>NW_027457903.1:635000-933023 GCF_050624435.1 Tenrec ecaudatus
AGCATTCTACAGATTCTGCAACTGTGTTTGTTTGTGTGTAAAAAGAACACGAAGCCAGAAGCACTCTAGTGATTCTACAAGGGTGTGTGTGTGTGTGTGTGTGTGCGTGTGTAAAAAGACACGAATTCAAGGGCTACAGAGATTCTGTAAGGGTGTATATGTGTGAGTGTGTAAAAAGAACAGGAAGTCAGAAGCCCTCTAGAGATTCTTCAAAAGTGTGTGAGGGTGAGTGTTTTTATAAAGGACAAAGGTCAGAAGTTGTCCAGAGGTTCTGCCAGAGTGTGAGTGTGTATGTGTGCGTGTCTAAAAAGGAAACGATATCAGAAGTCATCAAGAGATACTGCAAGTGTGTGTGTATGTTTGTTTGTGTCTATGTGAGTGTGTAAAAAGGACACGAAGTCAGAAACCCTCCAGATATTCTGCAAACATGTGTGTGTGTGTGTGTGTGTGTGTGTGTGTGTGTAATAAGGACATGACATCAGAATCCCTCCAGAGATTCTGCAATGGTGTGAATGTATGTGTATAGGTAAAACGGACTTGGAATCCCAAGCCCTGTAGAGATTCGGCAAGGGTGTGTGTCTGTGTGTGTGTGTGTGTGTGTGTGTGTAAAAATGAGACGAAGTCAGAAGTCTTGCAGAGAATCTGCAAGGGTATGTGTGTGTGAGTTTGTAAATAGGTCATGAACAGAAGCCCTCCAGAGGTTCTGCAATGGTGTGAATGTATGTGTATATGTAAAAAGGACTTGAAATCAGAAGCCCTGTAGAGATTCGGCAAGGGTGTGAGTGTGTGTGTGTGTGTGTGTGTGTGTAAAAAGAACACGAAGTCAGTAGACATCCACAGATTCTGCAAAGTTATGTGTGTGAATTTGTGTGTGTGTGTATGTGGGTAAAAAGGACACGAAGTCAGAAGCCCTCCAGAGATTCTGCAAGTGTGTGTGTGTGTTTGTTTGTAAAATGGACGTGAATTCAGAAGCCTCCATAGAGTTTGCAATGGTGCATGTATGTGAGTGTGTATGTAAAAAGGACCCGAAAACAGAAGCCTTCTCGAGATTCTGCAAGGGTATGAGTGTGAGTGTGTGTGTGTGTGTGTAAAAAGGAAACAAAATCAGAAGGCCTCTAGTGTTACTGCAAGGGTGTGTGTGTGTGTCTGTGTGTGTGTGTGTGTGTGTGTAAAAATGAGATGAAGTGAGAAGTCCTGCAGAGAATCTGCAAGGGTATGAGTGTGTGAGTTTGTAAATAGGTCACGAACAGAAGCCCTCCAGAGGTTCTGCAAGTGTGTGTTTGTGTGTGTGTGTGTGAAAAGGACAGTAAGTCAGAAGCCTTCTAAAGATTCTGCAACTGTGTTTGTGTGTAAAAAGGACACGAAGCCAGAAGCCCTCTAGTGATTCTGCCTGGATATAAGTGTGTGTGTGTGTTTGTGTGTATAAAGACACGAATTCTAGGGATACAGATATTCTGTAAGGGTGTGTATCTGTGAGTGCGTAAAAAGGACACGAAGTCAGAAGCCCTCTAGAGATTCTACAAAAGTGTGTGAGGGTGAGAGTTTTTATAAGGGACAAAGGTCGGAAAGTCTCCAGAGGTTCTGCCAGAGTGTGAGTGTGTATGTGTGTGTGTGTAAAAAGGACACGATATCAGAAGTCATCAAGAGATACTGCAAGGGTGTGTGTATGTTTGTATGTGTCTATGTGAGTGTGTAAATAGGACACGAAGTCAGAAGCCCTCCAGATGTTCTGCAAGCATGTGTGTGTGTGTGTGTGTGTGTGTGTGTGTGTAATAAGGACAAGACATCAGAATACCTCCAGAGATTCTGCAATGATGTGAATGTCTGTGCATATGTAAAACGGACTTGAAATCAGAAGTCCTGTAGAGATTCGGCAAGGGTGGGAGGGAGTGTTTGTGTGTGTGTGTGGTCTGTGTGTGTGTGTGTGTGTGTGTGTGTAAAAGGGACATGAAGTCAGAAACCCTCCAGAGATTCGGCAAAGGTATGAGTGTTTGTGTGCGTGGGTAAAAATGAGAAGAATTCAGAAGTCCTGCAGAGAATCTGCAAGGGTATGAGTGTGTGAGTTTGTAAATAAGACACGAACAGAAGCCCTCCAGAGGTTCTGCAAGTGTGTGTTTGTGTGTCTGTGAAAAGGACAGTAAGTCAGAAGCATTCTAAAGATTCTGCAACTGTGTTTGTGTGTGTTTGTGTGTAAAAAGGACACGAAGCCAGAAGCCCTCTAGTGATTCTCCTTGGTATAAGTGTGAGTGTGTGTGTGTGTGTGTGTGTGTAAAAAGGAAACAAAATCAGAAGCCCTCTAGTGATTCTGCAAGGGTGTGTGTGTGTGTGTGTAAAAAGACATGAATTCAAGGACTACAGGTATTCTGTAAGGGTGTGTTTGTGTGAGTGTGTAAAAAGGACAAGAAGTCAGAAGCACTCTAGCGATTCTTCAAATGTGTGTGAGGGTGAGAGTTTTTTAAAAGGACAAAGTTCGGAAGTACTCCAGAGGTTCTGCCAGTGTGTGTGTGTGTATGTGTGCGTGTCTAAAAAGGACATGAAATCAGATGCCCTCCACAGATTCTGCAAGGGTGTGAATGTATGTGTATATGTAAAACGGACTTGAAATCCGAAGCCCTGTAGAGATTCGGCAAGGGTGTGTGTGTGTGTGTCTGTGTGTGTGTGTGTAAAAATGAGACGAAGTCAGAAGTCCTGCAGAGAATCTGCAAGGGTATGAGTGTGTGAGTTTGTAAATAGGTCACGAACAGAAGCCCTCCAGAGGTTCTGCAAGTGTGTGTTTGTGTGTGTGTGTGTGTGAAAAGGACAGTAAGTCAGAAGGCTTCTAAAGATTCTGCAACTGTGTTTGTGTGTAAAAAGGACACGAAGCCAGAAGCCCTCTAGTGATTCTGCCTGGATATAAGTGTGTGTGTGTGTGTGTGTGTATGTGTATAAAGACACGAATTCAAGGGCTACAGAGATTCTGTAAGGGTGTGTATGTGTGAGTGTGTAAAATGGACATGAAGTCAGAAACCCTCTAGTGATTCTTCAAAAGTGTGTGAGGGTGAGAGTGTTTTAAAAGGACAAAGTTTGTAAGTACTCCAGAGGTTCTGCCAGTGTGTGTGTGTGTATGTGTGCGTGTCTAAAAAGGACATGAAATCAGATGCCCTCCAGAGATTCTGCAAGGGTGCATGCATGTGTGTATGTGTCTGTGTGAGTGTGTAAAAAGGACAAGAAGTCAGAAGCACTCCAGATGTTCTGCAAGTGTGTGTGTGGGTGTGTTTAAAAAGGACACGACATCAGAATCCCTCCAGAGATTCTGCAATGGTGTGTATGTATGTGTTTATGTAAAAAGACCATGAAATCAGAAGCCCTGTAAAAATTCGTCAAGAGTGTGAGTGTGTGTGTGTGTGTGTGTGTAAAAAGGACATGAAGTCAGAAGCCCTCCAGAGATTCGACAAAGGTATGGGTGTGAGTGTGTGTGTGTGTGTGTGTGTGTGTAAGAATGAGAGGAAGTCAGAAGTGCTACAGACAATCTGCAAGGGTATGAGTGTGTGAGTGTGTAAGAAGGACACGAACAAAAGCCCTTCAGAGGTTCTGCAATTGTGTGTGTGTGTGTGTGTGTGTAAAAAGGACAGTAAATCAGAAGCCTTCTACAAATTCTGCAACGGTGTGTATATGTGTTTGTGTGTAAAAAGGACACGGAGTCAGAAGCCCTCTAGTGATTCTTCTACAGTGTGTGAGGGTGAGAGTTTTAAAATAGGACAATGGTCGGAAGTTCTTCAGAGGTTCTGCCAGGGTGTGTGTGTGTGTGTGTGTGTGTGTGTGTGTGTGTGTATGTGTGTGTAATAAGGACACGACATCAGAATCTCTCCAGAGATTCTGCAATGGTGTGAATGTATGTGTATATGTAAAACGGACTTGAAATCAGAAGACCTGTAGAGATTCGGTAAGGGTGTGAGTGTGTGTGTGTGTGTGTGTGTGTGTAAAAAGGACATGAAGACTGAAACCCTCCAGAGATTCGGGAAAGGTATGAGTTTGTGTATACTTGTGTAAAAATGCTACGAAATCAGAAGTCCTGCAGAGAATCTGCCAGGGTATTAGTGTGCGAGTTTGTAAATAGGACACGAACAGAAGCCCTCCAGAAGTTCTGCAAGTGTGTGTTTGTGTGTGTGTGAAAAGGACAGTAATTCAGAAGCCTTCTAAAGATTCTGCAACTGTGTTTGTTTGTGTTTGTGTGTAAAAAGGACACGAAGTCAGAAGACTTCTAGTGATTCTGCCTGGGTATAAGTGTGAGTGTGTGTGTGTGTGTGAGTGTGTATAAAGGAAACAAAATCAGAAGCCCTCTAGTGATTCTG
Source organism: Tenrec ecaudatus (assembly GCF_050624435.1). Classification (NCBI taxonomy): domain Eukaryota; kingdom Metazoa; phylum Chordata; class Mammalia; order Afrosoricida; family Tenrecidae; genus Tenrec; species Tenrec ecaudatus. Next base: position 639,332 of record NW_027457903.1, read on the forward strand.
CAAGGGTGTGTGTGTGTGTGTGTGTGTGTAAAAAGAAACGAATTCTAGGGCTACAGAAATTCTGTAACGGTGTGTGTGTGAGTGTGTAAAAAGGACACGAAGTCAGAAGCCCTCTAGAGATTCTTCAAAAGTGTGTGAGGGTGAGATTTTTAATAAAGGACAAAGGTCGGAAGTTCTCCAGAGGGTATGCCAGTGTCAGTGTGTGTATGTGTGTGTTTCTAAAAAGGACATGAAATCAGAATCACTCCAGAGCTTCTGCAAGGTTGTGTGTGTGAAAAGGCCACCAAATCAGGAGTCTTCTAGAGATTATTCAATGGTGTGTATGTGTGTGTGTGTGTTTGTGTGTGAGTAAAAATAAGAATAAGTTAGAAGCCCTCCAGAAATTCTGCAAATGTATGAGAGTAAGTGTGTGTAAAAAGGCCATTAAATCAGAAGCCCTCCAGAGATTCTGCAAGTGTGTGAGTGTGTGTTTGTTAGTAAAATGGATGTGAATTCAGAAGCCCTCCATAGAGTTTGCAATGGTGCGTGTATGTGAGTGTGTGTGTAAAAAGGACCCGAAATCAGAAGCCCTCTAGAGATTCTGCAAGGGTATGAGTGTGAGTGTGTGTGTGTGTAAAAAGGAAACAAAATCAGAAGGCCTCTAGTGTTTCTGCAAGGGTGTGTGTGTGTGTGTGTCTGTGTTTTTGCGTGTAAAAAACACGATGTAAAGCGCCCAGAGATTATGTAAGTGTGTGTGTGTGTGTGTGTGTGTGTGTGTAATAAGGACACGACATCAGAATCTCTCCAGAGATTCTGCAATGGTGTGAATGTATGTTTATATGTAAAACGGACTTGAAATCAGAAGCCCTGTAGAGATTCGGTAAGGGTGTGAGTGTTTGTGTGTGTGTGTAAAAAGGAAATGCAGTCTGAAACCCTCCAGAGATTCGGCAACGGTATGAGTGTGTGTGTTTGTGTACGTGTGTAAAAATGAGACGAAATCAGAAGTCCTGCAGAGAATCTGCAAGGGTATGAGTGTGTGAGTTTGTAAATAGGACACGAACAGAAGCCCTCCAGAGGTTCTGCAAGTGTGTGCTTGTGTGTGTGTGAAAAGGACAGTAATTCAGAAGCCATCTAAAAATTCTGCAACTGTGTTTGTTTGTGTTTGTGTGTAAAACAGACACGAAGTCAGAAGCCCTCTAGTGATTCTGCCTGGGTATAAGTGTGAGTGTGTGTTTGTGTGTGTGTGTGTGTGTGTGTAAACATGAAACAAAATCAGAAGCCCTCTAGTGTTTCTGGAAGGGTGTGTGTGTGTGTGTGTGTGTGTGTGTGTGTGTGTAAAAAGAACACGAATTCAAGTGCTACAGAGATTCTGTAACAGTGTGTGTGTGTGTGTGTGTGTGTAAAAAGGACACGAAATCAGAGCCCTCCAGATATTCTGCAAGGATGTGTGTGTGTGTGTGTGTGTTTGCAAATAGGACACGAAGTCATAAGCCATGCAGATATTATGCAAGGATGTGTGTGTGTAAAAAGAACACTACGTCAGAAGCCCTCCATAGATTCTGCAAGAGTGTGAGTGTGTGTGTGTGTGTGTGTTAAAAGGACACGATGTCAGAAGCCCTCCAGAGATTTAGCAAGGGAGTGAGTGTGTGTGGGTTTTTGTGTGTGTAAAAAGGACACGAATTCAGAAGCCCTCCATAGTTTCTGAAAGGGTTTGAGAGTGAATGTGTTTGTGTGTGTGTAAAAAGTACACGAAATCAGAATCACTCCAGAGCTTCTGCAAGGTTGTGTGTGTGAAAAGGCCACCAAATCAGGAGTCTTCTAGAGATTATGCAATGGTGTGTATGTGTGTGTGTGTTTGTGTGTGTGTAAAAATTAGAATAAGTTAGAAGCCCTCCAGAAATTCTGCAAATGTATGAGAGTAAGTGTGTTTGTATGTGTGTGTAAAAAGGCCATTAAATCAGAAGCCCTCCAGAGATTCTGCAAGTGTGTGAGTGTGTGTTTGTAAAATGGACGTGAATTCAGAAGCCTCCATAGAGTTTGCAATGGTGCATGTTGTGAGTGTGTATGTAAAAAGGACCCGAAATCAGAAGCCCTCTAGAGATTCTGCAAGGGTATGAGTGTGAGTGTGTGTGTGTGTGTGTAAAAAGGAAACAAAATCAGAAGGCCTCTAGTGTTACTGCAAGGGTGTGTGTGTGTGTCTGTGTGTTTTTGTGTGTAAAAAGACACGATGTAAAGTGCCCAGAGATTCTGTAAGTGTGTGTGTGTGTGTGTGTGTGTCTGTGGGTTTTTGCGTGTAAAAAGACACGATGTAAAGCGCCCAGGGATTCTGTAAGGGTGTGTGTGTGTGTGTGTGTGAGTGTGAGTGTGTAAAAAGGACACTAAGTCAGAAGCCCTCTAGAGATTCTTCAACAGTGTGTTCAGGTGAGAGTGTTTAAAAAGGACAAAGGTCGGAAGTTCTCCAAAGGTTCTGCCAGAGTGTGTGTGTATGTGTGCGTGTCTAAAGAGGACATGAAATCAGATGCCCTCCAGAGATTCTGCAAGGGTGCATGCATGTGTGTATGTGTCTGTGTGAGTGTGTATAAAGGACAAGAAGTCAGAAGCCCTCTAGATGTTCTGCAAGTGTGTGTGTGTGTGTTTAAAAAGGACACGAAATCAGAATCCCTCCTGAGATTCTGCAATGGTGTGTATGTATGTGTATATGTAAAACGGACTTGAAATGAGAAGCCCTCCAGATATTCGGCAAAGGAATGAGTGTGAGTGTGTGTGTGTGTGTGTGTGTGTAAAAATGAGATGAAGTCAGAAGTTCTACAGAGAATCTGCAAGGGTATGAGTGTGTGAGTGTGTAAGAAGGACACGAACAAAAGCCCTACAGAGGTTCGGCAAGTGTGTGTGTGTGTGTGTGTGTGTGTAAAAAGGACAGTAAATCAGAAGCATTCTACAGATTCTGCAACGGTTTGTATATGTGTTTGTGTGTAAAAAGGACAAGGAGTCAGAAGCCCTCTAGTGATTCTTCAACAGTGTGTGAGGGTGAGAGTTTTAAAAAAGGACAATGGTCGGAAGTTCTCCAGAGGTTCTGCCAGGGTGTGTGTGTGTGTGTGTGTGTGTGTGTGTGTGTGTGTGTATGTGTGTGTGTGTAATAAGTATACGACATCAGAATTTCTCCAGAGATTCTGCAATGGTGTGAATGTATGTGTATATGTAAAACGGACTTGAAATCAGAAGCCCTGTAGAGATTCGGTAAGGGTGTGAGTGTGTGTGTGTGTGTGTGTGTGTGTGTGTGTGTAAAAAGGACATGAAGACTGAAACACTCCAGAGATTCAGGAAAGGTGTGAGTGTGTGTGTACGTGTGTAAAAATGATACGAAATCAGAAGTCCTGCAGAGTATCTGCAAGGGTATTAGTGTGCGAGTTTGTAAATAGGACACGAACAGAAGCCCTCCAGAGGTTCTGCAAGTGTGTGTTTGTGTGTGTGTGAAAAGGACAGTAATTCAGAAGCCTTCTAAAGATTCTGCAACTGTGTTTGTTTGTGTTTGTGTGTAAAAAGGACACGAAGTCAGAAGCCCTCTAGTGATTCTGTCTGGGTATAAGTGTGAGTGTGTGTGTGTGTGTGTGTGAGTGTGTATAAAGGAAACAAAATCAGAAGCCCTCTAGTGATTCTGCAAGCGTGTGTGTGTGTGTGTGTGTGTAAAAAGACACGAATTCTAGGGCTACAGAAATTCTGTAACGGTGTGTGTGTGAGTGTGTAAAAAGGACACGAAGTCAGAAGCCCTCTAGAGATTCTTCAAAAGTGTGTGAGGGTGAGATTTTTAATAAAGGACAAAGGTCGGAAGTTCTCAAGAGGGTATGCCAGTGTCAGTGTGTGTATGTGTGTGTGTCTGAAAAGGACACGAAATCAGAATCACTCCAGAGCTTCTGCAAGGTTGTGTTTGTGAAAAGGCCACCAAATCAGGAGTCTTCTAGAGATTATTCAATGGTGTGTATGTGTGTGTGTGTGTTTGTGTGTGAGTAAAAATAAGAATAAGTTAGAAGCCCTCCAGAAATTCTGCAAATGTATGAGAGTAAGTGTGTGTGCATGTGTGTGTAAAAAGGCCATTAAATCAGAAGCCCTCCAGAGATTCTGCAAGTGTGTGAGTGTGTGTTTGTTTGTAAAATGGACGTGAATTCAGAAGCCCTCCATTGAGTTTGCAATGGTGCGTGTATGTGAGTGTGTGTGTAAAAAGGACCCGAAATCAGAAGCCCTCTAGAGATTCTGCAAGAGTTTGTGTGTGTGTGTGTGTAAAAAGGAAACAAAATCAGAAGGCCTCTAGTGTTTCTGCAAGGGTGTGTGTGTGTGTGTCTGTGTGTTTTTGTGTGTAAAAAACACGATGTAAAGCGCCCAGAGATTATGGAAGGGTGTGTGTGTGTGTGTGTGTGTGTGTGTGTGTGTGTGTGTGTGTAATAAGGACATGACATCGGAATCTCTCCAGAGATTCTGCAATGGTGTGAATGTATGTGTATATGTAAAACGGACTTGAAATCAGAAGCCCTGTAGAGATTCGCTAAGGGTGTGAGTGTTTGTGTGTGTGTGTAAAAAGGAAATGCAGTCTGAAACCCTCCAGAGATTCTGCAACGGTATGAGTGTGTGTGTGTGTACGTGTGTAAAAATGAGACGAAATCAGAAGTCCTGCAGAGAATCTGCAAGGGTATGAGTGTGCGAGTTTGTAAATAGGACACGAACAGAAGCCCTCCAGAGGTTCTGCAAGTGTGTGTTTGTGTGTGTGTGAAAAGGACAGTAATTCAGAAGCCTTCCAAAGATTCTGCAACTGTGTTTGTTTGTGTTTGTGTGTAAAACGGACACGAAGTCAGAAGCCCTCTAGTGATTCTGCCTGGGTATAAGTGTGAGTGTGTGTGTGTGTGTGAGTGTGTAAACATGAAACAAAATCAGAACCCCTCTAGTGTTTCTGGAAGGGTGTGTGTGTGTGTGTGTGTGTGTGTAAAAAGACACGAATTCAAGGGCTACAGAGATTCTGTAACGGTGTGTGTGTGTGAGTGTGTAAAAAGGACATGAAGTCAGAAGCCTTCCAGATATTCTGCAAGGATGTGTGTGTTTGCAAATAGGACACGAAGTCATAAGCCATGCAGATATTATGTAAGGATGTGTGTGTGTAAAAAGAACACTACGTCAGAAGCCCTCCATAGATTCTGCAAGAGTGTGAGTGTGTGTGTGTGTGTGTGTGTGTTAAAAGGACACGATGTCAGAAGCCCTCCAGAGATTTAGCAAGGGAGTGAGTGTGTGTGGGTTTTTGTGTGTGTAAAAAGGCCACTAATTCAGAAGCCCTCCATAGTTTCTGAAAGGGTTTGAGAGTGAATGTGTTTGTGTGTGTGTAAAAAGTACACGAAATCAGAATCACTCCAGAGCTTCTGCAAGGTTGTGTGTGTGAAAAGGCCACCAAATCAGGAGTCTTCTAGAGATTATGCAATGGTGTGTATGTGTGTGTGTGTTTGTGTGTGTGTAAAAAGGCCATTAAATCAGAAGCCCTCCAGAGATTCTTCAAGTGTGTGAGTGTGTGTTTGTTTGTAAAATGGACTTGAATTCAGAAGCCTTCCATAGAGTTTGCAATGGTGTGTGTATGTGAGTGTGTGTGTAAAAAGGACCCGAAATCAGAAGCCCTCTCGAGATACTGCAAGGGTATGAGTGTGAGTGTGTGTGTGTGTAAAAAGGAAACAAAATCAGAAGGCCTCTAGTGTTACTGCAAGGGTGTGTGTGTGTGTGTGTGTGTCTGTGTGTTTTTGCGTTTAAAAAGACACGATGAAAAGCGCCCAGAGATTCTGTAAGCGTGTGTGTGTGTGTGTGTGTCTGTGGGTTTTTGCGTGTAAAAAGACACGATGTAAAGCGCCCAGAGATTCTGTAAGGGTGTGTGTGTGTGTGTGTGTGTGTGTGTGTGAGGGTGTAAAAAGGACACTAAGTCAGAAGCCCTCTAGAGATTCTTCAACAGTGTGTTCAGGTGAGAGTGTTTAAAAAGGACAAAGGTCGGAAGTTCTCCAAAGGTTCTGCCAGAGTGTGTGTGTGTATGTGTGCGTGTCTAAAGAGGATATGAAATCAGATGCCCTCCAGAGATTCTGCAAGGGTGCATGCATGTGTGTATGTGTCTGTGTCAGTGTGTATAAAGGACAAGAAGTCAGAAGCCCTCCAGATGTTCTGCAAGTGTGTGTGTGTGTGTTTAAAAAGGACACGACATCAGAATCCCTCCAGAGATTCTGCAATGGTGTGTATGTATGTGTATATGTAAAACGGACTTGAAATCAGAAGCCCTCCAGAGATTCGGCAAAGGAATGAGTGTGAGTGTGTGTGTGTGTGTAAAAATGAGACGAAGCCAGAAGTCCTACAGAGAATCTGCAAGGGTATGAGTGTGTGAGTGTGTAAGAAGGACACGAACAATAGCCCTATAGAGGTTCGGCAAGTGTGTGTGTGTGTGTGTGTGTAAAAAGGACAGTAAATCAGAAGCATTCTACAGATTCTGCAACGGTTTGTATATTTGTTTGTGTGTAAAAAGGACACGGAGTCAGAAGCCCTCCTGTGATTCTTCAACAGTGTGTGAGGGTGAGAGTTTTAAAAAAGGACAATGGTCGGAAGTTCTCCAGAGGTTCTGCCAGTGTGTGTGTGTGTGTGTATGTGTGTGTGTGTAATAAGGACACATCAGAATCTCTCCAGAGATTCTGCAATGGTGTGAATGTATGTGTATATGTAAAATGGACTTGAAATCAGAAGCCCTGTAGAGATTCGGTAAGGGTGTGAGTGTGTGTGTGTGTGTGTGTGTGTAAAAAGGACATGAAGACTGAAACCCTCCAGAGATTCGGGAAAGGTATGAGTGTGTGTGTACATGTGTAAAAATGATACGAAATCAGAAGTCCTGCAGAGAATCTGCAAGGGTATTAGTGTGCGAGTTTGTAAATAGGACACGAACAGAAGCCCTCCAGAAGTTCTGCAAGTGTGTGTTTGTGTGTGTGTGAAAAGGACAGTAATTCAGAAGCCTTCTAAAGATTCTGCAACTGTGTTTGTTCGTGTTTGTGTGTAAAAAGGACACGAAGTCAGAAGCCCTCTAGTGATTCTGCCTGGGTATAAGTGTGAGTGTGTGTGTGAGTGTGTATAAAGGAAACAAAATCAGAAGCCCTCTAGTGATTCTGCAAGGGTGTGTGTGTGTGTGTAAAAAGACACGAATTCTAGGGCTACAGAAATTCTGTAACGGTGTGTGTGTGTGGGTGTGTAAAAAGGACACGAAGTCAGAAGCCCTCTAGAGATTCTTCAAAAGTCTGTTAGGGTGAGAGTTTTTATAAAGGACAAAGGTCGGAAGTTCTCCAGAGGGTACGCCAGTGTCAGTGTGTGTATGTGTGTGTGTGTCTAAAAAGGACACGAAATCAGAATCACTCCAGAGCTTCTGCAAGGTTGTGTGTGTGAAAAGGCCACCAAATCAGGAGTCTTCTAGAGATTATTCAATGGTGTGTATGTGTGTGTGTGTGTTTGTGTGTGTTTAAAAATAAGAATAAGTTAGAAGCCCTCCAGAAATTCTGCAAATGTATGAGAGTAAGTGTGTGTGTATGTGTGTGTAAAAAGGCCATTAAATCAGAAGCCCTCCAGAGATTCTGCAAGTGTGTGAGTGTGTGTTTGTTTGTAAAATGGACGTGAATTCAGAAGCCCTCCATAGAGTTTGCAATGGTGCGTGTATGTGAGTGTGTGTGTAAAAAGGACCCGAAATCAGAAGCCCTCTAGAGATTCTGCAAGGGTATGTGTGTGTGTGTGTGTGTAAAAAGGAAACAAAATCAGAAGCCCTCTAGTGATTCTGCAAGGGTGTGTGTGTGTGTGTGTGTAAAAAGACATGAATTCAAGGACTACAGGTATTCTGTAAGGGTGTGTATGTGTGAGTGTGTAAAATGGACATGAAGTCAGAAACCCTCTAGTGATTCTTCAAAAGTGTGTGAGGATGAGAGTGTTTTAAAAGGACAAAGTTTGTAAGTACTCCAGAGGTTCTGCCAGTGTGTGTGTGTGTATGTGTGCGTGTCTAAAAAGGACATGAAATCAGATGCCCTCCAGAGATTCTGCAAGGGTGCATGCATGTGTGTGTGTGTCTGTGTGAGTGTGTAAAAAGGACAAGAAGTCAGAATCACTCCAGATGTTCTGCAAGTGTGTGTGTGGGTGTGTTTAAAAAGGACACGACATCAGAATCCCTCCAGAGTTTCTGCAATGGTGTGTATGTATGTGTTTATGTAAAAAGACCATGAAATCAGAAGCCCTGTAAAGATTCGTCAAGAGTGTGAGTGTGTGTGTGTGTGTGTGTGTGTGTAAAAAGGACATGAAGTCAGAAGCCCTCCAGAGATTCGACAAAGGTATGGGTGTGAGTGTATGTGTGTGTGTGTGTAAGAATGAGAGGAAGTCAGAAGTCCTACAGACAATCTGCAAGGGTATGAGTGTGTGAGTGTGTAAGAAGGACACGAACAAAAGCCCTTCAGAGGTTCTGCAATTGTGTGTGTGTGTGTGTGTAAAAAGGACAGTAAATCAGAAGCCTTCTACAAATTCTGCAACGGTGTGTATATGTGTTTGTGTGTAAAAAGGACACGGAGTCAGAAGCCCTCTAGTGATTCTTCAACAGTGTGTGAGGGTGAGAGTTTTAAAATAGGACAATGGTCGGAAGTTCTTCAGAGGTTCTGCCAGGGTGTGTGTGTGTGTGTATGTGTGTGTAATAAGGACACGACATCAGAATCTCTCCAGAGATTCTGCAATGGTGTGAATGTATGTGTATATGTAAAACGGACTTGAAATCAGAAGCCCTGTAGAGATTCGGTAAGGGTGTGAGTGTGTGTGTGTGTGTGTGTGTGTGTGTGTAAAAAGGACATGAAGACTGAAACCCTCCAGAGATTCGGGAAAGGTATGAGTTTGTGTATACTTGTGTAAAAATGCTACGAAATCAGAAGTCCTGCAGAGAATCTGCAAGGGTATTAGTGTGCGAGTTTGTAAATAGGACACGAACAGAAGCCCTCCAGAAGTTCTGCAAGTGTGTGTTTGTGTGTGTGTGAAAAGGACAGTAATTCAGAAGCCTTCTAAAGATTCTGCAACTGTGTTTGTTTGTGTTTGTGTGTAAAAAGGACACGAAGTCAGAAGCCTTCTAGTGATTCTGCCTGGGTATAAGTGTGAGTGTGTGTGTGTGTGTGTGAGTGTGTATAGAGGAAACAAAATCAGAAGCCCTCTAGTGATTCTGCAAGGGTGTGTGTGTGTGTGTGTGTGTGTGTGTGTGTGTAAAAAGAAACGAATTCTAGGGCTACAGAAATTCTGTAACGGTGTGTGTGTGAGTGTGTAAAAAGGACACGAAGTCAGAAGCCCTCTAGAGATTCTTCAAAAGTGTGTGAGGGTGAGATTTTTAATAAAGGACAAAGGTCAGAAGTTCTCCAGAGGGTATGCCAGTGTCAGTGTGTGTATGTGTGTGTGTCTAAAAAGGACATGAAATCAGAATCACTCCAGAGCTTCGGCAAGGTTGTGTGTGTGAAAAGGCCACCAAATCAGGAGTCTTCTAGAGATTATTCAATGGTGTGTATGTGTGTGTGTGTTTGTGTGTGAGTAAAAATAAGAATAAGTTAGAAGCCCTCCAGAAATTCTGCAAATGTATGAGAGTAAGTGTGTGTAAAAAGGCCATTAAATCAGAAGCCCTCCAGAGATTCTGCAAGTGTGTGAGTGTGTGTTTGTTAGTAAAATGTATGTGAATTCAGAAGCCCTCCATAGAGTTTGCAATGGTGCGTGTATGTGAGTGTGTGTGTAAAAAGGACCCGAAATCAGAAGCCCTCTAGAGATTCTGCAAGGGTATGAGTGTGAGTGTGTGTGTGTGTAAAAAGGAAACAAAATCAGAAGGCCTCTAGTGTTTCTGCAAGGGTGTGTGTGTGTGTGTGTCTGTGTTTTTGCGTGCAAAAAACACGATGTAAAGCGCCCAGAGATTATGTAAGGGTGTGTGTGTGTGTGTGTGTGTGTGTGTGTGTGTGTGTGTATTAAGGACACGACATCAGAATCTCTCCAGAGATTCTGCAATGGTGTGAATGTATGTTTATATGTAAAACGGACTTGAAATCAGAAGCCCTGTAGAGATTCGGTAAGGGTGTGAGTGTTTGTGTGTGTGTGTAAAAAGGAAATGCAGTCTGAAACCCTCCAGAGATTCGGCAACGGTATGAGTGTGTGTGTTTGTGTACGTGTGTAAAAATGAGACGAAATCAGAAGTCCTGCAGAGAATCTGCAAGGGTATGAGTGTGTGAGTTTGTAAATAGGACACGAACAGAAGCCCTCCAGAGGTTCTGCAAGTGTGTGTTTGTGTGTGTGTGAAAAGGACAGTAATTCAGAAGCCATCTAAAAATTCTGCAACTGTGTTTGTTTGTGTTTGTGTGTAAAACGGACACGAAGTCAGAAGCCCTCTAGTGATTCTGCCTGGGTATAAGTGTGAGTGTGTGTTTGTTTGTGTGAGTGTGTAAACATGAAACAAAATCAGAAGCCCTCTAGTGTTTCTGGAAGGGTGTGTGTGTGTGTGTGTGTGTAAAAAGAACACGAATTGAAGTGCTACAGAGATTCTGTAACGGTGTGTGTGTGTGTGTGTGTGTGTGTGTAAAAAGGACACGAAATCAGAGCCCTCCAGATATTCTGCAAGGATGTGTGTGTGTGTGTGTTTGCAAATAGGACACGAAGTCATAAGCCATGCAGATATTATGCAAGGATGTGTGTGTGTAAAAAGAACACTACGTCAGAAGCCCTCCATAGATTCTGCAAGAGTGTGAGTGTGTGTGTGTGTGTGTGTTAAAAGGACACGATGTCAGAAGCCCTCCAGAGATTTAGCAAGGGAGTGAGTGTGTGTGCGTTTTTGTGTGTGTAAAAAGGACACGAATTCAGAAGCCCTCCATAGTTTCTGAAAGGGTTTGAGAGTGAATGTGTTTGTGTGTGTGTAAAAAGTACACGAAATCAGAATCACTCCAGAGCTTCTGCAAGGTTGTGTGTGTGAAAAGGCCACCAAATCAGGAGTCTTCTAGAGATTATGCAATGGTGTGTATGTGTGTGTGTGTTTGTGTGTGTGTAAAAATTAGAATAAGTTAGAAGCCCTCCAGAAATTCTGCAAATGTATGAGAGTAAGTGTGTTTGTATGTGTGTGTAAAAAGGCCATTAAATCAGAAGCCCTCCAGAGATTCTGCAAGTGTGTGAGTGTGTGTTTGTAAAATGGACGTGAATTCAGAAGCCTCCATAGAGTTTGCAATGGTGCATGTTGTGAGTGTGTATGTAAAAAGGACCCGAAATCAGAAGCCCTCTAGAGATTCTGCAAGGGTATGAGTGTGAGTGTGTGTGTGTGTGTGTGTAAAAAGGAAACAAAATCAGAAGGCCTCTAGTGTTACTGCAAGGGTGTGTGTGTGTGTCTGTGTGTTTTTGTGTGTAAAAAGACACGATGTAAAGTGCCCAGAAATTCTGTAAGTGTGTGTGTGTGTGTGTGTGTGTGTGTGTCTGTGGGTTTTTGCGTGTAAAAAGACACGATGTAAAGCGCCCAGGGATTCTGTAAGGGTGTGTGTGTGTGTGTGTGTGTGAGTGTGAGTGTGTAAAAAGGACACTAAGTCAGAAGACCTCTAGAGATTCTTCAACAGTGTGTTCAGGTGAGAGTGTTTAAAAAGGACAAAGGTCGGAAGTTCTCCAAAGGTTCTGCCAGAGTGTGTGTGTATGTGTGCGTGTCTAAAGAGGACATGAAATCAGATGCCCTCCAGAGATTCTGCAAGGGTGCATGCATGTGTGTATGTGTCTGTGTGAGTGTGTATAAAGGACAAGTCAGAAGCCCTCCAGATGTTCTGCAAGTGTGTGTGTGTGTGTGTTTAAAAAGGACACGAAATCAGAATCCCTCCAGAGATTCTGCAATGGTGTGTATGTATGTGTATATGTAAAACGGACTTGAAATGAGAAGCCCTCCAGATATTCGGCAAAGGAATGAGTGTGAGTGTGTGTGTGTGTGTGTAAAAATGAGATGAAGTCAGAAGTCCTACAGAGAATCTGCAAGGGTATGAGTGTGTGAGTGTGTAAGAAGGACACGAACAAAAGCCCTACAGAGGTTCGGCAAGTGTGTGTGTGTGTGTGTGTGTGTAAAAAGGACAGTAAATCAGAAGCATTCTACAGATTCTGCAACGGTTTATATATGTGTTTGTGTGTAAAAAGGACACAGAGTCAGAAGGCCTCTAGTGATTCTTCAACAGTGTGTGAGGGTGAGAGTTTTAAAAAAGGACAATGGTCGGAAGTTCTCCAGAGGTTCTGTCAGGGTGTGTGTGTGTGTGTGTGTGTGTATGTGTGTGTGTGTAATAAGGACACATCAGAATCTCTCCAGAGATTCTGCAATGGTGTGAATGTATGTGTATATGTAAAACGGACTTGAAATCAGAAGCCCTGTAGAGATTCGGTAAGGGTGTGAGTGTGTGTGTGTGTGTGTGTGTGTGTGTGTGTGTGTAAAAAGGACATGAAGACTGAAACCCTCCAGAGATTCGGGAAAGGTATGAGTGTGTGTGTACGTGTGTAAAAATGATACGAAATCAGAAGTCCTGCAGAGAATCTGCAAGGGTATTAGTGTGCGAGTTTGTAAATAGGACACAAACAGAAGCCCTCCAGAAGTTCTGCAAGTGTGTGTTTGTGTGTGTGTGAAAAGGACAGTAATTCAGAAGCCTTCTAAAGATTCTGAAACTGTGTTTGTTTGTGTTTGTGTGTAAAAAGGACACGAAGTCAGAAGCCCTCTAGTGATTCTGCCTGGGTATAAGTGTGAGTGTGTGTGTGAGTGTGTATAAAGGAAACAAAATCAGAAGCCCTCTAGTGATTCTGCAAGGGTGTGTGTGTGTGTGTGTGTGTGTGTGTGTGTGTAAAAAGACACAAATTCTAGGGCTACAGAAATTCTGTAACGGTGTGTGTGTGTGTAAAAAGGACAAGAAGTCAGAAGCCCTCTAGAGATTCTTCAACAGTGTGTTCAGGTGAGAGTGTTTAAAAAGGACAAAGGTCGGAAGTTCTCCAAAGGTTCTGCCAGAGTGTGTGTGTGTATGTGTGCGTGTCTAAAGAGGACATGAAATCAGATGCCCTCCAGAGATTCTGCAAGGGTGCATGCATGTGTGTATGTGTCTGTGTGAGTGTGTATAAAGGACAAGAAGTCAGAAGCCCTCCAGATGTTCTGCAAGTGTGGGTGGGTGTGTTTAAAAAGGACACGACATCAGAATCCCTCCAGAGATTCTGCAATGGTGTGTATGTATGTGTATATGTAAAACGGACTTGAAATGAGAAGCCCTCCAGAGATTCGGCAAAGGAATGAGTGTGAGTGTGTGTACGAGTGTGTGTAAAAATGAGACGAAGTCAGAAGTCCTACAGAGAATCTGCAAGGGTATGAGTGTGTGAGTGTGTAAGAAGGACACGAACAAAAGCCCTATAGAGGTTCGGCAAGTGTGTTTGTGTGTGTGTGTGTGTGTGTAAAAAGGACAGTAAATCAGAAGCATTCTACAGATTCTGCAACGGTTTGTATATATGTTTGTGTGTAAAAAGGACACGGAGTCAGAAGCCCTCTAGTGATTCTTCAACAGTGTGTGAGGGTGAGAGTTTTAAAAAAGGACAATGGTCGGAAGTTCTCCAGAGGTTCTGCCAGGGTGTGTGTGTGTGTGTATGTGTGTGTGTGTAATAAGGACACATCAGAATCTCTCCAGAGATTCTGCAAGGGTGTGAATGTATGTGTATATGTAAAACGGACTTGAAATAAGAAGCCCTGTAGAGATTCTGTAAGGGTGTGAGTGTGTGTGTGTGTGTGTGTGTGTGTGTTAAAAGGACATGAAGACTGAAACCCTCCAGATATTCGGGAAAGGTATGAGTGTGTGTGTACGTGTGTAAAAATGATACGAAATCAGAAGTCCTGCAGAGAATCTGCAAGGGTATTAGTGTGCGAGTTTGTAAATAGGACACGAACAGAAGCCCTCCAGAAGTTCTGCAAGTGTGTGTTTGTGTGTGTGTGAAAAGGACAGTAATTCAGAAGCCTTCTAAAAATTCTGCAACTGTGTTTGTTTGTGTTTGTGTGTAAAAAGGACACGAAGTCAGAAGCCCTATAGTGATTCTGCCTGGGTATAAGTGTGAGTGTGTGTGTGAGTGTGTATAAAGGAAACAAAATCAGAAGCCCTCTAGTGATTCTGCAAGGGTGTGTGTGTGTGTGTGTGTGTGTGTGTGTAAAAAGACACAAATTCTAGGGCTACAGAAATTCTGTAACGGTGTGTGTGTGTGTGAGTGTGTAAAAAGGACAAGAAGTCAGAAGCCCTCCAGATGTTCTGCAAGTGTGTGTGGGTGTGTTTAAAAGTACACGACATCAGAATCCCTCCAGAGATTCTGCAATGGTGTGTATGTATGTGTATATGTAAAAATACCTTGAAATCAGAAGCCCTGTAAAGATTCGGCAAGGGTGTGAGTGTGTGTGTGTGTGTGTGTGTAAAAATGAGACGAAATCAGAAGTCCTACAGAGAATCTGCAAGGGTATGAGTGTGTGAGTGTGTAAGAAGGACACGAACAAAAGCCCTCCAGAGGCTCTGCAAGTGTGTGTGTGTGTGTGTAAAAAGGACAGTAAATCAGAAGCATTCTTCAGATTCTGCAACGGTGTGTATATGTGTTTGTGTGTAAAAAGGACACGGAGTCAGAAGGCCTCTAGTGATTCTTCAACAGTGTGTGAGGGTGAGAGTTTTAAAAAAGGACAATGGTCGGAAGTTCTCCAGAGGTTCTGCCAGGGTGTGTGTGTGTGTGTGTGTGTGTGTGTGTGTGTGTGTGTGTAATAAGGACACGACATCAGAATCTCTCCAGAGATTCTGCAATGGTGTGAATGTATGTGTATATGTAAAACGGACTTGAAATCAGAAGCCCTGTAGAGATTCGGTAAGGGTGTGAGTGTGTGTGTGTGTGTGTGTGTGTGTGTGTGTGTAAAAAGGACATGAAGACTGAAACCCTCCAGATATTCGGGAAAGGTATGAGTGTGTGTGTACGTGTGTAAAAATGATACGAAATCAGAAGTCCTGCAGAGAATCTGCAAGGGTATTAGTGTGCGAGTTTGTAAATAGGACACGAACAGAAGCCCTCCAGAAGTTCTGCAAGTGTGTGTTTGTGTGTGTGTGAAAAGGACAGTAATTCAGAAGCCTTCTAATGATTCTGCAACTGTGTTTGTTTGTGTTTGTGTGTAAAAATACACGAAGTCAGAAGCCCTCTAGTGATTCTGCCTGGGTATAAGTGTGAGTGTGTGTGTGTGTGTGTGTGAGTGTGTATAAAGGAAACAAAATCAGAAGCCCTCTAGTGATTCTGCAAGGGTGTGTGTGTGTGTGTGTGTGTGTGTGTAAAAAGACACGAATTCTAGGGCTACAGAAATTCTGCTACGGTGTGTGTGTGTGAGTGTGTAAAAAGGACACGAAGTCAGAAACCCTCTAGAGATTCTTCAAAAGTGTGTCAGGGTGAGATTTTTAATAAAGGACAAAGGTCGGAAGTTCTCCAGAGGTTATGCCAGTTTCAGTGTGTGTATGTCTGTGTGTCTAAAAAGGACATGAAATCAGAATCACTCCAGAGCTTCTGCAAGGTTGTGTGTGTGAAAAGGCCACCAAATAAGGAGTCTTCTAGAGATTATTCAATGGTGTGTATGTGTGTGTGTGTGTGTTTGTGTGTGAGTAAAAATAAGAATAAGTTAGAAGCCCTCCAGAAATTCTGCAAATGTATGAGAGTAAGTGTGTGTGTATGTGTGTGTAAAAAAGGCCATTAAATCAGAAGCCCTCCAGAGATTCTGCAAGTGTGTGAGTGTGTGTTTGTTTGTAAAATGGATGTGAATTCAGAAGCCCTCCATAGAGTTTGCAATGGTGCGTGTATGTGAGTGTGTGTGTAAAAAGGACCCGAAATCAGAAGCCCTCTAGAGATTCTGCAAGGGTATGAGTGTGAGTGTGTGTGTGTGTAAAAAGGAAACAAAATCAGAAGGCCTCTAGTGTTTCTGCAAGGGTGTGTGTGTGTGTGTCTGTGGGTTTTTGCGTGTAAAAAAACACGATGTAAAGCGCCCAGAGATTATGTAAGGGTGTGTGTGTGTGTGTGTGTGTGTGTGTAATAAGGACACGACATCAGAATCTCTCCAGAGATTCTGCAATGGTGTGAATGTATGTGTATATGTAAAACGGAATTGAAATCAGAAGCCCTGTAGAGATTCGGTAAGGGTGTGAGTGTGTGTGTGTGTGTGTAAAAAGGATATGAAGTCAGAAGCCCCCCAGAGATTCGGCAAATATATGAGTGTGTGTGTGTGTGTGTAAAAATGAGACGAAGTTAGAAGACCTACAGAGAATCTGCAAGGGTATGAGTGTGTGAGTGTGTAAGAAGGACACGAAGAAAAGCCCTCCAGAGGTTCTTCAAGGGTGTGTGTGTGTCTGTGTGTGTGTGTGTGTAAAAAGGACACGGAGTCAGAAGCCTTCTACAAATTCTGCAAAGGTGTGTATATGTGTTTGTGTGTAAAAAGGACACGGAGTCAGAATCCCTCTAGTGATTCTTCAAAGTGTGTGAGGGTGAGAGTTTTAAAAAAGGACAATGGTCGGAAGATCTCCAGAGGTTCTGACAGGGTGTGTGTGTGTGTGTGTATGTGTGTGTAATAAGGACACGATATCAGAAGTCATCAAGAGATACTGCAAGTGTGTGTGTGTGTTTGTAAGTGTCTATGTGAGTGTGTAAAAAGGACACGAAGTCAGAAGCCCTCCATTTGTTCTGTAAGGGTGTGTGTGTGTGTGTGTAATAAGGACACGACATCAGAATCCCTCCAGAGATTCTGCAATGGTGTGAATGTATGTGTATATGTAAAACGGACTTGAAATCAGAAGCCCTGTAGTGATTCGGCAAGTTTTGAGTGTGTGCGTAAAAAGGACATGAAGTCAGAAACCCTCCAGAGATTCGGCAACGGTATGAGTGTGAGTTTGTGTGTGCGTGTGTAAACATGAGACGAAATCAGAAGTCCTGCAGAGAATCTGCAAGGGTATGAGTGTGTGAGTTTGTAAATAGGACACGAACAGAAGCCCTCCAGAAGTTCTGCAAGTGTGTGTTTGTGTGTGTGTGTGAAAAGGAGAGTAAGTCAGAAGCCTTCTAAAGATTCTGCAACTGTGTTTGTGTGTGTTTGTGTGTAAAAAGGACACGAAGCCAGAAGCCCTCTACTGATTCTCCTTGGTATAAGTGTGAATGTGTGTGTGTGTGTGTGTAAAAAGGAAACAAAATCAGAAGCCCTCTAGTGATTCTGCAAGGGTGTGTGTGTGTGTGTGTGTGTAAAAACACATGAATTCAAGGGCTACAGATATTCTGCAAGGGTGTATTCGTGTGAGTGTGTAAAATGGACATGAAGTCAGAAGCCCTCTAGTGATTCTTCAAAAGTGTGTGAGGGTGAGAGTTTTTTAAAAGGACAAAGTTCGGAAGTACTCCAGAGGTTCTGCCAGAGTGTGTGTGTGTGTATGTGTGCGTGTCTGAAAAGGACATGAAATCAGATTCCCTCCAAAGATTCTGCAAGGGTGCATGCATGTGTGTATGTGTCTGTGTGAGTGTGTAAAAAGGACAAGAAGTCAGAAGCCCTCCAGATGTTCTGCAAATGTGTGTGTGGGTGTGTTTAAAAAGGACACGACATCAGAATCCCTCCAGAGATTCTGCAATGGTGTGTATGTATGTGTTTATGTAAAAAGACCTTGAAATCAGAAGCCCTGTAAAGATTCGGCAAGGGTGTGGGTGTGTGTGTGTGTGTGTGTGTAAAAAGGACATGAAGTCAGAAGCCCTCCAGAGATTTGGCAAAGGTATGAGTGTTTGTGTGTGTGTGTGTGTGTAAAAATGAGAAGAAGTCAGAAGTGCTACAGAGAATCTGCAAGGGTATGAGTGTGTAAGAAGGACACGAACAAAAGCCCTTCAGAGGTTCTGCAATTGTGTGTGTGTGTAAAAAGGACAGTAAATCAGAAGCCTTCTACAGATTCTGCAACGGTGTGTATATGTGTTTGTGTGTAAAAAGGACACGGTGTCAGAAGCCCTCCAGAGATTCTTCAACGGTGTGTATGTATGTGTTTATGTAAAAAGACCTTGAAATCAGAAGCCCTGTAAAGATTCGGCAAGGGTGTGTGTGTGTGTGTGTGTGTGTGTGTGTGTGTGAGTGTAAAAAGGACATGAAGTCAAAAGCCCTCCAGAGATTCGGCAAAGGTATGAGTGTGAGTGTAAAAATGAGACGAAGTCAGAAGTCCTACAGAGAATCCTCAAGGATATGAGTGTGTGAGTGTGTAAGAAGGACACGAACAAAAGCCCTCCAGAGGTTCTGCAAGTGTGTGTGTGTAAGAGATTCGGCAAGGGTGTGAGTGTGTGTAAAAAGGACATGAAGTCAGAAGCCCTCCAGAGATTTGGCAAATGTATGAGTGTGAGTGTGTGTGTGTGTGTGTGTAAAAATGAGAAGAAGTCAGAAGTCTTACAGAGAATCTGCAAGGGTATGAGTGTGTAAGAAGGACACGAACAAAAGCCCTTCAGAATTCTGCAATTGTGTGTGTGTGTCTGTGTAAAAAGGACAGTAAATCAGAAGCCTTCTACAGATTCTGCAACGTTGTGTATATGTGTTTGTGTGTAAAACGTTCACGGAGTCAGAAGCCCTCTAGTGAGTCTTCAACAGTGTGTGAGGGTGAGAGTTTTAAAAAAGTGTAATGGTCGGAAGTTCTCCAGAGGTTCTGCCACAGTATGTGTGTGTGTGTGTGTGTGTGTGTGTGTAATAAGGACACGACATCAGAATCCCTCCAGAGATTCTGCATGGTGTGAATGTATGTGTATATGTAAAACGGACTTAAAATCAGAAGCCCTGTAGAGATTCAGAAAGCGTGTGAGTGTGTGTGTAAAAAGGACATGAATTCAGAAACCCTGCAGATATTCTGCAACGGTATGAGTGTGAGTGTGTGTGTGTGCGTGTGTAAAAATGAGACGAAATCAGAAGTCCTCCAGAGATTCTGCAAGTGTGTGTTTGTGTGTGTGTGTGAAAAGGACAGTAAGTCAGAAGCCTTCTAAAGATTCTGCAACTGTTTTTGTGTGTAAAAAGACATGAAGCCAGAAGCCCTCTAGTCATTGTGCCTGGGTATAAGTGTGTGTGTGTGTGTGTGTGTGTGTGTAAAAAGGTAACAAAATCAGAAGCCCTCAGGTGATTCTGCAAGGTTGTGTGTGTGTGTGTGTGTCTGTGTGGTTTTGCGTGAAAAAAGCGATGTAAAGCTCCCAGAGATTCTGTAAGTGTGTGTGTGTGAGTGTGTAAAAAGAACACGAAGTCAGAAGCCCTCTAGAGATTCTTCAACAGTGTGTGAGGGTGAGACATTTGAAAAAGAACAAAGATATTAAGTTCTCCAGAGGTTATGCCAGGGTGTGTGTGTGTATGTGTGAAAAGGACAGTAAGTCAGAAGCCTTCCAAAGATTCTGCAACTGTGTTTGTTTGTGTTTGTGTGTAAAAAGGACGTGAAGTCAGAAGCCCTCTACTGATTCTGCCTGGGTATAAGTGTGTGTGTGTGTGTGTGTATGTGTGTGTGTGTGTGTGTGTGTATAAAGGAAACAAAATCCGAAGCCCTCTAGTGATTTTGTAAGTGTGTGTGTGTGTGTGTGTGTAAAAAGACACGAATTCAAGGGCTACAGAGATTCTGTAAGGGTGTGTATGTGTGAGTGTGTAAAAAGGACAGGAAGTCAGAAGCCCTCTAGACATTCTACAAAAGTGTGTGAGGGTGAGAGTTTTTATAAAGGACAAAGGTCGGAAAGTCTCCAGAGGTTCTGCCAGAGTGTGAGTGTGTATGTGTGTGTGTGTAAAAAGACACGATATCAGAAGTCATCAAGAGATACTGCAAGGGTGTGTGTATGTTTGTATGTGTCTATGTGAGTGTGTACAAAGGACACGAAGTCAAAAGCCCTCCAGATGTTCTGCCAGGGTGTGTGTGTGTGTGTGTGTGTATGTGTGTGTAATAAGGACTCGACATCAGAATCTCTCCAGAGATTCTGCAATGGTGTGAATGTATGTGCATATATAAAATGGACTTGAAATCAGAAGTCCTGTAGAGATTCGGCAAGGGTGTGAGGGAGTGTGTGTGTGTATGTGTGTGTCTGTGTGTGTGTGTGTGAAAAAAGAACATGAAGTCAGAAACCCTCGAGAGATTCGGCAACGGTATGTGTGTTTGTGTGTGTGGGTAAAAATAAGAAGTCAGAAGTCCTGCAGAGAATCTGCAAGGGTATGAGTGTGTGAGTTTGTAAATAGGACACGAACAGAAGCCCTCCAGAGGTTCTGCAAGTGTGTGTTTGTGTGTGTGTGTGTGAAAAGGACTGTAACTCAGAAGCCTTCTAAAGATTCTGCAACTGTGTTTGTGTGTGTTTGTGTGCAAAAAGGACACGAAGCCAGAAGCCCTCTACTGATTCTCCTTGGTATAAGTGTGAATGTGTGTGTGTGTGTGTGTGTAAAAAGGAAACAAAATGAGAAGCCCTCTAGTGATTCTGCAAGGGTGTGTGTGTGTGTGTGTGTGTGTGTGTGTAAAAACACATGGATTCAAGGGCTACAGATATTCTGTAAGGGTGTGTATGTGTGAGTGTGTAAAATGGACATGAAGTCAGAAGCCCTCTAGTGATTCTTCAAAAGTGTGTGAGGGTGAGAGTTTTGGAAAAGGACAAAGTTCAGAAGTACTCCAGAGGTTCTGCCAGAGTGTGTGTGTGTGTATGTGTGCGTGTCTGAAAAGGACATGAAATCAGATTCCCTCCAAAGATTCTGCAAGGGTGCATGCATGTGTGTATGTGTCTGTGTGAGTGTGTAAAAAGGACAAGAAGTCAGAAGCCCTCTAGAGATTCTGCCTGGGTATAAGTGTGAGTGTGTGTGTGTATGTGTGTGTGTGTGTGTATAAAGGACAAGAAGTCAGAAGCCTTCCAGATGTTCTGCAAGTGTGTGTGTGGGTTTGTTTAAAAAGGACACGACATCAGAATCCCTCCAGAGATTCTGCAATGGTGTGTATGTATGTGTTTATGTAAAAAGACCTTGAAATCAGAAGCCCTGTAAAGATTCGGCAAGGGTGTGAGTGTGTGTGTGTGTGTGTGTGTGTGTAAAAAGGACATGAAGTCAGAAGCCCTCCAGAGATTTGGCAAATGTATGAGTGTGAGTGTGTGTGTGTGTGTGTGTAAAAATGAGAAGAAGTCAGAAGTCCTACAGAGAATCTGCAAGGGTATGAGTGTGTAAGAAGGACACGAACAAAAGCCCTTCAGAATTCTGCAATTGTGTGTGTGTGTCTGTGTAAAAAGGACAGTAAATCAGAAGCCTTCTACAGATTCTGCAACGGTGTGTATATGTGTTTGTGTGTAAAACGTTCACGGAGTCAGAAGCCCTCTAGTGATTCTTCAACAGTGTGTGAGGGTGAGATTTTTAAAATAGGATAATGGTCGTAAGTTCTCCAGAGGTTCTGCCAGAGTATGTGTGTGTGTGTGTGTGTGTGTGTGTGTGTGTGTGTGTAATAAGGACACGACATCAGAATCCCTCCATAGATTCTGCATGGTGTGAATGTATGTGTTTATGTAAAACGGACTTGAAATCAGAAGCCCTGTAGAGATTCAGAAAGCGTGTGAGTGTGTGTGTAAAAAGGACATGAATTCAGAAACCCTGCAGAGATTCTGCAACGGTATGAGTGTGAGTGTGTGTGTGTGCATGTGTAAAAATGAGACGAAATCAGAAGTCCTGCAGAGAATCTGCAAGTGTATTAGTGTGTGAGTTTGTAAATAGGACACGAACAGAAGTCCTCCAGAGATTCTGCAAGTGTGTATTTGTGTGTGTGTGTGAAAAGGACAATAAGTCAGAAGCCTTCTAAAGATTCTGCAACTGTGTTTGTGTGTAAAAAGGACATGAAGCCAGAAGCCCTCTAGTCATTGTGCCTGGGTATAAGTGTGTGTGTGTGTGTGTGTGTGTGTAAAAAGGTAACAAAATCAGAAGCCCTCAGGTGATTCTGCAAGGTTGTGTGTGTGTGTGTGTGTGTCTGTGTGGTTTTGCGTGAAAAAAAGCGATGTAAAGCTCCCAGAGATTCTGTAAGTGTGTGTGTGTGAGTGTGTAAAAAGAACAAGAAGTCAGAAGCCCTCTAGAGATTCTTCAACAGTGTGTGAGGGTGAGACATTTTAAAAAGAACAAAGATTTTAAGTTCTCCAGAGGTTATGCCAGGGTGTGTGTGTGTATGTGTGAAAAGGACAGTAAGTCAGAAGCCTTCCAAAGATTCTGCAACTGTGTTTGTTTGTGTTTGTGTGTAAAAAGTACATGAAATCAGAAGCCCTCTACTGATTCTGCCTGGGTATAAGTGTGTGTGTGTGTGTGTGTATGTGTGTGTGTGTGTGTGTATAAAGGAAACAAAATCCGAAGCCCTCTAGTGATTTTGTAAGTGTGTGTGTGTGTGTGTGTGTGTGTGTAAAAAGACACGAATTCAAGGGCTACAGAGATTCTGTAAGGGTGTGTATGTGTGAGTGTGTAAAAAGGACAGGAAGTCAGAAGCCCTCTAGACATTCTACAAAAGTGTGTGAGGGTGAGAGTTTTTATAAAGGACAAAGGTCGGAAAGTCTCCAGAGGTTCTGCCAGAGTGTGAGTGTGTATGTGTGTGTGTGTACAAAGACACGATATCAGAAGTCATCAAGAGATACTGCAAGGGTGTGTGTATGTTTGTATGTGTCTATGTGAGTGTGTACAAAGGACACGAAGTCAAAAGCCCTCCAGATGTTCTGCAAGCGTGTGTGTGTGTATGTGTAATAAGGACTCGACATCAGAATCTCTCCAGAGATTCTGCAATGGTGTGAATGTATGTGCATATGTAAAATGGACTTGAAATCAGAAGTCCTGTAGAGTTTCGGCAAGGGTGTGAGGGAGTGTGTGTGTGTATGTGTGTGTCTGTGTGTGTGTGTGTGTGAGAAAAGAACATGAAGTCAGAAACCCTTGAGAGATTCGGCAACGGTATGTGTGTTTGTGTGCGTGGGTAAAAATAAGAAGTCAGAAGTCCTGCAGAGAATCTACAAGGGTATGAGTGTGTGAGTTTGTAAATAGGACACGAACAGAAGCCCTCCAGAGGTTCTGCAAGTGTGTGTTTGTGTGTGTGTGTGTGAAAAGGACTGTAAGTCAGAAGCCTTCTAAAGATTCTGCAACTGTGTTTGTGTGTGTTTCTGTGCAAAAAGGACACGAAGCCAGAAGCCTTCTACTGATTCTCCTTGGTATAAGTGTGAATGTGTGTGTGTGTGTGTGTGTGTAAAAAGGAAACAAAATCAGAAGCCCTCTAGTGATTCTGCAAGGGTGTGTGTGTGTGTGTGTGTGTAAAAACACATGGATTCAAGGGCTACAGATATTCTGTAAGGGTGTGTATGTGTGAGTGTGTAAAATGGACATGAAGTCAGAAGCCCTCTAGTGATTCTTCAAAAGTGTGTGAGGGTGAGAGTTTTTGAAAAGGACAAAGTTCGGATGTACTCCAGAGGTTCTGCCAGAGTGTGTGTGTGTGTATGTGTGCGTGTCTGAAAAGGACATGAAATCAGATTCCCTCCAAAGATTCTGCAAGGGTGCATCCATGTGTGTATGTGTCTGTGTGAGTGTGTAAAAAGGACAAGAAGTCAGAAGCCCTCCAGATGTTCTGCAAGTGTGGGTGGGTGTGTTTAAAAAGGACACGACATCAGAATCCCTCCAGAGATTCTGCAATGGTGTGTATGTATGTGTTTATGTAAAAAGACCTTGAAATCAGAAGCCCTGTAAGGATTCGGCAAGGGTGTGTGTGTGTGTGTGTGTGTGTGTGTGTGTGTGTGTGTGTTTGTAAAAAGGACATGAAGTCAGAAGCCCTCCAGAGATTTGGCAAAGGTATGAGTGTGAGTGTGTGTGTGTGTGTAAAAATGAGAAGAAGTCAGAAGTGCTACAGAGAATCTGCAAGGATATGAGTGTGTAAGTAGGACACGAACAAAAGCCCTTCAGAGGTTCTGCAATTGTGTGTGTGTAAGAGATTCGGCAAGGGTGTGAGTGGGTGTGTGTGTGTGTGTGTGTGTGTGTGTGTAAAAATGAGAAGAAGTCAGAAGTCATACAGAGAATCTGCAAGGGTATGAGTGTGTGAGTGTGTAAGAAGGACACGAACAAAAGCCCTCCAGAGGTTCTGCAAGTGTGTGTGTGTAAGAGATTCGGCAAGGGTGTGAGTGTGTGTAAAAAGGACATGAAGTCAGAAGCCCTCCAGAGATTTGGCAAATGTATGAGTGTGAGTGTGTGTGTGTGTGTGTGTAAAAATGAGAAGAAGTCAGAAGTCTTACAGAGAATCTGCAAGGGTATGAGTGTGTAAGAAGGACACGAACAAAAGCCCTTCAGAATTCTGCAATTGTGTGTGTGTGTCTGTGTAAAAAGGACAGTAAATCAGAAGCCTTCTACAGATTCTGCAACGTTGTGTATATGTGTTTGTGTGTAAAACGTTCACGGAGTCAGAAGCCCTCTAGTGAGTCTTCAACAGTGTGTGAGGGTGAGAGTTTTAAAAAAGTGTAATGGTCGGAAGTTCTCCAGAGGTTCTGCCACAGTATGTGTGTGTGTGTGTGTGTGTGTGTGTGTGTGTGTGTGTGTGTAATAAGGACACGACATCAGAATCCCTCCAGAGATTCTGCATGGTGTGAATGTATGTGTATATGTAAAACGGACTTAAAATCAGAAGCCCTGTAGAGATTCAGAAAGCGTGTGAGTGTGTGTGTAAAAAGGACATGAATTCAGAAACCCTGCAGATATTCTGCAACGGTATGAGTGTGAGTGTGTGTGTGTGCGTGTGTAAAAATGAGACGAAATCAGAAGTCCTCCAGAGATTCTGCAAGTGTGTGTTTGTGTGTGTGTGTGAAAAGGACAGTAAGTCAGAAGCCTTCTAAAGATTCTGCAACTGTGTTTGTGTGTAAAAAGACATGAAGCCAGAAGCCCTCTAGTCATTGTGCCTGGGTATAAGTGTGTGTGTGTGTGTGTGTGTGTAAAAAGGTAACAAAATCAGAAGCCCTCAGGTGATTCTGCAAGGTTGTGTGTGTGTGTGTGTCTGTGTGGTTTTGCGTGAAAAAAGCGATGTAAAGCTCCCAGAGATTCTGTAAGTGTGTGTGTGTGAGTGTGTAAAAAGAACACGAAGTCAGAAGCCCTCTAGAGATTCTTCAACAGTGTGTGAGGGTGAGACATTTGAAAAAGAACAAAGATATTAAGTTCTCCAGAGGTTATGCCAGGGTGTGTGTGTGTATGTGTGAAAAGGACAGTAAGTCAGAAGCCTTCCAAAGATTCTGCAACTGTGTTTGTTTGTGTTTGTGTGTAAAAAGGACGTGAAGTCAGAAGCCCTCTACTGATTCTGCCTGGGTATAAGTGTGTGTGTGTGTGTGTGTGTATGTGTGTGTGTGTGTGTGTGTGTATAAAGGAAACAAAATCCGAAGCCCTCTAGTGATTTTGTAAGTGTGTGTGTGTGTGTGTGTGTAAAAAGACACGAATTCAAGGGCTACAGAGATTCTGTAAGGGTGTGTATGTGTGAGTGTGTAAAAAGGACAGGAAGTCAGAAGCCCTCTAGACATTCTACAAAAGTGTGTGAGGGTGAGAGTTTTTATAAAGGACAAAGGTCGGAAAGTCTCCAGAGGTTCTGCCAGAGTGTGAGTGTGTATGTGTGTGTGTGTAAAAAGACACGATATCAGAAGTCATCAAGAGATACTGCAAGGGTGTGTGTATGTTTGTATGTGTCTATGTGAGTGTGTACAAAGGACACGAAGTCAAAAGCCCTCCAGATGTTCTGCCAGGGTGTGTGTGTGTGTGTGTGTGTATGTGTGTGTAATAAGGACTCGACATCAGAATCTCTCCAGAGATTCTGCAATGGTGTGAATGTATGTGCATATATAAAATGGACTTGAAATCAGAAGTCCTGTAGAGATTCGGCAAGGGTGTGAGGGAGTGTGTGTGTGTATGTGTGTGTCTGTGTGTGTGTGTGTGAAAAAAGAACATGAAGTCAGAAACCCTCGAGAGATTCGGCAACGGTATGTGTGTTTGTGTGTGTGGGTAAAAATAAGAAGTCAGAAGTCCTGCAGAGAATCTGCAAGGGTATGAGTGTGTGAGTTTGTAAATAGGACACGAACAGAAGCCCTCCAGAGGTTCTGCAAGTGTGTGTTTGTGTGTGTGTGTGTGAAAAGGACTGTAACTCAGAAGCCTTCTAAAGATTCTGCAACTGTGTTTGTGTGTGTTTGTGTGCAAAAAGGACACGAAGCCAGAAGCCCTCTACTGATTCTCCTTGGTATAAGTGTGAATGTGTGTGTGTGTGTGTGTGTAAAAAGGAAACAAAATGAGAAGCCCTCTAGTGATTCTGCAAGGGTGTGTGTGTGTGTGTGTGTGTGTGTGTGTGTGTGTGTGTGTAAAAACACATGGATTCAAGGGCTACAGATATTCTGTAAGGGTGTGTATGTGTGAGTGTGTAAAATGGACATGAAGTCAGAAGCCCTCTAGTGATTCTTCAAAAGTGTGTGAGGGTGAGAGTTTTGGAAAAGGACAAAGTTCAGAAGCCCTCCAGATGTTCTGCAAGTGTGTGTGTGGGTGTGTTTAAAAAGGACACGACATCAGAATCCCTCCAGAGATTCTGCAATGGTGTGTATGTATGTGTTTATGTAAAAAGACCTTGAAATCAGAAGCCCTGTAAAGATTCGGCAAGGGTGTGTGTGTGTGTGTGTGTGTGTGTGTGTGTTTGTAAAAAGGACATGAAGTCAGAAGCCCTCCAGAGATTTGGCAAAGGTATGAGTGTGAGTGTGTGTGTGTGTGTGTGTAAAAATGAGAAGAAGTCAGAAGTGCTACAGAGAATCTGCAAGGATATGAGTGTGTAAGTAGGACACGAACAAAAGCCCTTCAGAGGTTCTGCAATTGTGTGTGTGTAAGAGATTCGGCAAGGGTGTGAGTGGGTGTGTGCGTGTGTGTGTGTGTGTGTAAAAATGAGAAGAAGTCAGAAGTCATACAGAGAATCTGCAAGGGTATGAGTGTGTGAGTGTGTAAGAAGGACACGAACAAAAACCCTCCAGAGGTTCTGCAAGTGTGTGTGTGTAAGAGATTCGGCAAGGGTGTGAGTGGGTGTGTGTGTGTGGGTGTGTGGGTGTGTGTGTGTGTGTGTAAAAAGGACATGAAGTCAAAAACCCTCCAGAGTTTCGACAACGGTATGAGTGTGATTGTGTGTGTGTGTGTGTGTGTGTTAAAATCAGACGAATCAGAAGTCCTGCAGAGAATCTGCAAGTGTATGAGTGTGTGAGTTTGTGAATAGGACACGAACAGAAGCCCTCCAGAGGTTCTGCAAGTGTGTGTTTGTGCGTGTTTGAAAAGGACAGTAAGTCAGAAGCCTTCTAAAGATTCTGCCACTGTGTTTGTGTGTGTTTGTGTGTAAAAAGGACACGAAGCCAGAAGCCCTCTAGTGATTCTCCTTGGGATAAGTGTGAGTGTGTGTGTGTGTGTGTAAAAACACACGAATTCAAGGGCTACAGAGATTCTGTAAGGGTGTGTATGTGTGAGTGTGTAAAAAGGACACGAAGTCAGAAGTCCTCTAGAGATTCTTCAAAAGTGTGTGAGGGTGAGAGTTTTTAAAAAGGACAAAGATCGGAAGTACTCCAGCGGTTCTGCCAGAGTGTGTGTATGTATGTGTGCATGTCTAAAAAGTACATGAAATCAGATGCCCTCCAGAGATTCTGCAAGGGTGCATGCATGTGTGTATGTGTCTGTGTGAGGGTGTAAAAAGGACAAGAAGTCAGAAGGCCTCCAGATGTTCTGCAAGTGTGTGTGGGGGTGTGTTTAAAAAGGACACGACATCAGAATCCCTCCAAAGATTCTGCAATGGTGTGAATGTATGTGTATATGTAAAACGGACTTGAAATCAGAAGCCCTGTAGAGATTCGGCCAGGGTGTGAGTGTGTGTGTGTGTGTGTGTGTGTGTGTGTAAAAAGGACATGAAGTCAAAAACCCTCCAGAGATTCGGCAACGGTATGAGTGTGAGTGTGTGTGTGTGTGTGTGTAAAAATGAGACGAAGTCAGAAGTCCTGCAGAGAAGCCTTTTAAAGATTCTGAAACTGTGTTTGTGTGTGTTTGTGTGTAAAAAGGACACGAAGCCAGAAGCCCTCTAGTGATTCTGCCTGGATATAAGGGTGTGTGTGTGTGAAAAGGAAACAATATCAGATGCCTTACAGAGATTCTGCAAGGGTGCATGCATATGTGTATGTGTCTGTGTGAGTGTGTAAAAAGGACAAGAAGTCAGAAGCCCTCCAGATGTTCTGAAAGTGTGTGTGTGGGTGTGTTTAAAAAGGACACGACATCAGAATCCCTCCAGAGATTCTGCAATGGTGTGAATGTATGTGTATATGTAAAAAGACCTTGAAATCAGAAGCCCTGTAAAGATTCGGCAAGGGTGTGAGTGTGTGTGTGTGTGTGTGTGTGTAAAAAGGACATGAAGTCAGAAGCCCTCCGAGTTTTGGCAAAGGTATGAGTGTGAGTGTGTGTGTGTGTGTGGAAAAATGAGAAAAAGTCAGAAGTCCTACAGAGAATCTGCAAGGGTTTGAGTGTGTAAGAAGGACACGAACAAAAGCCCTCCAGAGGTTCTGCAATTGTGTGTG
Source organism: Tenrec ecaudatus (assembly GCF_050624435.1). NCBI lineage: Eukaryota > Metazoa > Chordata > Mammalia > Afrosoricida > Tenrecidae > Tenrec > Tenrec ecaudatus. The sequence goes on from NW_027457903.1 coordinate 667,928, forward strand.
TGTGTAAAAAGGACAGTGAATCAGAAGCCTTCTACAGTGTGCAACGGTTTGTATATGTGTTTGTGTGTAAAAAGGACACGGATTCAGAAGCCCTCTAGTGATTCTTCAACAGTGTGTGAGGGTGAGAGTTTTAAAAAAGGACAATGGTCGGAAGTTCTCCAGAGGTTCTCCCAGGGTGTGTGTGTGTGTGTGTGTGTATGTGTGTGTAATAAGGACACAACATCAGAATCCCTCCAGAGATTCTGCAATGGTGTGAATGTATGTGTATATGTAAAACGGACTTGAAATCAGAAGCCCTGTAGAGATTCGGCAAGGGTGTGAGTGTGTGTGTGTGTGTGTGTGTGTGTGTGTGTGCCTGTCTAAAAAGGACATGAAATCAGATCCCCACCAGAGATTCTGCAAGGATTCATGCATGTGTATGTGTCTGTGTGAGTGTGTAAAAAGGACAAGAAATCAGAAGACCTCCAGATGTTCTGCAAGTGTGTGTGGGTGTGTTTAAAAAGGACACGACAACAGAATCCCTCCAGAGATTCTGCAATGGTGTGTATGTATGTGTATATGTAAAAATACCTTGAAATCAGAAGCCCTGTAAAGATTCGGCAAAAGTGGGAGTGTGTGTGTGTGTTTGTGTGTGGGTGTGTGTCTGTGTGTAAAAAGTACATGAAGTCAGAAGCCCTCCAGAGTTTCGGCAAAGGTATGAGTGTGAGTGTGTGTGTGTGTGTATGTGTAAAAATGAGACGAATCAGAAGTCCTGCAGAGAATCTGCAAGGGTGTGAGTTTGTAAATAGGACACGAATAGAAGCCCTCCAGAGGTTCTGCAAGTGTGTGTTTGTGTGTGTGAGAAAAGGACAGTAAGTCAGAAGCATTCTACAGATTCTGCAACTGTGTTTGTTTGTGTTTGTGTGTAAAAAGGACACGAAGTCAGAAGCCCTCTAGTGATTCTGCCTGGGTATAAGTGTGAGTGTGTGTGTGTATTTGAGTGTGTGTGTGTATAAAGGAAACAACAACCGAAGCCCTCTTGTGATTTTGCAATGGTGTGTGTGTGTGTGTGTATGTGTAAAAAGACACGAATTCAAGGGCTACAGAGATTCTGTAACGGTGTGTATGTGTGAGTATGTAAAAAGGACAGGAAGTCAGAAGTCCTCTAGAGATTCTACAAAAGTGTGTGAGGGTGAGAGTTTTTATAAAGGACAAAGGTCAGAAAGTCTCCTTAGGATCTGCCAGAGTGTGAGTGTGTATGTGTGTGTGTGTAAAAAGGACACGATATCAGAAGTCATCAAGAGATACTGCAAGGGTGTGTGTATGTTTGTATGTGTCTATGTGAGTGTGTAAAAATGACATGACGTCAGAAGCCCTCCAGTTGTTCTGCAAGCGTGTGCGTGTGTGTGTGTGTGTGTGTGTGTAATAAGGACACGACATCAGAATACCTCCAGAGATTCTGCAATGGTGTGAATGTATGCGCATTTGTAAAACGGACATGAAATCAGAAGTCCTGTAGAGATTCGGCAAGAGTGTGAGGGAGTGTGTGTGTGTGTGTGTCTCTGTGTGTGTGTTTGTAAAAAGAACATGAAGTCAGAAACCCTCCAGAGATTCAGCAACGGTATGAGTGTTTTTATGCGTGGGTAAAAATAAGAAGAAGTCAGAAGTCCTGCAGAGAATCTGCAAGGGTATGATTGTGTGAGTTTGTAAATAGGTCACGAACAGAAGCCCTTCAGAGGTTCTGCAAGTGTGTATTTGTGTGTGTGTGTGAAAAGGACAGTAAGTCAGAAGCCTTCTAAAGATTCTGCAACTGTGTTTGTGTGTAAAAAGGACACGAAGCCAGAAGCCCTCTAGTGATTCTCCCTGGTATAAGTGTGAGTGTGAGTTTGTAAAAAGGGAACAAAATCAGAAGCCCTCTAGTGATTCTGCAAGGGTGTGTGTATGTGTGTGTGTGTGTGTGTGTGAAAACGACATGAATTCAAGGGCTACAGATATTCTGTAAGGGTGTGTATGTGTGAGTGTGTAAAATGGACATGAAGTCAGAAGCCCTCTAGTGATTCTTCAAAAGTGTGTGAGGGTGAGAGTTTTTTAAAAGGACAAAGGTTGGAAGTATTCCAGAGGTTCTGCCAGAGTGTGTGTGTGTATGTGTGCATGTCTAAAAAGGACATGAAATCAGATGCCCTCCAGAGATTCTGCAAGGGTTCATGCATGTGTGTATGTGTCTGTGTGAGTGTGTAAAAAGGACAAGAAGTCAGAAGCCCTCCAGATGTTCTGCAAGTGTGTGTGTGGGTGTGTTTAAAAAGGACACGACATCAGAATCCTTCCAGAGATTCTGCAATGGTGTGAATGTATGTGTATATGTAAAACGGACTTGAAATCAGAAGCCCTGTAGAGATTCGGCAAGGGTGTGAGTGTGTGTGTGTGTGTGTGTGTGTGTGTGTGTGTGTAAGAAGGAAATGAAGTAAAAAACCCTCCAGAGATTCGGCAACGGTATGAGTGTGTGTGCGTGTGTAAAAATGAGACGAAGTCAGAAGTCCTGCAGAGAATCTGCAAGGGTATGAGTGTGTGACTTTGTAAATAGGTCACGAACAGAAGCCCTCCAGAGGTTCTGCAAGTGTGTGTTTGTGTGTGTGTGTGAAAAGGACAGTAAGTCAGAAGACTTCTAAAGATTCTGCAACTGTGTTTGTGTGTGTTTGTGTGTAAAAAGGACACGAAGCCAGAAGCCCTCTAGTCATTGTGCCTGGGTATAAGTGTGTGTGTGTGTGTGTGTGTGTGTGTGTGTGTGTGTGTAAAAAGGTAACAAAATCAGAAGCCCTCAGGTGATTCTGCAAGGTTGTGTGTGTGTGTGTGTCTGTGTGGTTTTGCGTGAAAAAAAGCGATGTAAAGCTCCCAGAGATTCTGTAAGTGTGTGTGTGTGAGTGTGTAAAAAGAACACGAAGTCAGAAGCCCTCTAGAGATTCTTCAACAGTGTGTGAGGGTGAGACATTTTAAAAAGAACAAAGATTTTAAGTTCTCCAGAGGTTATGCCAGGGTGTGTGTGTGTATGTGTGAAAAGGACAGTAAGTCAGAAGCCTTCCAAAGATTCTGCAACTGTGTTTGTTTGTGTTTGTGTGTAAAAAGTACATGAAATCAGAAGCCCTCTACTGATTCTGCCTGGGTATAAGTGTGTGTGTGTGTGTGTGTATGTGTGTGTGTGTGTGTGTATAAAGGAAACAAAATCCGAAGCCCTCTAGTGATTTTGTAAGTGTGTGTGTGTGTGTGTGTGTGTGTAAAAAGACACGAATTCAAGGGCTACAGAGATTCTGTAAGGGTGTGTATGTGTGAGTGTGTAAAAAGGACAGGAAGTCAGAAGCCCTCTAGACATTCTACAAAAGTGTGTGAGGGTGAGAGTTTTTATAAAGGACAAAGGTCGGAAAGTCTCCAGAGGTTCTGCCAGAGTGTGAGTGTGTATGTGTGTGTGTGTACAAAGACACGATATCAGAAGTCATCAAGAGATACTGCAAGGGTGTGTGTATGTTTGTATGTGTCTATGTGAGTGTGTACAAAGGACACGAAGTCAAAAGCCCTCCAGATGTTCTGCAAGCGTGTGTGTGTGTATGTGTAATAAGGACTCGACATCAGAATCTCTCCAGAGATTCTGCAATGGTGTGAATGTATGTGCATATGTAAAATGGACTTGAAATCAGAAGTCCTGTAGAGTTTCGGCAAGGGTGTGAGGGAGTGTGTGTGTGTATGTGTGTGTCTGTGTGTGTGTGTGTGTGAAAAAAGAACATGAAGTCAGAAACCCTTGAGAGATTCGGCAACGGTATGTGTGTTTGTGTGCGTGGGTAAAAATAAGAAGTCAGAAGTCCTGCAGAGAATCTACAAGGGTATGAGTGTGTGAGTTTGTAAATAGGACACGAACAGAAGCCCTCCAGAGGTTCTGCAAGTGTGTGTTTGTGTGTGTGTGTGTGAAAAGGACTGTAAGTCAGAAGCCTTCTAAAGATTCTGCAACTGTGTTTGTGTGTGTTTCTGTGCAAAAAGGACATGAAGCCAGAAGCCTTCTACTGATTCTCCTTGGTATAAGTGTGAATGTGTGTGTGTGTGTGTGTGTGTGTGTAAAAAGGAAACAAAATCAGAAGCCCTCTAGTGATTCTGCAAGTGTGTGTGTGTGTGTGTGTGTGTGTAAAAACACATGGATTCAAGGGCTACAGATATTCTGTAAGGGTGTGTATGTGTGAGTGTGTAAAATGGACATGAAGTCAGAAGCCCTCTAGTGATTCTTCAAAAGTGTGTGAGGGTGAGAGTTTTTGAAAAGGACAAAGTTCGGATGTACTCCAGAGGTCCTGCCAGAGTGTGTGTGTGTGTATGTGTGCGTGTCTGAAAAGGACATGAAATCAGATTCCCTCCAAAGATTCTGCAAGGGTGCATCCATGTGTGTATGTGTCTGTGTGAGTGTGTAAAAAGGACAAGAAGTCAGAAGCCCTCCAGATGTTCTGCAAGTGTGTGTGTGGGTGTGTTTAAAAAGGACACGACATCAGAATCCCTCCAGAGATTCTGCAATGGTGTGTATGTATGTGTTTATGTAAAAAGACCTTGAAATCAGAAGCCCTGTAAAGATTCGGCAAGGGTGTGTGTGTGTGTGTGTGTGTGTGTGTGTGTTTGTAAAAAGGACATGAAGTCAGAAGCCCTCCAGAGATTTGGCAAAGGTATGAGTGTGAGTGTGTGTGTGTGTGTGTGTAAAAATGAGAAGAAGTCAGAAGTGCTACAGAGAATCTGCAAGGGTATGAGTGTGTAAGTAGGACACGAACAAAAGCCCTTCAGAGGTTCTGCAATTGTGTGTGTGTAAGAGATTCGGCAAGGGTGTGAGTGGGTGTGTGTGTGTGTGTGTGTGTGTGTAAAAATGAGAAGAAGTCAGAAGTCATACAGAGAATCTGCAAGGGTATGAGTGTGTGAGTGTGTAAGAAGGACACGAACAAAAGCCCTCCAGAGGTTCTGCAAGTGTGTGTGTGTAAGAGATTCGGCAAGGGTGTGAGTGGGTGTGTGTGTGTGGGTGTGTGGGTGTGTGTGTGTGTAAAAAGGACATGAAGTCAAAAACCCTCCAGAGTTTCGACAACGGTATGAGTGTGATTGTGTGTGTGTGTGTGTGTGTTAAAATCAGACGAATCAGAAGTCCTGCAGAGAATCTGCAAGTGTATGAGTGTGTGAGTTTGTGAATAGGACACGAACAGAAGCCCTCCAGAGGTTCTGCAAGTGTGTGTTTGTGCGTGTTTGAAAAGGACAGTAAGTCAGAAGCCTTCTAAAGATTCTGCCACTGTGTTTGTGTGTGTTTGTGTGTAAAAAGGACACGAAGCCAGAAGCCCTCTAGTGATTCTCCTTGGGATAAGTGTGAGTGTGTGTGTGTGTGTGTGTGTAAAAACACACGAATTCAAGGGCTACAGAGATTCTGTAAGGGTGTGTATGTGTGAGTGTGTAAAAAGGACACGAAGTCAGAAGTCCTCTAGAGATTCTTCAAAAGTGTGTGAGGGTGAGAGTTTTTAAAAAGGACAAAGGTCGGAAGTACTCCAGCGGTTCTGCCAGAGTGTGTGTATGTATGTGTGCATGTCTAAAAAGTACATGAAATCAGATGCCCTCCAGAGATTCTGCAAGGGTGCATGCATGTGTGTATGTGTCTGTGTGAGGGTGTAAAAAGGACAAGAAGTCAGAAGGCCTCCAGATGTTCTGCAAGTGTGTGTGGGGGTGTGTTTAAAAAGGACACGACATCAGAATCCCTCCAAAGATTCTGCAATGGTGTGAATGTATGTGTATATGTAAAACGGACTTGAAATCAGAAGCCCTGTAGAGATTCGGCCAGGGTGTGAGTGTGTGTGTGTGTGTGTGTGTGTGTGTGTAAAAAGGACATGAAGTCAAAAACCCTCCAGAGATTCGGCAACGGTATGAGTGTGAGTGTGTGTGTGTGTGTGTGTAAAAATGAGACGAAGTCAGAAGTCCTGCAGAGAAGCCTTTTAAAGATTCTGAAACTGTGTTTGTGTGTGTTTGTGTGTAAAAAGGACACGAAGCCAGAAGCCCTCTAGTGATTCTGCCTGGATATAAGGGTGTGTGTGTGTGTGTGAAAAGGAAACAATATCAGATGCCTTACAGAGATTCTGCAAGGGTGCATGCATATGTGTATGTGTCTGTGTGAGTGTGTAAAAAGGACAAGAAGTCAGAAGCCCTCCAGATGTTCTGAAAGTGTGTGTGTGGGTGTGTTTAAAAAGGACACGACATCAGAATCCCTCCAGAGATTCTGCAATGGTGTGAATGTATGTGTATATGTAAAAAGACCTTGAAATCAGAAGCCCTGTAAAGATTCGGCAAGGGTGTGAGTGTGTGTGTGTGTGTGTGTGTGTGTAAAAAGGACATGAAGTCAGAAGCCCTCCGAGTTTTGGCAAAGGTATGAGTGTGAGTGTGTGTGTGTGTGTGGAAAAATGAGAAAAAGTCAGAAGTCCTACAGAGAATCTGCAAGGGTTTGAGTGTGTAAGAAGGACACGAACAAAAGCCCTCCAGAGGTTCTGCAATTGTGTGTGTGTGTAAAAAGGACAGTGAATCAGAAGCCTTCTACAGTGTGCAACGGTTTGTATATGTGTTTGTGTGTAAAAAGGACACGGATTCAGAAGCCCTCTAGTGATTCTTCAACAGTGTGTGAGGGTGAGAGTTTTAAAAAAGGACAATGGTCGGAAGTTCTCCAGAGGTTCTCCCAGGGTGTGTGTGTGTGTGTGTGTGTATGTGTGTGTAATAAGGACACAACATCAGAATCCCTCCAGAGATTCTGCAATGGTGTGAATGTATGTGTATATGTAAAACGGACTTGAAATCAGAAGCCCTGTAGAGATTCGGCAAGGGTGTGAGTGTGTGTGTGTGTGTGTGTGTGTGCCTGTCTAAAAAGGACATGAAATCAGATCCCCACCAGAGATTCTGCAAGGATTCATGCATGTGTATGTGTCTGTGTGAGTGTGTAAAAAGGACAAGAAATCAGAAGACCTCCAGATGTTCTGCAAGTGTGTGTGGGTGTGTTTAAAAAGGACACGACAACAGAATCCCTCCAGAGATTCTGCAATGGTGTGTATGTATGTGTATATGTAAAAATACCTTGAAATCAGAAGCCCTGTAAAGATTCGGCAAAAGTGGGAGTGTGTGTGTGTGTTTGTGTGTGGGTGTGTGTCTGTGTGTAAAAAGTACATGAAGTCAGAAGCCCTCCAGAGTTTCGGCAAAGGTATGAGTGTGAGTGTGTGTGTGTGTGTATGTGTAAAAATGAGACGAATCAGAAGTCCTGCAGAGAATCTGCAAGGGTGTGAGTTTGTAAATAGGACACGAATAGAAGCCCTCCAGAGGTTCTGCAAGTGTGTGTTTGTGTGTGTGAGAAAAGGACAGTAAGTCAGAAGCATTCTACAGATTCTGCAACTGTGTTTGTTTGTGTTTGTGTGTAAAAAGGACACGAAGTCAGAAGCCCTCTAGTGATTCTGCCTGGGTATAAGTGTGAGTGTGTGTGTGTATTTGAGTGTGTGTGTGTATAAAGGAAACAACAACCGAAGCCCTCTTGTGATTTTGCAATGGTGTGTGTGTGTGTGTATGTGTAAAAAGACACGAATTCAAGGGCTACAGAGATTCTGTAACGGTGTGTATGTGTGAGTATGTAAAAAGGACAGGAAGTCAGAAGTCCTCTAGAGATTCTACAAAAGTGTGTGAGGGTGAGAGTTTTTATAAAGGCAAAGGTCAGAAAGTCTCCTTAGGATCTGCCAGAGTGTGAGTGTGTATGTGTGTGTGTGTAAAAAGGACACGATATCAGAAGTCATCAAGAGATACTGCAAGGGTGTGTGTATGTTTGTATGTGTCTATGTGAGTGTGTAAAAATGACATGAAGTCAGAAGCCCTCCAGTTGTTCTGCAAGCGTGTGCGTGTGTGTGTGTGTGTGTGTGTAATAAGGACACGACATCAGAATACCTCCAGAGATTCTGCAATGGTGTGAATGTTTGCGCATTTGTAAAACGGACATGAAATCAGAAGTCCTGTAGAGATTCGGCAAGAGTGTGAGGGAGTGTGTGTGTGTGTGTGTCTCTGTGTGTGTGTTTGTAAAAAGAACATGAAGTCAGAAACCCTCCAGAGATTCAGCAACGGTATGAGTGTTTTTATGCGTGGGTAAAAATAAGAAGAAGTCAGAAGTCCTGCAGAGAATCTGCAAGGGTATGATTTTGTGAGTTTGTAAATAGGTCACGAACAGAAGCCCTTCAGAGGTTCTGCAAGTGTGTATTTGTGTGTGTGTGTGAAAAGGACAGTAAGTCAGAAGCCTTCTAAAGATTCTGCAACTGTGTTTGTGTGTAAAAAGGACACGAAGCCAGAAGCCCTCTAGTGATTCTCCCTGGTATAAGTGTGAGTGTGAGTTTGTAAAAAGGGAACAAAATCAGAAGCCCTCTAGTGATTCTGCAAGGGTGTGTGTATGTGTGTGTGTGTGTGTGTGTGAAAACGACATGAATTCAAGGGCTACAGATATTCTGTAAGGGTGTGTATGTGTGAGTGTGTAAAATGGACATGAAGTCAGAAGCCCTCTAGTGATTCTTCAAAAGTGTGTGAGGGTGAGAGTTTTTTAAAAGGACAAAGGTTGGAAGTATTCCAGAGGTTCTGCCAGAGTGTGTGTGTGTATGTGTGCATGTCTAAAAAGGACATGAAATCAGATGCCCTCCAGAGATTCTGCAAGGGTTCATGCATGTGTGTATGTGTCTGTGTGAGTGTGTAAAAAGGACAAGAAGTCAGAAGCCCTCCAGATGTTCTGCAAGTGTGTGTGTGGGTGTGTTTAAAAAGGACACGACATCAGAATCCTTCCAGAGATTCTGCAATGGTGTGAATGTATGTGTATATGTAAAACGGACTTGAAATCAGAAGCCCTGTAGAGATTCGGCAAGGGTGTGAGTGTGTGTGTGTGTGTGTGTGTGTAAGAAGGAAATGAAGTCAAAAACCCTCCAGAGATTCGGCAACGGTATGAGTGTGTGTGCGTGTGTAAAAATGAGACGAAGTCAGAAGTCCTGCAGAGAATCTGCAAGGGTATGAGTGTGTGACTTTGTAAATAGGTCACGAACAGAAGCCCTCCAGAGGTTCTGCAAGTGTGTGTTTGTGTGTGTGTGTGAAAAGGACAGTAAGTCAGAAGACTTCTAAAGATTCTGCAACTGTGTTTGTGTGTGTTTGTGTGTAAAAAGGACACGAAGCCAGAAGCCCTCTATTGATTCCACCTGGATATAAGGGTGTGTGTGTGTGTGTGTGTGTGTGTGTGTGTGTGCGTGTGTGTGTGTGTAAAGGAAACAAAATCAGATGCCCTCCAGAGATTCTGTAAGGGTGCATGCATGTGTGTATGTGTCTGTGTGAGTGTGTAAAAAGGACAAGAAGTCAGAAGCACTCCAGATGTTCTGCAAGTGTGTGTGTGGGTGTGTTTAAAAAGGACACAACATCAGAATCCCTCCAGAGATTCTGCAATGGTGAGTATGTATGTGCTTATGTAAAAAGACCTTGAAATCAGAAGCCTTGTAAAGATTCGACAAGGGTGTGAGTGTGTGTGTGTGTGTGTAAAAAGAACATGAAGTCAGAAGCCCTCCAGAGATTTGGCAAAGGTATGAGTGTGAGTGTGTGTGTTTGTGTGTGTGTGTGGAAAAATGTAAAAAAAGTCAGAAGTCCTACAGAGAATCTGCAAGGGTATGAGTGTGTGAGTGTGCAATAAGGACACGAAAAAAAGCCCTTCTGAGGTTCTGTAATTGTGTGTGTGTGTGTAAAAAGGACAGTAAATCAGAAGCCTTCTACAGTGTGAAACGGTGTGTATATGTGTTTGTGTGTAAAAAGGACACGGAGTCAGAAGCCCTCTAGTGATTCTTCAACAGTGTGTGAGGGTGAGAGTTTTAAAAAAAGACAATGGTCGGAAGTTCTCCAGAGGTTCTGCCAGGGTGTGTGTGTGTGTGTGTGTGTATGTGTGTGTAATAAGGACACGACATCAGAATCCCTCCAGAGATTCTGAAATGGTGTGAATGTATGTGTATATGTAAAACGGACTTGATATCAGAAGCCCTGTAGGGATTCGGCAAGGGTGTGAGTGTGTGTGTGTGTGTGTGTGTGTGTAAAAAGGACATGAAGTCAAAAACCCTCCAGAGATTCAGCAACGGTATGAGTGTGAGTGTGTGTGTGCGTGTTTTAAAATCAGAAAGTAAGTCAGAAGTCCTGCAGAGAATCTGCAAGGGTATGAGTGTGTGAGTTTGTGAATAGGACACGAACAGAAGCCCTCCAGAAGTTCTGCAAGTGTGTGTTTGTGCGTGTGTGAAAAGGACAGTAAATAAGAAGCCTTTTAAGATTCTGCAACTGTGTTTGTGTGTGCTTGTGTGTAAAAAGGACACGAAGCCAGAAGCCCTCTAGTGATTCTCCTTGGTATAAGTGTGAGTGTGTGTGTGTGTGTGTGTGTAAAAAGGACACGAAGTCAGAAGTCCTCTAGAGATTCTTGAAAAGTGTGTGAGGGTGAGAGTATTTAAAAAGGACAAAGGTCGGAAGTTCTCCAGAGGTTATGCCAGAGTGTGTGTGTGTGCGTGTGCGTGTCTAAAAAGGACATGAAATCAGATGCCCTCCAGAGATTCTGCAAGGGTTCATGCATGTGTATATGTGTCTGTGTGAGTGTGTAAAAAGGACAAGAAATCAGAAGACCTCCAGATGTTCTGCATGTGTGTGTGGGTGTGTTTAAAAAGGACACGACATCAGAATACCTCCAGAGATTCTGCAATGGTGTGTATGTATGTGTATATGTAAAAATACCTTGAAATCAGAAGCCCTGTAAAGATTCGGCAAAGGTGGGAGTGTGTGTGTGTGTGTGTGTGTGTGTGTCTGTGTGTAAAAAGTACATGAAGTCAGAAGCCCTCCAGAGTTTCAGCAAAGGTATGAGTGTGAGTGTGTGTGTGTGTGTGTGTGTATGTGTAAAAATGAGACGAAGTCAGAAGTCCTGCAGAGAATCTGCAAGGGTGTGAGTGTGTGAGTTTGTAAATAGGACACGAACAGAAGCCCTCCAGAGGTTCTGCAAATGTGTGTTTGTGTGTGTGAGAAAAGGACAGTAAGTCAGAAGCCTTATAAAGATTCTGCAACTGTGTTTGTGTGTAAAAAGGACACGAAGCCAGAAGCCCTCTAGTGATTCTGCCTGGGTATAAGAGTGAGAGTGTGTGTGTGTGTGTGTGTGTGTGTGTGTGTAAAAAGGAAACAAAATTAGAAGCCCTCTAGTAATTCTGCAAGGGTGTGAGTGTGTGTGTGTGTGTGTGTGTGTAAAAGGACACGAAGTCAGAAGCCCTCTAGAGATTCTTCAAAGTTGTGAGGGTGAGAGTTTTTATAAAGGACAAAGGTCGGAAGTTCTCCAGAGGTTATGCCAGAGTGTGTGTATATGTGTGTGTGTCTAAAAAGAACACAATATCAGAAGTCATCAAGAGATACTGCAAGGGTGTGTGTATGTTTGTATGTGTCTATGTGAGTGTGTAAAAAGTGCACGAAGTCAGAAGCGCTCCAGATATTCTGCAAGGGTGTGTGTGTGTGTGTGTGTGTGTGTGTGTGTGTGTAATAAGGACATGACATCAGAATCCCAGCAGAGATTCTGCAATGGTGTGAATGTATGTGTATATGTAAAACGGACTTGAAATCAGAAGCCCTGTAGAGATTGGGCAACGGTGTGTGTGTGTGTGTGTGTAAAAAGGACATTAAGTCAGAAGCCCTCCAGAGATTCGGCAAAGGTATGAGTGTGAGTGTGTGTGTGTGTGTGTGTAAAAAGGACAGTAAATCAGAAGCCTTCTACAAATTCTTCAACGGTGTGTATATGTGTTTGTGTGTAAAAAGGACACGGAGTCAGAAGCCCTCCAGAGATTTGGCAAAGGTATGAGTGTGAGTGTGTGTGTGTGTGTGTGTGTGTGTAAAAATGAGAAGAAGTCAGAAGTCCTACAGACAATCTGCAAGGGTATGAGTGTGTGAGTGTGTAAGGACACGAACAAAAGCCCTTCAGAGGTTCTGCAATTGTGTGTGTGTTTGTGTGTAAAAAGGACACGGAGTCAGAGGACCTCTAGTGATTCTTCAACAGTGTGTGATGGTGAGAGTTTTAAAAAAGGACAATGGTCGGAAATTCACCAGAGGTTCTGCCAGGGTGTGTGTGTGTGTGTGTTTATGTGTGTGTAATAAGGACACGACATCAGAATCCCTCCAGTGATTCTACAATGGTGTGAATGTATGTGTATATGTAAAACGGACTTGAAATCAGAAGCCCTGTAGAGACTCGGCAAGGGTGTGAGTGTGTGTGTGTGTGTGTGTGTTTGTGTGTGTGTAAAACGGACATGAAGTCAAAAACTCTCCAGGGATTCAGCAACGGTATGAGTGTGAGTGTGTGTGTGTGTGTGTTAAAATCAGACGAAGTCAGAGTCCTACAGAGAATCTGCAAGGGTATGAGTGAGTGAGTTTGTGAATAGGACACGAACAGAAGCCCTCCAGAGGTTCTGCAAGTGTGTGTTTGTGCGTGTGTGAAAAGGACAGTAAGTCAGAAGCCTTCTAAAGATTCTGCAACTGTGTTTGTGTGTGTTTGTGTGTAAAAAGGACACGAAGCCAGAAGCCCTCTAGTGATTCTCCTTGGTATAAGTGTGAGTGTGTGTGTGTGTGTGTGTGTGTAAAAAGACACGAATTCAAGGGCTACAGAGATTTTGTAAGGGTGTGTTTGTCTGAGTGTGTAAAAAGGACACGAAGTCAGAAGCCTTCTAGAGATTTTTCAAAGGTGTGAGGGTGAGAGTTTTTATAAAGCACAAAGTTCGGAAGTTCTCCAGAGGTTATGGCAGGGTATGTGTGTGTATGTGTGTATGTCTAAAAAGGACACGAAGTCAGAAGCCCTCCAAATGTTCTGCAAGTGTGTGTGGGTGTGTTTTAAAAAGACACGACTTCAGAATCCCTCAAGACATTCTGCAATGGTGTGTATGTATGTGTATATGTGAAAATACCTTGAAATCAGAAGCCCTGTAAAGATTCGGCAAGGGAGTGAGTGTGTGTGTGTGTGTGTGTGTGTGTGTGTGTTTGTGTGTGTAAAAAGGACATGAAGTCAGAAGCCCTCCAGAGATTCGGCAAAGGTATGAGTGTGTGTGTGTGCAGAATAATGAGACGAAGTCAGAAGTCCTGCAGAGAATCTGCAAGGGTATGAGTGTGTGAGTTTGTAAATAGGTCACGAACAGAAGCCCTCCAGAGGTTCTGCAAGTGTGTGTTTGTGTGTGTGTGTTAACAGGACAGTAAGTCAGAAGCCTTCTAAAGATTCTGCAACTGTGTTTGTGTGTAAAAAGGACACGAAGCAAGAAGCCCTCTAGTGATTCTGCATGGGTATAAGTGTGAGAGTGTGTGTGTGTGTGTCTGTGTGTATGCTTAAAAAGGAAACAAAATCATAAGCCCTCTAATGATTCTACAAGGGTGTGTGTGTGTGCGTGTGTGTGTGTGTAAAAAGACACGAATTCAAGGGCTACAGAGATTCTGTAAGGGTGTGTATGTGTGAGTGTGTAAAAAAGACACGAAATCAGAAGCCCTCTTGAAATTCTTCAAAGGTGTGAGGGTGAGAGTTTTTATAAAGGACAAGGGTCGGAAGTTCTCCAGAGGTTATGCCAGGGTGTGTGTGTGTACGTGTGTGTGTCTAAAAAGTACATGATATCAGAAGTCATCAAGAGATACTGCAAGTGTGTTTGTATGGTTGTATGTGTCTATGTGAGTGTGTAAAAAGTACATGAAGTCAGAAGCCTTCCAGATGTTCTGCAAGGGTGTGTGTGTGTGTGTGTGTGTGTGTGTATGTGTGTGTAATAAGGACACGACATCAGAATGCCTCCAGAGATTCTGCAATGGTGTGAATATATGTGTATATAAAACCGACTTGATATCAGAAGCCTTATCGAGATTTGGCAAGGGTATGAGTGTGTGTTTGTGTGTGTGTGTGTAAAAAGGACATGAAGTCCGAAACCCTCCAGAGATTCGGCCAAGGTATGAGTGTGAGTGTGTGTGTGCGTGTGTAAAGATGAGAGGAAGTCAGAAGTCCTGCAGGGAATCTGCAAGGGTATCAGTGTGTGAGTTTGTAAATAGGACACGAACAGAGGCCCTCGAGAGGTTCTGCAAGTGTGTGTTTGTGTGTGTGTGAAAAGGACAGTAAGTCAGAAGCCTTCTAAAGATTCTGCAACTGTGTATGTTTGTGTTTGTGTGTAAAAAGGACACGAAGTCCGAAGCCCTCTAGTGATTCTGCCTGGGTATAAGTGTGAGTGTGTGTGTGTGTGTAAAAAGGAAACAAAATCAGAAGCCCTCTCGTGATTCTGCAAGGATGTGTGTGTGTAATAAGACACGAATTCAAGGGCTACAGAGATTCTGTAAGGGTGTGTACGTGTGAGTGTGTAAAAAGTACACGAAATAAGAAACCGTCTAGATATTCTTCAAAAGTGTGTGAGATTCAGAGTTTTTATAAAGGACAAAGATAGGAATTTCTCCAGAGGTTATGCCAGCGTCTGTGTGTGTATGTGTTGTCGAAAAAGGACACGATATCAGAAGTCATCAAGAGATACTGCAAGTGTGTGTGTATGTTTCTATGTGTCTATGTGAGTGTGTAAAAAGGACACGAAGTCAGAAGCCCTCCAGAAATTCTGCAATGGTGTGAATGAATTTGTATACGTAAAACGGAATTGAAAGCAGAAGCCCTGTAGAGATTCGGCAAGGGTGTGTGTGTGTGTGTGTGTGTGTGTGTGTGTGTGTGTGTGTGTGTGTAAAAAGACATGAAGTCAGAAACTCTCCAGAGATTTGGCAACGGTTTGAGTGTGAGTGTGTGTGTGCGTGTGTTAAAATGAGACGAAGTCAGAAGTCCTGCAGAGAATCTGCAAGGGTGCGTACAGGTGTGTATGCGTCTGTGTGAGTGTGTAAAAAGGTCACGAAGTCATAAGCCCTCCAGAGATTCTGCAATGGTGTGAATGTATGTGTATATATAAAAAGGTCTTGAAATCAGAAGCCCTGTAGAGATTCGGCAAGGGTGTGAGTGTGTGTGTGTGTGTGTGTGTGTGTGTGTGTGTGTGTGTGTGTAAAAAGGACATGAAGTCAGAAACTCTCCAGAGATTCCCCAAGGGTATGAGTGTGAGTGTGTGTGATTGTAAAAATGAGACGAAGTCAGAAGTCCTGCAGAGAATCTGCAAAGGTATGTGTGTGTGAGTTTGTAAATAGGACACTAACAGAAGCCCTCCAGAGGTTCTGCAAGTGTGTGTTTGTGTGTGTGAAAAGGACAGTAAGTCAGAAGCCTTCTAAAGATTCTGCAACTGTGTTTGTGTGTGTTTGTGTGTAAAAAGGACACGAAGTCAGAAGCCCTCTTGTGATTCTTCCAGGGTATAAGTGTGAGTGTGTGTGTGTGTGTGTGTAAAAAGGAAACAAAATCAGAAGCCCTCTAGTGATTCTGCATGGGTGTGTGTTTGTGTGTGTGTGTGTGTAAAAAGACACGAATTCAAGGGCTACAGAGATTCTGTAAGGGTGTGTATGTGTGAGTGTGTAAAAAGGATACGAAGTCAGAAGTCCTCTAGAGATTCTTCAAACGTATATTAGGGTGAGAGTTTTTACAAAGGACAAAGGTCCGAAGTTCTCCAGAGTTTATGCCAGGGTGTGTGTGTGCATGTGTGTGGGTCTAAAAAGGACACGATATCAGAAGTCATCAAGAGATACTGCAAGTGTGTGTGTGTGTTTGTAAGTGTCTGTGTGAGTGTGTAAAAAGGACACGAAATCAGAAGCCCTCCAGTTGTTCTGTAAGGGTGTGTGTGTGTGTGTTTGTGTGTGTGTTTAATAAGGACACGACATCAGAATCCCTCCAGAGATTCAGCAATGGTGTGAATGTATGTGTATATGTAAAACGGACTTGAAATCAGAAGCTCTGTAGAGATTCGGCAAGGGTGTGTGTGTGTGTGTGTGTGTGTGTAAAAAGACACGAATTCAAGGGCTACAGAGATTCTGTAAGGGTGTGTATGTGTGAGTGTGTAAAAAGGACACGAAGTCAGAAGCCCTCTTGAAATTCTTCAAAGGTGTGAGGGTGAGAGTTTTTATAAAGGACAAGGGTCGGAAGTTCTCCAGAGGTTATGCCAGGGTGTGTGTGTGTATGTGTGTGTGTCTAAAAAGTACATGATATCAGAAGTCATCAAGAGATACTGCAAGTGTGTTTGTATGGTTGTATGTGTCTATGTGAGTGTGTAAAGAGTACACGAAGTCAGAAGCCCTCCAGATGTTCTGCAAGGGTGTGTGTGTGTGTGTGTGTATGTGTGTGTAATAAGGACACGACATCAGAATGCCTCCAGAGATTCTGCAATGGTGTGAATATATGTGTATATAAAACCGACTTGATATCAGAAGCCTTATCGAGATTTGGCAAGGGTATGAGTGTGTGTTTGTGTGTGTGTGTGTAAAAAGGACATGAAGTCCGAAACCCTCCAGAGATTCGGCCAAGGTATGAGTGTGAGTGTGTGTGTGCGTGTGTAAAGATGAGAGGAAGTCAGAAGTCCTGCAGGGAATCTGCAAGGGTATCAGTGTGTGAGTTTGTAAATAGGACACGAACAGAGGCCCTCGAGAGGTTCTGCAAGTTTGTGTTTGTGTGTGTGTGAAAAGGACAGTAAGTCAGAAGCCTTCTAAAGATTCTGCAACTGAGTATGTTTGTGTTTGTGTGTAAAAAGGACACGAAGTCCGAAGCCCTCTAGTGATTCTGCCTGGGTATAAGTGTGAGTGTGTGTGTGTGTGTAAAAAGGAAACAAAATCAGAAGCCCTCTCGTGATTCTGCAAGGATGTGTGTGTGTAATAAGACACGAATTCAAGGGCTACAGAGATTCTGTAAGGGTGTGTATGTGTGAGTGTGTAAAAAGTACACGGTATAAGAAACCCTCTAGAGATTCTTCAAAAGTGTGTGAGATTCAGAGTTTTTATAAAGGACAAAGATAGGAATTTCTCCAGAGGTTATGCCAGCGTCTGTGTGTGTATGTGTTGTCGAAAAAGGACACGATATCAGAAGTCATCAAGAGATACTGCAAGTGTGTGTGTATGTTTCTATGTGTCTATGTGAGTGTGTAAAAAGGACACGAAGTCAGAAGCCCTCCAGAAATTCTGCAATGGTGTGAATGAATTTGTATACGTAAAACGGAATTGAAAGCAGAAGCCCTGTAGAGATTCGGCAAGGGTGTGTGTGTGTGTGTGTGTGTGTGTGTGTGTGTGTGTAAAAAGACATGAAGTCAGAAACTCTCCAGAGATTTGGCAACGGTTTGAGTGTGAGTGTGTGTGTGCGTGTGTTAAAATGAGACGAAGTCAGAAGTCCTGCAGAGAATCTGCAAGGGTGCGTACAGGTGTGTATGCGTCTGTGTGAGTGTGTAAAAAGGTCACGAAGTCATAAGCCCTCCAGAGATTCTGCAATGGTGTGAATGTATGTGTATATGTAAAAAGGACTTGAAATCAGAAGCCCTGTAGAGATTCGGCAAGGGTGTGTGTGTGTGTGTGTGTGTGTGTGTGTGTGTAAAAAGGACATGAAGTCAGAAACTCTCCAGAGATTCCCCAAGGGTATGAGTGTGAGTGTGTGTGATTGTAAAAATGAGACGAAGTCAGAAGTCCTGCAGAGAATCTGCAAAGGTATGAGTGTGTGAGTTTGTAAATAGGACACGAACAGAAGCCCTCCAGAGGTTCTGCAAGTGTGTGTTTGTGTGTGTGAAAAGGACAGTAAGTCAGAAGCCTTGTAAAGATTCTGCAACTGTGTTTGTGTGTGTTTGTGTGTAAAAAGGACACGAAGTCAGAAGCCCTCTTCTGATTCTTCCAGGGTATACGTGTGAGTGTGTGTGTGTGTGTGTGTGTGTGTAAAAAGGAAACAAAATCAGAAGCCCTCTAGTGATTCTGCATGGGTGTGTGTGTGTGTGTAAAAAGACACGAATTCAAGGGCTACAGAGATTCTGTAAGGGTGTGTATGTGTGAGTGTGTAAAAAGGACACGAAATCAGAAGCCCTCTAGAGATTCTTCAAACGTATATTAGGGTGAGAGTTTTTATAAAGGACAAAGGTCAGAAGTTCTCCAGAGTTTATGCCAGGGTGTGTGTGTGTGCATGTGTGTGGGTCTAAAAAGGACACGATATCAGAAGTCATCAAGGGATACTGCAAGTGTGTGTGTGTGTTTGTAAGTGTCTATGTGAGTGTGTAAAAAGGACACGAAGTCAGAAGCCCTCCAGTTGTTCTGTAAGGGTGTGTGTGTGTGTTTGTGTGTGTGTTTAATAAGGACACGTCATCAGAATCCCTCCAGAGATTCAGCAATGGTGTGAATGTATGTGTATATGTAAAACGGACTTGAAATCAGAAGCTCTGTAGAGATTCGGCAAGGGTGTGTGTGTGTGTGTGTGTGTGTGTGTGTAATAAGGACATGAAGTCAGAAACCCTTGAGAGATTCGGCAATGGTATGAGTGTGAGTGTGTGTGTGCGTGTGTTTAAATGAGATGAAGTCAGAAGTCCTGCAGAGAATCTGCAAGGGTATGAGTGTGTGAGTTTGTAAATAGGACACGAACAGAAGCCCTCCAGAGGCTCTGCAAGTGTGTGTTTGTTTTTGTGTGAAAAGGACAGTAAGTCAGAAGCCTTCTAAAGATTCTGCAATTGTGTTTGTGTGTAAAAAGGACACGAAGTCATAAGCCCTCTTGTGATTCTTCCTGGGTATAAGGGTGATTGTGTGTGTGTGTGTAAAAAGGAAACAAAATCAGAAGCCCTCTAGTGATTCTGCATGGGTGTGTGTGTGTGTGTGTGTAAAAAGACACGAATTCAAGGGCTACAGAGTTTCTGTAAGGGTGTGTATGTGTAAGTGTGTAAAAAGGACAGGAAGTCAGAAGCCCTCTAGAGATTCTTCAAACGTATATTAGGGTGAGAGTTTTTATAAAGGACAAAGGTCCGAAGTTCTCCAGAGTTTATGTCAGGGTGTGTGTGTGCATGTGTGTGGGTCTAAAAAGGACACGATATCAGAAGTCATCAAGAGATACTGCAAGTGTGTGTGTGTGTTTGTAAGTGTCTGTGTGAGTGTGTAAAAAGGACACGAAATCAGAAGCCCTCCAGTTGTTCTGTAAGGGTGTGTGTGTGTGTGTTTGTGTGTGTGTTTAATAAGGACACGACATCAGAATCCCTCCAGAGATTCAGCAATGGTGTGAATGTATGTGTATATGTAAAACGGACTTGAAATCAGAAGCTCTGTAGAGATTCGGCAAGGGTGTGTGTGTGTGTGTGTGTGTGTGTGTGTGTGTGTGTATAAAAAGACACGAATTCAAGGGCTACAGAGATTCTGTAAGGGTGTGTATGTGTGAGTGTGTAAAAAGGACACGAAGTCAGAAGCCCTCTTGAAATTCTTCAAAGGTGTGAGGGTGAGAGTTTTTATAAAGGACAAGGGTCGGAAGTTCTCCAGAGGTTATGCCAGGGTGTGTGTGTGTATGTGTGTGTGTCTAAAAAGTACATGATATCAGAAGTCATCAAGAGATACTGCAAGTGTGTTTGTATGGTTGTATGTGTCTATGTGAGTGTGTAAAGAGTACACGAAGTCAGAAGCCCTCCAGATGTTCTGCAAGGGTGTGTGTGTGTGTGTGTGTATGTGTGTGTAATAAGGACACGACATCAGAATGCCTCCAGAGATTCTGCAATGGTGTGAATATATGTGTATATAAAACCGACTTGATATCAGAAGCCTTATCGAGATTTGGAAAGGGTATGAGTGTGTGTTTGTGTGTGTGTGTGTAAAAAGGACATGAAGTCCGAAACCCTCCAGAGATTCGGCCAAGGTATGAGTGTGAGTGTGTGTGTGCGTGTGTAAAGATGAGAGGAAGTCAGAAGTCCTGCAGGGAATCTGCAAGGGTATCAGTGTGTGAGTTTGTAAATAGGACACGAACAGAGGCCCTCGAGAGGTTCTGCAAGTTTGTGTTTGTGTGTGTGTGAAAAGGACAGTAAGTCAGAAGCCTTCTAAAGATTCTGCAACTGTGTATGTTTGTGTTTGTGTGTAAAAAGGACACGAAGTCCGAAGCCCTCTAGTGATTCTGCCTGGGTATAAGTGTGAGTGTGTGTGTGTGTGTAAAAAGGAAACAAAATCAGAAGCCCTCTCGTGATTCTGCAAGGATGTGTGTGTGTAATAAGACACGAATTCAAGGGCTACAGAGATTCTGTAAGGGTGTGTATGTGTGAGTGTGTAAAAAGTACACGGTATAAGAAACCCTCTAGAGATTCTTCAAAAGTGTGTGAGATTCAGAGTTTTTATAAAGGACAAAGATAGGAATTTCTCCAGAGGTTATGCCAGCGTCTGTGTGTGTATGTGTTGTCGAAAAAGGACACGATATCAGAAGTCATCAAGAGATACTGCAAGTGTGTGTGTATGTTTCTATGTGTCTATGTGAGTGTGTAAAAAGGACACGAAGTCAGAAGCCCTCCAGAAATTCTGCAATGGTGTGAATGAATTTGTATACGTAAAACGGAATTGAAAGCAGAAGCCCTGTAGAGATTCGGCAAGGGTGTGTGTGTGTGTGTGTGTGTGTGTGTGTGTGTGTGTGTGTGTGTGTGTAAAAAGACATGAAGTCAGAAACTCTCCAGAGATTTGGCAACGGTTTGAGTGTGAGTGTGTGTGTGCGTGTGTTAAAATGAGACGAAGTCAGAAGTCCTGCAGAGAATCTGCAAGGGTGCGTACAGGTGTGTATGCGTCTGTGTGAGTGTGTAAAAAGGTCACGAAGTCATAAGCCCTCCAGAGATTCTGCAATGGTGTGAATGTATGTGTATATGTAAAAAGGACTTGAAATCAGAAGCCCTGTAGAGATTCGGCAAGGGTGTGTGTGTGTGTGTGTGTGTGTGTGTGTGTGTGTGTAAAAAGGACATGAAGTCAGAAACTCTCCAGAGATTCCCCAAGGGTATGAGTGTGAGTGTGTGTGATTGTAAAAATGAGACGAAGTCAGAAGTCCTGCAGAGAATCTGCAAAGGTATGAGTGTGTGAGTTTGTAAATAGGACACGAACAGAAGCCCTCCAGAGGTTCTGCAAGTGTGTGTTTGTGTGTGTGAAAAGGACAGTAAGTCAGAAGCCTTGTAAAGATTCTGCAACTGTGTTTGTGTGTGATTGTGTGTAAAAAGGACACGAAGTCAGAAGCCCTCTTGTGATTCTTCCAGGGTATACGTGTGAGTGTGTGTGTGTGTGTGTGTGTGTGTAAAAAGGAAACAAAATCAGAAGCCCTCTAGTGATTCTGCATGGGTGTGTGTGTGTGTGTAAAAAGACACGAATTCAAGGGCTACAGAGATTCTGTAAGGGTGTGTATGTGTGAGTGTGTAAAAAGGACACGAAGTCAGAAGCCCTCTAGAGATTCTTCAAACGTATATTAGGGTGAGAGTTTTTATAAAGGACAAAGGTCAGAAGTTCTCCAGAGTTTATGCCAGGGTGTGTGTGTGCATGTGTGTGGGTCTAAAAAGGACACGATATCAGAAGTCATCAAGAGATACTGCAAGTGTGTGTGTGTGTTTGTAAGTGTCTATGTGAGTGTGTAAAAAGGACACGAAGTCAGAAGCCCTGCAGTTGTTCTGTAAGGGTGTGTGTGTGTGTTTGTGTGTGTGTGTAATAAGGACACGACATCAGAATCCCTCTAGAGATTCAGCAATGGTGTGAATGTATGTGTATATGTAAAACGGACTTGAAATCAGAAGCTCTGTAGAGATTCGGCAAGGGTGTGTGTGTGTGTGTGTGTGTGTGTGTGTGTGTGTCTGTAATAAGGACATGAAGTCAGAAACCCTCGAGAGATTTGGCAATGGTATGAGTGTGAGTGTGTGTGTGCGTGTGTTTAAATGAGACGAAGTCAGAAGTCCTGCAGAGAATCTGCAAGGGTATGAGTGTGTGAGTTTGTAAATAGGACACGAACAGAAGCCCTCCAGAGGCTCTGCAAGTGTGTGTTTGTTTTTGTGTGAAAAGGACAGTAAGTCAGAAGCCTTCTACAGATTCTGCAACTGTGTTTGTGTGTGATTGTGTGTAAAAAGGACACGAAGCCAGAAGCCCTCTAGTGATTCTGCCTGGGTATAAGTGTGTGTGTGTGTGTGTGTGTGTGTGTGTGTGTGTGTGTGTGTGTGTAAAAAGGAAACAAAATCAGAAGCCATCTAGTGTTATTGCAAGGGTGTGTGTGTGTGTCTGTGTGTTTTTGAGTGTAAAAAGACACGATGTAAAGCGCCCAGAGATTCTGTAAGTGTGTCTGTGTATGTGTGTGTGTCTGTGGGTTTTTGCGTGTAATAAGACACGAGGTAAAGCGCCCAGAGATTCTGTAAGGGCGTGTGTGTGTGTGTGTGTGTGTGTGTGTGAGTGTGTAAAAAGGACACGAAGTCAGAAGGCCTCTAGAGATTCTTCAACAGTGTGTTCAGGTGAGAGTGTTTAAAAAGGACAAAGGTCGGAAGTTCTCCAGAGGTTCTGCCATAGTGTGTGTGTGTGTATGTTTGCGTGTTTAAAAAGTACATGAAATCAGATGCCCTCCAGAGATTCTGCAAGGGTGCATGCATGTGTGAATGTGTCTGTGTGAGTGTGTAAAAAGGACAAGGAGTCAGAAGCCCTCCAGATGTTCTGCAAGTGTGTGTGGGTTTGTTTAAAAAGGACACGACATCAGAATCCCTCCAGAGATTCTGCAATGGTGTGAATGTATGTGTATATGTAAAAAGGACTTGAAATCAGAAGCCCTGTAGAGATTCGGCAAGGGTGTGAGTGTGTGTGTGTATGTGTGTAAAAAGGACATGAAGTCAGAAACTCTCCAGATATTCCGCAACGGTATGAGTGTGAGTGTGTGTGATTGAAAAAATGAGACGAAGTCAGAAGTCCTGCAGAGAATCTGCAAAGGTATGAGTGTGTGAGTTTGTAAATAGGACACGAACAGAAGCCCTCCAGAGGTGAAAAGGACAGTAAGTCAGAAGCCTTCTAAAGATTCTGCAACTGTGTTTGTGTGTGTTTGTGTGTAAAAAGGACACGAAGTCAGAAGCCCTCTTGTGATTCTTCCAGGGTATAAGCGTGAGTGTGTTTGTGTGTGTGTGTGTGTGTAAAAAGGATACAAAATCAGAAGCCCTCTAGTGATTCTGCATGGGTGTGTGTGTGTGTGTGTGTAAAAAGACACGAATTCAAGGGCTACAGAGATTCTGTAAGGGTGTGTATGTGTGAGTGTGTAAAAAGGATACGAAGTCAGAAGTCCTCTAGAGATTCTTCAAACGTATATTAGGGTGAGAGTTTTTATAAAGGACAAAGGTCTGAAGTTCTCCAGAGTTTATGCCAGGGTGTGTGTGTGCATGTGTGTGGGTCTATAAAGGACATGATATCAGAAGTCATCAAGAGATACTGCAAGTGTGTGTGTGTGTGTTTGTAAGTGTCTATGTGAGTGTGTAAAAAGGACACGAAGTCAGAAGCCCTCCAGTTGTTCTGTAAGGGTGTGTGTGTGTGTTTGTGTGTGTGTTTAATAAGGACACGACATCAGAATCCCTCCAGAGATTCAGCAATGGTGTGAATGTATGTGTATATGTAAAACGGACTTGAAATCAGAAGCTCTGTAGAGATTCGGCAAGGGTGTGTGTGTGTGTGTGTGTGTGTGTGTGTGTGTGTAATAAGGACATGAAGTCAGAAACCCTTGAGAGATTCGGCAATGGTATGAGTGTGAGTGTGTGTGTGCGTGTGTTTAAATGAGACGAAGTCAGAAGTCCTGCAGAGAATCTGCAAGGGTATGAGTGTGTGAGTTTGTAAATAGGACACGAACAGAAGCCCTCCAGAGGCTCTGCAAGTGTGAGTTTGTTTTTGTGTGAAAAGGACAGTAAGTCAGAAGCCTTCTAAAGATTCTGCAACTGGGTTTGTGTGTGTTTGTGTGTAAAAAGGACACGAAGCCAGAAGCCCTGTAGTGATTCTGCCTGGGTATAAGTGTGTGTGTGTGTGTGTGTGTGTGTGTGTGTGTGTGTAAAAAGGAAACAAAATCAGAAGCCATCTAGTGTTATTGCAAGGGTGTGTGTGTGTGTCTGGGTGTTTTTGCGTGTAAAAAGACACGATGTAAAGCGCCCAGAGATTCTGTAAGGGTGTGTGTGTGTGTGTGTGTGTGTGTGTGAGTGTGTAAAAAGGACACGAAGTCAGAAGGCCTCTAGAGATTCTTCAACAGTGTGTTCGGGTGAGAGTGTTTAAAAAGGACAAAGGTCGGAAGTTCTCCAGAGGTTCTGCCAGAGTGTGTGTGTGTATGTGTGCGTGTCTAAGAGGACATGAAATCAGATGCCCTCCAGAGATTCTGCAAGGGTGCATGCATGTGTGAATGTGTCTGTGTGAGTGTGTAAAATGGACAAGAAGTCAGAAGCCCTCCAGATGTTCTGCAAGTGTGTGTGGGTGTGTTTAAAAAGGACACGACATCAGAATCCCTCCAGAGATTCTGCAATGGTGTGAATGTATGTGTATATTTAAAAAGGACTTGAAATCAGAAGCCCTGTAGAGATTCGGCAAGGGTGTGAGTGTGTGTGTGTGTGTGTGTGTGTGTGTGTGTGTGTGTGTGTAAAAAGGACATGAAGTCAGAAACTCTCCAGATATTCCGCAACGGTATGAGTGTGAGTGTGTGATTGTAAAAATTAGACGAAGTCAGAAGTCCTGCAGAGAATCTGCAAAGGTATGAGTGTGTGAGTTTGTAAATAGGACACGAACAGAAGCCCTCCAGAGTTTCTGCAAGTGTGTGTTTGCGTGTGTGAAAAGGACAGTAAGTCAGAAGCCTTCTAAAGATTCTGCAACTGTGTTTGTGTGTGTTTGTGTGTAAAAAGGACACGAAGTCAGAAGCCCTCTTGTGATTCTTCCAGGGTATAAGTGTGAGTGTGTGTGTATGTGTTTGTAAAAATGAAACAAAATCAGAAGCCCTCTAGTGATTCTGCATGGGTGTGTGTGTGTGTGTGTGTGTGTGTAAAAAGACACGAATTCAAGGGCTACAGAGATTCTGTAAGGGTGTGTATGTGTGAGTGTGTAAAAAGGACACGAAGTCAGAAGCCCTCTAGAGATTCTTCAAACGTATATTAGGGTGAGAGTTTTTATAAAGGACAAAGGTCAGAAGTTCTCCAGAGTTTATGCCAGGGTGTGTGTGTGCATGTGTGTGGGTCTAAAAAGGACACGATATCAGAAGTCATCAAGAGATACTGCAAGTGTGTGTGTGTGTTTGTAAGTGTCTATGTGAGTGTGTAAAAAGGACACGAAGTCAGAAGCCCTCCAGTAGTTCTGTAAGGGTGTGTGTGTGTGTTTGTGTGTGTGTGTAATAAGGACACGACATCAGAATCCCTCCAGAGATTCAGCAATGGTGTGAATGTATGTGTATATGTAAAACGGACTTGAAATCAGAAGCTCTGTAGAGATTCGGCAAGGGTGTGTGTGTGTGTGTGTGTGTGTGTGTGTGTGTCTGTAATAAGGACATGAAGTCAGAAACCCTTGAGAGATTTGGCAATGGTATGAGTGTGAGTGTGTGTGTGCGTGTGTTTCAATGAGACGAAGTCAGAAGTCCTGCAGAGAATCTGCAAGGGTATGAGTGTGTGAGTTTGTAAATAGGACACAAACAGAAGCCCTTCAGAGGCTCTGCAAGTGTGTGTTTGTTTTTGTGTGAAAAGGACAGTAAGTCAGAAGCCTTCTAAAGATTCTGCAACTGTGTTTGTGTGTGATTGTGTGTAAAAAGGACACGAAGCCAGAAGCCCTCTAGTGATTCTGCCTGGGTATAAGTGTGTGTGTGTGTGTGTAAAAAGGAAACAAAATCAGAAGCCATCTAGTGTTATTGCAAGGGTGTGTGTGTGTGTCTGTGTGTTTTTGCGTGTAAAAAGACACGATGTTAAGCGCCCAGAGATTCTGTAAGTGTGTCTGTGTATGTGTGTGTGTCTGTGGGTTTTTGCGTGTAATAAGACAAGAGGTAAAGCGACAGAGATTCTGTAAGGGTGTGTGTGTGTGTGTGTGTGTGTGTGTGTGAGTGTGTAAAAAGGACACGAAGTCAGAAGGCCTCTAGAGATTCTTCAACAGTGTGTTCGGGTGAGAGTGTTTAAAAAGGACAAAGGTCGGAAGTTCTCCAGAGGTTCTGCCAGAGTGTGTGTGTGTGTATGTGTGCGTGTCTAAAAAGTACATGAAATCAGATGCCCTCCAGAGATTCTGCAAGGGTGCATGCATGTGTGAATGTGTCTGTGTGAGTGTGTAAAAAGGACAAGGAGTCAGAAGCCCTCCAGATGTTCTGCAAGTGTGTGTGGGTGTGTTTAAAAAGGACACGACATCAGAATCCCTCCAGAGATTCTGCAATGGTGTGAATGTATGTGTATATGTAAAAAGGACTTGAAATCAGAAGCCCTGTAGAGATTCGGCAAGGGTGTGAGTGTGTGTGTGTGTGTGTAAAAAGGACATGAAGTCAGAAACTCTCCAGATATTCCGCAACGGTATGAGTGTGAGTGTGTGTGATTGTAAAAATGAGACGAAGTCAGAAGTCCTGCAGAGAATCTGCAAAGGTATGAGTGTGTGAGTTTGTAAATCGGACACGTACAGAAGCCCTCCAGAGGTGAAAAGGACAGTAAGTCAGAAGCCTTCTAAAGATTCTGCAACTGTGTTTGTGTGTGTTTGTGTGTAAAAAGGACACGAAGTCAGAAGCCCTCTTGTGATTCTTCCAGGGTATAAGTGTGAGTGTGTTTGTGTGTGTGTGTGTGTAAAAAGGAAACAAATTCAGAAGCCCTCTAGTGATTCTGCATGGGTGTGTGTGTCTGTGTGTGTAAAAAGACACGAATTCAAGGGCTACAGAGATTCTGTAAGGGTGTGTATGTGTGAGTGTGTAAAAAGGATACGAAGCCAGAAGCCCTCTAGTGATTCTGCCTGGGTATAAGTGTGTGTGTGTGTGTGTGTGTGTGTGTGTGTAAAAAGGAAACAAAATCAGAAGCCATCTAGTGTTATTTCAAGGGTGTGTGTGTGTGTCTGTGTGTTTTTGCGTGTAAAAAGACACGATGTAAAGCGCCCAGAGATTCTGTAAGTGTGTCTGTGTATGTGTGTGTGTCTGTGGGTTTTTGCGTGTAATAAGACACGAGGTAAAGCGCCCAGAGATTCTGTAAGGGTGTGTGTGTGTGTGTGTGTGTGTGTGAGTGTGTAAAAAGGACACGAAGTCAGAAGGCCTCTAGAGATTCTTCAACAGTGTGTTCGGGTGAGAGTGTTTAAAAAGGACAAAGGTCGGAAGTTCTCCAGAGGTTCTGCCAGAATGTGTGTGTGTATGTGTGCGTGTCTAAAAAGTACATGAAATCAGATGCCCTCCAGAGATTCTGCAAGGGTGCATGCATGTGTGAATGTGTCTGTGTGAGTGTGTAAAAAGGACAAGAAGTCAGAAGCCCTCCAGATGTTCTGCAAGTGTGTGTGGGTGTGTTTAAAAAGGACACGACATCAGAATCCCTCCAGAGATTCTGCAATGGTGTGAATGTATGTATATATGTAAAAAGGACTTGAAATCAGAAGTCCTGTAGAGATTCGGCAAGGGTGTGAGTGTGTGTGTGTGTGTGTGTGTAAAAAGGACATGAAGTCAGAAACTCTCCAGAGATTCCGCAACGGTATGAGTGTGAGTGTGTGTGATTGTAAAAATGAGACGAAGTCAGAAGTCCTGCAGAGAATCTGCAAAGGTATGAGTGTGTGAGTTTGTAAATAGGACACGAACAGAAGCCCTCCAGAGGTTCTGCAAGTGTGTGTTTGTGTGTGTGTGAAAAGGACAGTAAGTCAGAAGCCTTCTAAAGATTCTGCAATTGTGTTTGTGTGTAAAAAGGACACGAAGTCAGAAGCCCTCTTGTGATTCTTCCTGGGTATAAGTGTGATTGTGTGTGTGTGTAAAAAGGAAACAAAATCAGAAGCCCTCTAGTGATTCTGCATGGGTGTGTGTGTGTGTGTGTGTAAAAAGACACGAATTCAAGGGCTACAGAGATTCTGAAAGGGTGTGTATGTGTGAGTGTGTAAAAAGGACAGGAAGTCAGAAGCCCTCTAGAGATTCTTCAAACGTATATTAGGGTGAGAGTTTTTATAAAGGACAAAGGTCGGAAGTTCTCCAGAGTTTATGCCATGGTGTGTGTGTGCATGTGTGTGGGTCTAAAAGGACACGATATCAGAAGTCATCAAGAGATACTGCAAGTGTGTGTGTGTGTGTTTGTAAGTGTCTATGTGAGTGTGTAAAAAGGACACGAAGTCAGAAGCCCTCCAGTTGTTCTGTAAGGGTGTGTGTGTGTGTTTGTGTGTGTGTTTAATAAGGACACGACATCAGAATCCCTCCAGAGATTCAGCAATGGTGTGAATGTATGTGTATATGTAAAACGGACTTGAAATCAGAAGCTCTGTAGAGATTCGGCAAGGGTGTGTGTGTGTGTGTGTGTGTGTGTGTGTGTGTGTGTGTAATAAGGACATGAAGTCAGAAACCCTTGAGAGATTCGGCAATGGTATGAGTGTGAGTGTGTGTGTGCGTGTGTTTAAATGAGACGAAGTCAGAAGTCCTGCAGAGAATCTGCAAGGGTATGAGTGTGTGAGTTTGTAAATAGGACACGAACAGAAGCCCTCCAGAGGCTCTGCAAGTGTGAGTTTGTTTTTGTGTGAAAAGGACAGTAAGTCAGAAGCCTTCTAAAGATTCTGCAACTGGGTTTGTGTGTGTTTGTGTGTAAAAAGGACACGAAGCCAGAAGCCCTGTAGTGATTCTGCCTGGGTATAAGTGTGTGTGTGTGTGTGTGTGTGTGTGTGTGTGTGTGTGTGTGTGTGTGTAAAAAGGAAACAAAATCAGAAGCCATCTAGTGTTATTGCAAGGGTGTGTGTGTGTGTCTGGGTGTTTTTGCGTGTAAAAAGACACGATGTAAAGCGCCCAGAGATTCTGTAAGGGTGTGTGTGTGTGTGTGTGTGTGTGAGTGTGTAAAAAGGACACGAAGTCAGAAGGCCTCTAGAGATTCTTCAACAGTGTGTTCGGGTGAGAGTGTTTAAAAAGGACAAAGGTCGGAAGTTCTCCAGAGGTTCTGCCAGAGTGTGTGTGTGTATGTGTGCGTGTCTAAGAGGACATGAAATCAGATGCCCTCCAGAGATTCTGCAAGGGTGCATGCATGTGTGAATGTGTCTGTGTGAGTGTGTAAAAAGGACAAGAAGTCAGAAGCCCTCCAGATGTTCTGCAAGTGTGTGTGGGTGTGTTTAAAAAGGACACGACATCAGAATCCCTCCAGAGATTCTGCAATGGTGTGAATGTATGTGTATATGTAAAAAGGACTTGAAATCAGAAGCCCTGTAGAGATTCGGCAAGGGTGTGAGTGTGTGTGTGTGTGTGTGTGTGTGTGTGTGTAAAAAGGACATGAAGTCAGAAACTCTCCAGATATTCCGCAACGGTATGAGTGTGAGTGTGTGATTGTAAAAATGAGACGAAGTCAGAAGTCCTGCAGAGAATCTGCAAAGGTATGAGTGTGTGAGTTTGTAAATAGGACACGAACAGAAGCCCTCCAGATTTCTGCAAGTGTGTGTTTGCGTGTGTGAAAAGGACAGTAAGTCAGAAGCCTTCTAAAGATTCTGCAACTGTGTTTGTGTGTGTTTGTGTGTAAAAAGGACACGAAGTCAGAAGCCCTCTTGTGATTCTTCCAGGGTATAAGTGTGAGTGTGTGTGTATGTGTTTGTAAAAAGGAAACAAAATCAGAAGCCCTCTAGTGATTCTGCATGTGTGTGTGTGTGTGTGTGTGTGTGTAAAAAGACACGAATTCAAGGGCTACAATGATTCTGTAAGAGTGTGTATGTGTGAGTGTGTAAAAAGGACACGAAGTCAGAAGCCCTCTAGAGATTCTTCAAACGTATATTAGGGTGAGAGTTTTTATAAAGGACAAAGGTCCGAAGTTCTCCAGAGTTTATGCCAGGGTGTGTGTGTGCATGTGTGTGGGTCTAAAAAGGACACGATATCAGAAGTCATCAAGAGATACTGCAAGTGTGTGTGTGTGTTTGTAAGTGTCTATGTGAGTGTGTAAAAAGGACACGAAGTCAGAAGCCCTCCAGTAGTTCTGTAAGGGTGTGTGTGTGTGTTTGTGTGTGTGTGTAATAAGGACACGACATCAGAATCCCTCCAGAGATTCAGCAATGGTGTGAATGTATGTGTATATGTAAAACGGACTTGAAATCAGAAGCTCTGTAGAGATTCGGCAAGGGTGTGTGTGTGTGTGTGTGTGTCTGTAATAAGGACATGAAGTCAGAAACCCTTGAGAGATTTGGCAATGGTATGAGTGTGAGTGTGTGTGTGCGTGTGTTTAAATGAGACGAAGTCAGAAGTCCTGCAGAGAATCTGCAAGGGTATGAGTGTGTGAGTTTGTAAATAGGACACGAACAGAAGCCCTTCAGAGGCTCTGCAAGTGTGTGTTTGTTTTTGTGTGAAAAGGACAGTAAGTCAGAAGCCTTCTAAAGATTCTGCAACTGTGTTTGTGTGTGATTGTGTGTAAAAAGGACACGAAGCCAGAAGCCCTCTAGTGATTCTGCCTGGGTATAAGTGTGTGTGTGTGTGTGTGTAAAAAGGAAGCAAAATCAGAAGCCATCTAGTGTTATTGCAAGGGTGTGTGTGTGTGTCTGTGTGTTTTTGCGTGTAAAAAGACACGATGTAAAGCGCCCAGAGATTCTGTAAGTGTGTCTGTGTATGTGTGTGTGTCTGTGGGTTTTTGCGTGTAATAAGACAAGAGGTAAAGCGACAGAGATTCTGTAAGGGTGTGTGTGTGTGTGTGTGTGTGTGAGTGTGTAAAAAGGACACGAAGTCAGAAGGCCTCTAGAGATTCTTCAACAGTGTGTTCGGGTGAGAGTGTTTAAAAAGGACAAAGGTCGGAAGTTCTCCAGAGGTTCTGCCAGAGTGTGTGTGTGTGTATGTGTGCGTGTCTAAAAAGTACATGAAATCAGATGCCCTCCAGAGATTCTGCAAGGGTGCATGCATGTGTGAATGTGTCTGTGTGAGTGTGTAAA
Source organism: Tenrec ecaudatus (assembly GCF_050624435.1). NCBI lineage: Eukaryota > Metazoa > Chordata > Mammalia > Afrosoricida > Tenrecidae > Tenrec > Tenrec ecaudatus. Next base: position 698,873 of record NW_027457903.1, read on the forward strand.
AAGGACAAGGAGTCAGAAGCCCTCCAGATGTTCTGCAAGTGTGTGTGGGTGTGTTTAAAAAGGACACGACATCAGAATCACTCCAGAGATTCTGCAATGGTGTGAATGTATGTGTATATGTAAAAAGGACTTGAAATCAGAAGCCCTGTAGAGATTCGGCAAGGGTGTGAGTGTGTGTGTGTGTGTGTGTGTGTAAAAAGGACATGAAGTCAGAAACTCTCCAGATATTCCGCAACGGTATGAGTGTGAGTGTGTGTGATTGTAAAAATGAGACGAAGTCAGAAGTCCTGCAGAGAATCTGCAAAGGTATGAGTGTGTGAGTTTGTAAATCGGACACGTACAGAAGCCCTCCAGAGGTGAAAAGGACAGTAAGTCAGAAGCCTTCTAAAGATTCTGCAACTGTGTTTGTGTGTGTTTGTGTGTAAAAAGGACACGAAGTCAGAAGCCCTCTTGTGATTCTTCCAGGGTATAAGTGTGAGTGTGTTTGTGTGTGTGTGTGTGTGTAAAAAGGAAACAAATTCAGAAGCCCTCTAGTGATTCTGCATGGGTGTGTGTGTCTGTGTGTGTAAAAAGACACGAATTCAAGGGCTACAGAGATTCTGTAAGGGTGTGTATGTGTGAGTGTGTAAAAAGGATACGAAGCCAGAAGCCCTCTAGTGATTCTGCCTGGGTATAAGTGTGTGTGTGTGTGTGTGTGTGTGTGTGTAAAAAGGAAACAAAATCAGAAGCCATCTAGTGTTATTTCAAGGGTGTGTGTGTGTGTCTGTGTGTTTTTGCGTGTAAAAAGACACGATGTAAAGCGCCCAGAGATTCTGTAAGTGTGTCTGTGTATGTGTGTGTGTCTGTGGGTTTTTGCGTGTAATAAGACACGAGGTAAAGCGCCCAGAGATTCTGTAAGGGTGTGTGTGTGTGTGTGTGTGTGTGTGAGTGTGTAAAAAGGACACGAAGTCAGAAGGCCTCTAGAGATTCTTCAACAGTGTGTTCGGGTGAGAGTGTTTAAAAAGGACAAAGGTCGGAAGTTCTCCAGAGGTTCTGCCAGAATGTGTGTGTGTATGTGTGCGTGTCTAAAAAGTACATGAAATCAGATGCCCTCCAGAGATTCTGCAAGGGTGCATGCATGTGTGAATGTGTCTGTGTGAGTGTGTAAAAAGGACAAGAAGTCAGAAGCCCTCCAGATGTTCTGCAAGTGTGTGTGGGTGTGTTTAAAAAGGACACGACATCAGAATCCCTCCAGAGATTCTGCAATGGTGTGAATGTATGTATATATGTAAAAAGGACTTGAAATCAGAAGTCCTGTAGAGATTCGGCAAGGGTGTGAGTGTGTGTGTGTGTGTGTGTGTGTGTGTGTGTAAAAAGGACATGAAGTCAGAAACTCTCCAGAGATTCCGCAACGGTATGAGTGTGAGTGTGTGTGATTGTAAAAATGAGACGAAGTCAGAAGTCCTGCAGAGAATCTGCAAAGGTATGAGTGTGTGAGTTTGTAAATAGGACACGAACAGAAGCCCTCCAGAGGTTCTGCAAGTGTGTGTTTGTGTGTGTGTGAAAAGAACAGTAAGTCAGAAGCCTTCTAAAGATTCTGCAATTGTGTTTGTGTGTAAAAAGGACACGAAGTCAGAAGCCCTCTTGTGATTCTTCCTGGGTATAAGTGTGATTGTGTGTGTGTGTAAAAAGGAAACAAAATCAGAAGCCCTCTAGTGATTCTGCATGGGTGTGTGTGTGTGTGTGTGTGTAAAAAGACACGAATTCAAGGGCTACAGAGATTCTGTAAGGGTGTGTATGTGTGAGTGTGTAAAAAGGACAGGAAGTCAGAAGCCCTCTAGAGATTCTTCAAACGTATATTAGGGTGAGAGTTTTTATAAAGGACAAAGGTCGGAAGTTCTCCAGAGTTTATGCCATGGTGTGTGTGTGCATGTGTGTGGGTCTAAAAGGACACGATATCAGAAGTCATCAAGAGATACTGCAAGTGTGTGTGTGTGTGTGTTTGTAAGTGTCTATGTGAGTGTGTAAAAAGGACACGAAGTCAGAAGCCCTCCAGTTGTTCTGTAAGGGTGTGTGTGTGTGTTTGTGTGTGTGTTTAATAAGGACACGTCATCAGAATCCCTCCAGAGATTCAGCAATGGTGTGAATGTATGTGTATATGTAAAACGGACTTGAAATCAGAAGCTCTGTAGAGATTCGGCAAGGGTGTGTGTGAGTGTGTGTGTGTGTGTGTGTAATAAGGACATGAAGTCAGAAACCCTTGAGAGATTCGGCAATGGTATGAGTGTGAGTGTGTGTGTGTGTGTGTTTGAATGAGACGAAGTCAGAAGTCCTGCAGAGAATCTGCAAGGGTATGAGTGTGTGAGTTTGTAAATAGGACACGAACAGAAGCCCTCCAGAGGCTCTGCAAGTGTGTGTTTGTTTTTGTGTGAAAAGGACAGTAAGTCATAAGCCTTCTAAAGATTCTGCAACTGTGTTTGTGAGTGTTTGTGTGTAAAAAGGACAAGAAGCCAGAAGCCCTCTAGTGATTCTGCCTGGGTATAAGTGTGTGTGTGTGTGTGTGTGTGTGTGTGTGTAAAAAGGAAACAAAATCAGAAGCCATCTAGTGTTATTGCAAGGGTGTGTGTGTGTGTCTGTGTGTTTTTGCGTGTAAAAAGACACGATGTAAAGCGCCCAGAGATTCTGTAAGTGTGTCTGTGTATGTGTGTGTGTCTGTGGGTTTTTGCGTGTAATAAGACACGAGGTAAAGCGCCCAGAGATTCTGTAAGGGTGTGTGTGTGTGTGTGTGTGTGTGTGTGAGTGTGTAAAAAGGACACGAAGTCAGAAGGCCTCTAGAGATTCTTCAAAAGTGTGTTCGGGTGAGAGTGTTTAAAAAGGACAAAGGTCGGAAGTTCTCCAGAGGTTCTGCCAGAATGTGTGTGTGTATGTGTGCGTGTCTAAAAAGTACATGAAATCAGATGCCCTCCAGAGATTCTGCAAGGGTGCATGCATGTGTGAATGTGTCTGTGTGAGTATGTAAAAAGGACAAGAAGTCAGAAGCCCTACAGATGTTCTGCAAGTGTGTGTGGGTGTGTTTAAAAAGGACACGACATCAGAATCCCTCCAGAGATTCTGCAATGGTGTGAATGTATGTATATATGTAAAAAGGACTTGAAATCAGAAGCCCTGTAGAGATTCGGCAAGGGTGTGAGTGTGTGTGTGTGTGTGTGTGTGTGTGTGTAAAAAGGACATGAAGTCAGAAACTCTCCAGAGATTCCGCAACGGTATGAGTGTGAGTGTGTGTGATTGTAAAAATGAGACGAAGTCAGAAGTCCTGCAGAGAATCTGCAAAGGTATGAGTGTGTGAGTTTGTAAATAGGACACGAACAGAAGCCCTCCAGAGGTTCTGCAAGTGTGTGTTTGTGTGTGTGTGAAAAGGACAGTAAGTCAGAAGCCTTCTAAAGATTCTGCAATTGTGTTTGTGTGTAAAAAGGACACGAAGTCAGAAGCCCTCTTGTGATTCTTCCTGGGTATAAGTGTGATTGTGTGTGTGTGTAAAAAGGAAACAAAATCAGAAGCCCTCTAGTGATTCTGCATGGGTGTGTGTGTGTGTGTGTGTAAAAAGACACGAATTCAAGGGCTACAGAGATTCTGTAACGGTGTGTATGTGTGAGTGTGTAAAAAGGACAGGAAGTCAGAAGCCCTCTAGAGATTCTTCAAACGTATATTAGGGTGAGAGTTTTTATAAAGGACAAAGGTCGGAAGTTCTCCAGAGTTTATGCCATGGTGTGTGTGTGCATGTGTGTGGGTCTAAAAGGACACGATATCAGAAGTCATCAAGAGATACTGCAAGTGTGTGTGTGTGTGTTTGTAAGTGTCTATGTGAGTGTGTAAAAAGGACACGAAGTCAGAAGCCCTCCAGTTGTTCTGTAAGGGTGTGTGTGTGTGTTTGTGTGTGTGTTTAATAAGGACACGTCATCAGAATCCCTCCAGAGATTCAGCAATGGTGTGAATGTATGTGTATATGTAAAACGGACTTGAAATCAGAAGCTCTGTAGAGATTCGGCAAGGGTGTGTGTGTGTGTGTGTGTGTGTGTGTGTGTGTAATAAGGACATGAAGTCAGAAACCCTTGAGAGATTCGGCAATGGTATGAGTGTGAGTGTGTGTGTGCGTGTGTTTAAATGAGACGAAGTCAGAAGTCCTGCAGAGAATCTGCAAGGGTATGAGTGTGTGAGTTTGTAAATAGGACACGAACAGAAGCCCTCCAGAGGCTCTGCAAGTGTGTGTTTGTTTTTGTGTGAAAAGGACAGTAAGTCAGAAGCCTTCTAAAGATTCTGCAACTGTGTTTGTGAGTGTTTGTGTGTAAAAAGGACAAGAAGCCAGAAGCCCTCTAGTGATTCTGCCTGGGTATAAGTGTGTGTGTGTGTGTGTGTGTGTGTGTGTGTGTGTAAAAAGGAAACAAAATCAGAAGCCATCTAGTGTTATTGCAAGGGTGTGTGTGTGTGTCTGTGTGTTTTTGCGTGTAAAAAGACACGATGTAAAGCGCCCAGAGATTCTGTAAGTGTGTCTGTGTATGTGTGTGTGTCTGTGGGTTTTTGCGTGTAATAAGACACGAGGTAAAGCGCCCAGAGATTCTGTAAGGGTGTGTGTGTGTGTGTGTGTGTGTGTGTGAGTGTGTAAAAAGGACACGAAGTCAGAAGGCCTCTAGAGATTCTTCAAAAGTGTGTTCGGGTGAGAGTGTTTAAAAAGGACAAAGGTCGGAAGTTCTCCAGAGGTTCTGCCAGAATGTGTGTGTGTATGTGTGCGTGTCTAAAAAGTACATGAAATCAGATGCCCTCCAGAGATTCTGCAAGGATGCATGCATGTGTGAATGTGTCTGTGTGAGTATGTAAAAAGGACAAGAAGTCAGAAGCCCTACAGATGTTCTGCAAGTGTGTGTGGGTGTGTTTAAAAAGGACACGACATCAGAATCCCTCCAGAGATTCTGCAATGGTGTGAATGTATGTATATATGTAAAAAGGACTTGAAATCAGAAGCCCTCCAGAGATTCTGCAAGGGTGTGAGTGTGTGTGTGTGTGTGTGTGTGTGTGTGTAAAAAGGACATGAAGTCAGAAACTCTCCAGAGATTCCGCAACGGTATGAGTGTGAGTGTGTGTGATTGTAAAAATGAGACGAAGTCAGAAGTCCTGCAGAGAATCTGCAAAGGTATGAGTGTGTGAGTTTGTAAATAGGACACGAACAGAAGCCCTCCAGAGGTTCTGCAAGTGTGTGTTTGTGTGTGTGTGAAAAGGACAGTAAGTCAGAAGCCTTCTAAAGATTCTGCAATTGTGTTTGTGTGTAAAAAGGACACGAAGTCAGAAGCCCTCTTGTAATTCTTCCTGGGTATAAGTGTGATTGTGTGTGTGTGTAAAAAGGAAACAAAATCAGAAGCCCTCTAGTGATTCTGCATGGGTGTGTGTGTGTGTGTAAAAAGACACGAATTCAAGGGCTACAGAGATTCTGTAAGGGTGTGTATGTGTGAGTGTGTAAAAAGGACATGAAGTCAGAAGCCCTCTTGTGATTCTTCCTGGGTATAAGTGTGATTGTGTGTGTGTGTAAAAAAGAATCAAAATCAGAAGCCCTCTAGTGATTCTGCATGGGTGTGTGTGTGTGTGTAAAAAGACACGAATTCAAGGGCTACAGAGATTCTGTAAGGGTGTGTATGTGTGAGTGTGTAAAAAGGACAGGAAGTCAGAAGCCCTCTAGAGATTCTTCAAACGTATATTAGGGTGAGAGTTTTTATAAAGGACAAAGGTCGGAAGTTCTCCAGAGTTTATGCCATGGTGTGTGTGTGCATGTGTGTGGGTCTAAAAGGACACGATATCAGAAGTCATCAAGAGATACTGCAAATGTGTGTGTGTGTGTTTGTAAGTGTCTATGTGAGTGTGTAAAAAGGACACGAAGTCAGAAGCCCTCCAGTTGTTCTGTAAGGGTGTGTGTGTGTGTTTGTGTGTGTGTTTAATAAGGACACGTCATCAGAATCCCTCCAGAGATTCAGCAATGGTGTGAATGTATGTGTATATGTAAAACGGACTTGAAATCAGAAGCTCTGTAGAGATTCGGCAAGGGTGTGTGTGTGTGTGTGTGTGTGTGTGTGTGTGTGTGTGTAATAAGGACATGAAGTCAGAAACCCTTGAGAGATTCGGCAATGGTATGAGTGTGAGTGTGTGTGTGCGTGTGTTTAAATGAGATGAAGTCAGAAGTCCTGCAGAGAATCTGCAAGAGTATGAGTGTGTGAGTTTGTAAATAGGACACGAACAGAAGCCCTCCAGAGGCTCTGCAAATGTGTGTTTGTTTTTGTGTGAAAAGGACAGTAAGTCAGAAGCCTTCTAAAGATTCTGCAATTGTGTTTGTGTGTAAAAAGGACACGAAGTCAGAAGCCCTCTTGTGATTCTTCCTGGGTATAAGGGTGATTGTGTGTGTGTGTGTAAAAAGGAAACAAAATCAGAAGCCCTCTAGTGATTCTGCATGGGTGTGTGTGTGTGTGTGTAAAAAGACACGAATTCAAGGGCTACAGAGTTTCTGTAAGGGTGTGTATGTGTAAGTGTGTAAAAAGGACAGGAAGTCAGAAGCCCTCTAGAGATTCTTCAAACGTATATTAGGGTGAGAGTTTTTATAATGGACAAAGGTCGGAAGTTCTCCAGAGTTTATGCCAGGGTGTGTGTGTGCATGTGTGTGGGTCTAAAAAGGACACGATATCAGAAGTCATCAAGAGATACTGCAAGTGTGTGTGTGTGTTTGTAAGTGTCTATGTGAGTGTGTAAAAAGGACACTAAGTCAGAAGCCCTCCAGTTGTTCTGTAAGGGTGTGTGTGTGTGTTTGTGTGTTTGTTTAATAAGGACACGACATCAGAATCCCTCCAGAGATTCAGCAATGGTGTGAATGTATGTGTATATGTAAAACGGACTTGAAATCAGAAGCCCTGTAGAGATTCGGCAAGGGTGTGTGTGTGTGTGTGTGTGTGTGTGTAATAAGGACATGAAGTCAGAAACCCTTGAGAGATTCGGCAATGGTATGAGTGTGAGTGTGTTTGCGTGTGTTTAAATGAGACGAAGTCAGAAGTCCTGCAGAGAATCTGCAAGAGTATGAGTGTGTGAGTTTGTAAATAGGACACGAACAGAAGCCCTCCAGAGGCTCTGCAAGTGTGTGTTTGTTTTTGTGTGAAAATGACAGTAAGTCAGAAGCCTTCTAAAGATTCTGCAACTGTTTTTGTGTGTGTTTGTGTGTAAAAATGACACGAAACCAGAAGCTCTCTAATGATTCTGCCTGGGTATAAGTGTGTGTGTGTGTGTGTGTGTGTGTGTGTGTGTGTAAAAAGGAAACAAAATCAGAAGCCAACTAGTGTTATTGCAAGGATGTGTGTGTGTGTCTGTGTGTTTTTGCGTGTAAAAAGACACGATGTAAAGAGCCCAGAGATTCTGTAAGTGTGTGTGTGTGTGGGGGGGGGGTTTGTGTGTAAAAAGACACGATGTAAAGCGCCCAGAGTCTCTGTAAGGGTGTGTGTGTGTGTGTGTGTGTGTGTGATTGTGTGTGTTTTTGTGTGTAAAAAGACACGATGTAAAGCGCCCAGATATTCTGTCAGGGTGTGTGTGTGTGGGGGGGGGGTTTGCGTGTAAAAAGACCCGATGTAAAGCGCACAGACATTCTGTAAGGGTGTGTGTGTGTGTGTGTGTGTGTGTGTGTGTTTTTGTGTGTAAAAAGACAAAATGTAAAGCGCCCAGAGATTCTGTAAGGGTGTGTTTGTGTGTGTGTGTGTGTGTGTGTGTGTTTGTGTGTAAAAAGACACGATGTAAAGCGCTCAGAGATTCTGTAATGGTGTGTGTGTGTGTGTGAGTTTGTGTGTAAAAAGACACGATGTAAAGCGCCCAGAGATTCTGTAAGGGTGTGTGTGTGGGGGGGTGGTTTGTGTGTAAAAAGACACGATGTAAAGCGCCCAGAGATTCTGTAAGGGTGTGTGTGTGTGTGTGTGTGTGTGTGTGTGTGTTTGTGTGTAAAAAGGACACGAAGTCAGAAGGCCTCTAGAGATTCTTCAACAGTGTGTTCGGGAGAGAGTGTTTAAAAAGGACACAGGTCGGAAGTTCTCCAGAGGTTCTGCCAGAGTGTGTGTGTGTATGTGTGCGTGTCTAAAAAGTACATGAAATCAGATACCCTCCAGAGATTCTGCAAGGGTGCATGCATGTGTGAATGTGTCTGTATGAGTTTGTAAAAAGGACAAGAAGTCAGAAGCCCTCCAGATGTTCTGCAAGTGTGTGTGGGTGTGTTTAAAAAGGACACGACATCAGAATCCCTCCAGAGATTCTGCAATGGTGTGAATGTATGTGTATATGTAAAAAGGACTTGAAATCAGAAGCCCTGTAGAGATTCGGCAAGGGTGTGAGTGTGTGTGTGTGTGTGTGTGTGTGTGTGTGTGTGTGTGTAAAAAGGACGTGAAGTCAGAAACTCTCCAGAGATTCCGCAACGGTATGAGTGTGAGTGTGTGTGATTGTAAAAATGAGACGAAGTCAGAAGTCCTGCAGAGAATCTGCAAAGGTATGAGTGTGTGAGTTTGTAAATAGGACACGAACAGAAGCCCTCCAGAGGTTCTGCAAGTGTGTGTTTGTGTGTGTGTGAAAAGGACAGTAAGTCAGAAGCCTTCTAAAGATTCTGCAACTGTGTTTGTGTGTGTTTGTGTGTAAAAAGTACACGAAGTCAGAAGCCCTCTTGTGATTCTTCCAGGATATAAGTGTGAGTGTGTGTGTGTGTGTGTGTGTGTAAAAAGGAAACAAAATCAGAAGCCCTCTAGTGATTCTGCATGGGTGTGTGTGTGTGTGTGTAAAAAGACACGAATTCAAGGGCTACAGAGATTCTGTAAGGGTGTGTATGTGTGAGTGTGTAAAAAGGACACGAAGTCAGAAGCCCTCTAGAGATTCTTCAAACGTATATTAGGGTGAGAGTTTTTATAAAGGACAAAGGTCGGAAGTTCTCCAGAGTTTATGCCAGAGTGTGTGTGTGTGCATGTGTGTGGGTCTAAAAAGGACACGATATCAGAAGTCATCAAGAGATACTGCAAGTGTGTGTGTGTGTTTGTAAGTGTCTATGTGAGTGTGTAAAAAGGACACGAAGTCAGAAGCCCTCCAGTTGTTCTGTAAGGGTGTGTGTGTGTGTTTGTGTGTGTGTGTAATAAGGACACGACATCAGAATCCCACCAGAGATTCAGCAATGGTGTTAATGTATGTGTATATGTAAAACGGACTTGAAATCAGAAGCTCTGTAGAGATTCGGCAAGGGTGTGTGTGTGTGTGTGTGTAATAATGACATGAAGTCAGAAACCCTTGAGAGATTCGGCAATGGTATGAGTGTGAGTGTGTGTGTGCGTGTGTTTAAATGAGACGAACTCAGAAGTCCTGCAGAGAATCTGCAAGGGTATGAGTGTGTGAGTTTGTAAATAGGACACGAACAGAAGCCCTCCAGAGGCTCTGCAAGTGTGTGTTTGTTTTTGTGTGAAAAGGACAGTAAGTCAGAAGCCTTCTAAAGATTCTGCAACTGTGTTTGTGTGTGTTTGTGTGTAAAAAGGACACGAAGCCAGAAGCCCTCTAGTGATTCTGCCTGGGTATAAGTGTGTGTGTGTGTGTGTGTGTGTGTGTGTTTGTGTGTAAAAAGGACACGAAGTCAGAAGGCCTCTAGAGATTCTTCAACAGTGTGTTCGGGTGAGAGTGTTTAAAAAGGACACAGGTCGGAAGTTCTCCAGAGGTTCTGCCAGAGTGTGTGTGTGTATGTGTGCGTGTCTAAAAAGTACATGAAATCAGATACCCTCCAGAGATTCTGCAAGGGTGCATGCATGTGTGAATGTGTCTGTATGAATTTGTAAAAAGGACAAGAAGTCAGAAGCCCTCCAGATGTTCTGCAAGTGTGTGTGGGTGTGTTTAAAAAGGACACGACATCAGAATCCCTCCAGAGATTCTGCAATGGTGTGAATGTATGTGTATATGTAAAAAGGACTTGAAATCAGAAGCCCTGTAGAGATTCGGCAAGGGTGTGAGTGTGTGTGTGTGTGTGTGTGTGTGTGTGTGTGTAAAAAGGACATGAAGTCAGAAACTCTCCAGAGATTCCGCAACGGTATGAGTGTGAGTGTGTGTGATTGTAAAAATGAGACGAAGTCAGAAGTCCTGCAGAGAATCTGCAAAGGTATGAGTGTGTGAGTTTGTAAATAGGACACGAACAGAAGCCCTCCAGAGGTTCTGCAAGTGTGTGTTTGTGTGTGTGTGAAAAGGACAGTAAGTCAGAAGCCTTCTAAAGATTCTGCAATTGTGTTTGTGTGTAAAAAGGACACGAAGTCAGAAGCCCTCTTGTGATTCTTCCTGGGTATAAGGGTGATTGTGTGTGTGTGTGTAAAAAGGAAACAAAATCAGAAGCCCTCTAGTGATTCTGCATGGGTGTGTGTGTGTGTGTGTGTAAAAAGACACGAATTCAAGGGCTACAGAGATTCTGTAAGGGTGTGTATGTGTGAGTGTGTAAAAAGGACAGGAAGTCAGAAGCCCTCTAGAGATTCTTCAAACGTATATTAGGGTGAGAGTTTTTATAAAGGACAAAGGTCGGAAGTTCTCCAGAGTTTATGCCATGGTGTGTGTGTGCATGTGTGTGGGTCTAAAAGGACACGATATCAGAAGTCATCAAGAGATACTGCAAGTGTGTGTGTGTGTGTGTGTTTGTAAGTGTCTATGTGAGTGTGTAAAAAGGACACGAAGTCAGAAGCCCTCCAGTTGTTCTGTAAGGGTGTGTGTGTGTGTTTGTGTGTGTGTTTAATAAGGACACGTCATCAGAATCCCTCCAGAGATTCAGCAATGGTGTGAATGTATGTGTATATGTAAAACGGACTTGAAATCAGAAGCTCTGTAGAGATTCGGCAAGGGTGTGTGTGTGTGTGTGTGTGTGTGTGTGTGTGTGTGTGTGTAATAAGGACATGAAGTCAGAAACCCTTGAGAGATTCGGCAATGGTATGAGTGTGAGTGTGTGTGTGCGTGTGTTTAAATGAGATGAAGTCAGAAGTCCTGCAGAGAATCTGCAAGGGTATGAGTGTGTGAGTTTGTAAATAGGACACGAACAGAAGCCCTCCAGAGGCTCTGCAAGTGTGTGTTTGTTTTTGTGTGAAAAGGACAGTAAGTCAGAAGCCTTCTAAAGATTCTGCAATTGTGTTTGTGTGTAAAAAGGACACGAAGTCAGAAGCCCTCTTGTGATTCTTCCTGGGTATAAGGGTGATTGTGTGTGTGTGTGTGTAAAAAGGAAACAAAATCAGAAGCCCTCTAGTGATTCTGCATGGGTGTGTGTGTGTGTGTGTGTAAAAAGACACGAATTCAAGGGCTACAGAGTTTCTGTAAGGGTGTGTATGTGTAAGTGTGTAAAAAGGACAGGAAGTCAGAAGCCCTCTAGAGATTCTTCAAACGTATATTAGGGTGAGAGTTTTTATAAAGGACAAAGGTCGGAAGTTCTCCAGAGTTTATGCCAGGGTGTGTGTGTGCATGTGTGTGGGTCTAAAAAGGACACGATATCAGAAGTCATCAAGAGATACTGCAAGTGTGTGTGTGTGTTTGTAAGTGTCTATGTGAGTGTGTAAAAAGGACACTAAGTCAGAAGCCCTCCAGTTGTTCTGTAAGGGTGTGTGTGTGTGTTTGTGTGTTTGTTTAATAAGGACACGACATCAGAATCCCTCCAGAGATTCAGCAATGGTGTGAATGTATGTGTATATGTAAAACGGACTTGAAATCAGAAGCCCTGTAGAGATTCGGCAAGGGTGTGTGTGTGTGTGTGTGTGTGTGTGTGTGTGTGTGTGTGTAATAAGGACATGAAGTCAGAAACCCTTGAGAGATTCGGCAATGGTATGAGTGTGAGTGTGTTTGCGTGTGTTTAAATGAGACGAAGTCAGAAGTCCTGCAGAGAATCTGCAAGAGTATGAGTGTGTGAGTTTGTAAATAGGACACGAACAGAAGCCCTCCAGAGGCTCTGCAAGTGTGTGTTTGTTTTTGTGTGAAAATGTCAGTAAGTCAGAAGCCTTCTAAAGATTCTGCAACTGTTTTTGTGTGTGTTTGTGTGTAAAAATGACACGAAACCAGAAGCTCTCTAGTGATTCTGCCTGGGTATAAGTGTGTGTGTGTGTGTGTGTGTGTGTAAAAAGGAAACATAATCAGAAGCCAACTAGTGTTATTGCAAGGATGTGTGTGTGTGTCTGTGTGTTTTTGCGTGTAAAAAGACACGATGTAAAGAGCCCAGAGATTCTGTAAGTGTGTGTGTGTGTGGGGGGGGGGTTTGTGTGTAAAAAGACACGATGTAAAGCGCCCAGAGTCTCTGTAAGGGTGTGTGTGTGTGTGTGTGTGTGTGATTGTGTGTGTTTTTGTGTGTAAAAAGACACGATGTAAAGCGCCCAGATATTCTGTCAGGGTGTGTGTGTGTGGGGGGGGTTTGCGTGTAAAAAGACACGATGTAAAGCGCACAGACATTCTGTAAGGGTGTGTGTGTGTGTGTGTGTGTGTGTGTGTGTGTGTTTGTGTGTAAAAAGACAAAATGTAAAGCGCCCAGAGATTCTGTAAGGGTGTGTTTGTGTGTGTGTGTGTGTGTGTGTGTGTGTGTGTTTGTGTGTAAAAAGACACGATGTAAAGCGCTCAGAGATTCTGTAATGGTGTGTGTGTGTTTGTGTGTGTGTGTGTTTGTGTGTAAAAAGACACGATGTAAAGCGCCCAGAGATTCTGTAAGGGTGTGTGTGTGTGGGGGGTGGTTTGTGTGTAAAAAGACACGATGTAAAGCGCCAGGATATTCTGTAAGGGTGTGTGTGTGTGTGTGTGTGTGTGTGTTTGTGTGTAAAAAGGACACGAAGTCAGAAGGCCTCTAGAGATTCTTCAACAGTGTGTTCGGGAGAGAGTGTTTAAAAAGGACACAGGTCGGAAGTTCTCCAGAGGTTCTGCCAGAGTGTGTGTGTGTATGTGTGCGTGTCTAAAAAGTACATGAAATCAGATACCCTCCAGAGATTCTGCAAGGGTGCATGCATGTGTGAATGTGTCTGTATGAGTGTGTAAAAAGGACAAGAAGTCAGAAGCCCTCCAGATGTTCTGCAAGTGTGTGTGGGTGTGTTTAAAAAGGACACGACATCAGAATCCCTCCAGAGATTCTGCAATGGTGTGAATGTATGTGTATATGTAAAAAGGACTTGAAATCAGAAGCCCTGTAGAGATTCGGCAAGGGTGTGAGTGTGTGTGTGTGTGTGTGTGTGTGTGTGTGTGTAAAAAGGACATGAAGTCAGAAACTCTCCAGAGATTCCGCAACGGTATGAGTGTGAGTGTGTGTGATTGTAAAAATGAGACGAAGTCAGAAGTCCTGCAGAGAATCTGCAAAGGTATGAGTGTGTGAGTTTGTAAATAGGACACGAACAGAAGCCCTCCAGAGGTTCTGCAAGTGTGTGTTTGTGTGTGTGTGAAAAGGACAGTAAGTCAGAAGCCTTCTAAAGATTCTGCAATTGTGTTTGTGTGTAAAAAGGACACGAAGTCAGAAGCCCTCTTGTGATTCTTCCTGGGTATAAGTGTGATTGTGTGTGTGTGTAAAAAGGAAACAAAATCAGAAGCCCTCTAGTGATTCTGCATGGGTGTGTGTGTGTGTGTGTGTAAAAAGACACGAATTCAAGGGCTACAGAGATTCTGTAAGGGTGTGTATGTGTGAGTGTGTAAAAAGGACAGGAAGTCAGAAGCCCTCTAGAGATTCTTCAAACGTATATTAGGGTGAGAGTTTTTATAAAGGACAAAGGTCGGAAGTTCTCCAGAGTTTATGCCATGGTGTGTGTGTGCATGTGTGTGGGTCTAAAAGGACACGATATCAGAAGTCATCAAGAGATACTGCAAGTGTGTGTGTGTGTGTTTGTAAGTGTCTATGTGAGTGTGTAAAAAGGACACGAAGTCAGAAGCCCTCCAGTTGTTCTGTAAGGGTGTGTGTGTGTGTTTGTGTGTGTGTTTAATAAGGACACGTCATCAGAATCCCTCCAGAGATTCAGCAATGGTGTGAATGTATGTGTATATGTAAAACGGACTTGAAATCAGAAGCTCTGTAGAGATTCGGCAAGGGTGTGTGTGTGTGTGTGTGTAATAATGACATGAAGTCAGAAACCCTTGAGAGATTCGGCAATGGTATGAGTGTGAGTGTGTGTGTGCGTGTGTTTAAATGAGACGAACTCAGAAGTCCTGCAGAGAATCTGCAAGGGTATGAGTGTGTGAGTTTGTAAATAGGACACGAACAGAAGCCCTCCAGAGGCTCTGCAAGTGTGTGTTTGTTTTTGTGTGAAAAGGACAGTAAGTCAGAAGCCTTCTAAAGATTCTGCAACTGTGTTTGTGTGTGTTTGTGTGTAAAAAGGACACGAAGCCAGAAGCCCTCTAGTGATTCTGCCTGGGTATAAGTGTGTGTGTGTGTGTGTGTGTGTGTGTGTGTGTTTGTGTGTAAAAAGGACACGAAGTCAGAAGGCCTCTAGAGATTCTTCAACAGTGTGTTCGGGTGAGAGTGTTTAAAAAGGACACAGGTCGGAAGTTCTCCAGAGGTTCTGCCAGAGTGTGTGTGTGTATGTGTGCGTGTCTAAAAAGTACATGAAATCAGATACCCTCCAGAGATTCTGCAAGGGTGCATGCATGTGTGAATGTGTCTGTATGAGTTTGTAAAAAGGACAAGAAGTCAGAAGCCCTCCAGATGTTCTGCAAGTGTGTGTGGGTGTGTTTAAAAAGGACACGACATCAGAATCCCTCCAGAGATTCTGCAATGGTGTGAATGTATGTGTATATGTAAAAAGGACTTGAAATCAGAAGCCCTGTAGAGATTCGGCAAGGGTGTGAGTGTGTGTGTGTGTGTGTGTGTAAAAAGGACATGAAGTCAGAAACTCTCCAGAGATTCCGCAACGGTATGAGTGTGAGTGTGTGTGATTGTAAAAATGAGACGAAGTCAGAAGTCCTGCAGAGAATCTGCAAAGGTATGAGTGTGTGAGTTTGTAAATAGGACACGAACAGAAGCCCTCCAGAGGTTCTGCAAGTGTGTGTTTGTGTGTGTGTGAAAAGGACAGTAAGTCAGAAGCCTTCTAAAGATTCTGCAACTGTGTTTGTGTGTGTTTGTGTGTAAAAAGTACACGAAGTCAGAAGCCCTCTTGTGATTCTTCCAGGATATAAGTGTGAGTGTGTGTGTGTGTGTGTAAAAAGGAAACAAAATCAGAAGCCCTCTAGTGATTCTGCATGGGTGTGTGTGTGTGTGTGTGTAAAAAGACACGAATTCAAGGGCTACAGAAATTCTGTAAGGGTGTGTATGTGTGAGTGTTTAAAAAGGACACGAAGTCAGAAGCCCTCTAGAGATTCTTCAAACGTATATTAGGGTGAGAGTTTTTATATAGGACAAAGGTCGGAAGTTCTCCAGAGTTTATGCCAGAGTGTGTGTGTGCATGTGTGTGGGTCTAATAAGGACACGATATCAGAAGTCATCAAGAGATACTGCAAGTGTGTGTGTGTGTTTGTAAGTGTCTATGTGAGTGTGTAAAAAGGACACGAAGTCAGAAGCCCTCCAGTTGTTCTGTAAGGGTGTGTGTGTGTGTTTGTGTGTGTGTGTAATAAGGACACGACATCAGAATCCCTCCAGAGATTCAGCAATGGTGTTAATGTATGTGTATATGTAAAACGGACTTGAAATCAGAAGCTCTGTAGAGATTCGGCAAGGGTGTGTGTGTGTGTGTGTGTGTAATAATGACATGAAGTCAGAAACCCTTGAGAGATTCGGCAATGGTATGAGTGTAAGTGTGTGTGTGCGTGTGTTTAAATGAGACGAAGTCAGAAGTCCTGCAGAGAATCTGCAAGGGTATGAGTGTGTGAGTTTGTAAATAGGACACGAACAGAAGCCCTCCAGAGGCTCTGCAAGTGTGTGTTTGTTTTTGTGTGAAAAGGACAGTAAGTCAGAAGCCTTCTAAAGATTCTGCAACTGTGTTTGTGTGTGTTTGTGTGTAAAAAGGACACGAAGCCAGAAGCCCTCTAGTGATTCTGCCTGGGTATAAGTGTGTGTGTGTGTGTGTGTAAAAAGGAAACAAAATCAGAAGCCATCTAGTGTTATTGCAAGGGTGTGTGTGTGTGTGTCTGTGTGTTTTTGCGTGTAAAAAGACACGATGTAAAGCGCCCAGAGATTCTCTAAGGGTGTGTGTGGGGGGGGGTGTTTGTGTGTAAAAAGACACGATGTAAAGCGCCCAGAGATTCTGTAAGGGTGTGTGTGTGTGTGAGTGTGTAAAAAGGACACGAAGTCAGAAGGCCTCTAGAGATTCTTCAACAGTGTGTTCGGGTGAGAGTGTTTAAAAAGGACAAAGGTCGGAAGTTCTCCAGAGGTTCTGCCAGAGTGTGTGTGTGTATGTGTGCGTGTCTAAAAAGTACATGAAATCAGATGCCCTCCAGAGATTCTGCAAGGGTGCATGCATGTGTGAATGTGTCTGTATGAGTGTGTAAAAAGGACAAGAAGTCAGAAGCCCTCCAGATGTTCTGCAAGTGTGTGTGGGTGTGTTTAAAAAGGACACGACATCAGAATCCCTCCAGAGATTCTGCAATGGTGTGAATGTATGTGTATATGTAAAAAAGACTTGAAATCAGAAGCCCTGTAGAGATTCGGCAAGGGTGTGAGTGTGTCTGTGTGTGTGTGTGTAAAAAGGACATGAAGTCAGAAACTCTCCAGAGATTCCGCAACGGTATGAGTGTGAGTGTGTGTGATTGTAAAAATGAGACGAAGTCAGAAGTCCTGCAGAGAATCTGCAAAGGTATGAGTGTGTGAATTTGTAAATAGGACACGAACAGAAGCCCTCCAGAGGTTCTGCAAGTGTGTGTTTGTGTGTGTGAAAAGGACAGTAATTCAGAAGCCTTGTAAAGATTCTGCAACTGTGTTTGTGTGTGTTTGTGTGTAAAAAGGACACGAAGTCAGAAGCCCTCTTGTGATTCTTCCAGGGTATAAGTGTGAGTGTGTGTGTGTGTGTGTAAAAAGGAAACAAAATCAGAAGCCCTCTAGTGATTCTGCAAGGGTGTGTGTGTGTGTGTATAAAGACATGAATTCAAGGACTACAGGTATTCTGTAAGGGTGTGTATGTGTGAGTGTGTAAAATGGACATGAAGTCAGAAGCCTTCTAGTGATTCTTCAAAAGTGTGTTAGGGTGAGACTTTTTTAAATGGACAAAGTTTGTGAGTACTCCAGAGGTTCTGCCAGGGTGTGTGTGTGCATGTGTGTGGGTCTAATAAGGACACGATATCAGAAGTCATCAAGAGATACTGCAAGTGTGTGTGTGTGTTTGTAAGTGTCTATGTGAGTGTGTAAAAAGGACACGAAGTCAGAAGCCCTCCAGTTGTTCTGTAAGGGTGTGTGTGTGTGTTTGTGTGTGTGTGTAATAAGGACACGACATCAGAATCCCTCCAGAGATTCAGCAATGGTGTGAATGTATGTGTATATGTAAAACGGACTTGAAATCAGAAGCTCTGTAGAGATTCGGCAAGGGTGTGTGTGTGTGTGTGTGTGTGTGTGTGTGTGTGTGTGTAATAAGGACATGAAGTCAGAAACCCTTGAGAGATTCGGCAATGGTATGAGTGTGAGTGTGTGTGTGCGTGTGTTTAAATGAGACGAAGTCAGAAGTCCTGCAGAGAATCTGCAAGGGTATGAGTGTGTGAGTTTGTAAATAGGACACGAACAGAAGCCCTCCAGAGGCTCTGCAAGTGTGTGTTTGTTTTTGTGTAAAAAGGACAGTAAGTCAGAAGCCTTCTAAAGATTCTGCAACTGTGTTTGTGTGTGATTGTGTGTAAAAAGGACACGAAGCCAGAAGCCCTCTAGTGATTCTGCCTGGGTATAAGTGTGTGTGTGTGTGTGTGTGTGTGTGTGTGTAAAAAGGAAACAAAATCAGAAGGCCTCTAGTGTTACTGCAAGGGTGTGTGTGTGTGTGTGTGTGTCTGTGTGTTTTTGCGTGTAAAAAGACACGATGTAAAGCGCCCAGAGATTCTGTAAGGGTGTGTGTGTGTGTGTGTGTCTGTGGGTTTTTGCGTGTAAAAAGACACGATGTAAAGCGCCCAGAGATTCTGTAAGTGTGTGTGTGTGTGTGTGTGTGTGTGTGTGTGTGTGTAAAAAGGACACTAAGTCAGAAGCCCTCTAGAGATTCTTCAACATTGTGTTCAGGTGAGAGTGTTTAAAAAGGAAAAAGGTCGGAAGTTCTCCAAAGGTTCTGCCAGAGTGTGTGTTTGTATGCGTGCGTGTCTAAAGAGGACATGAAATCAGATGCCCTCCAGAGATTCTGCAAGGGAGTATGCATGTGTGTATGTGTCTGTGTGAGTGTGTATAAAGGACAAGAAATCAGAAGCCCTCCAGATGTTCTGCAAGTGTGTGCGGGTGTGTTTAAAAAGGACACGACATCAGAATCCCTCCAGAGATTCTGCAATGGTGTGTATGTATGTGTATATGTAAAACGGACTTGAAATCAGAAGCCCTCCAGAGATTTGGCAAAGGAATGAGTGTGAGTGTGTGTGTGTGTGTGTGTAAAAATGAGACGAAGTCAAAAGTCCTACAGAGAATCTGCAAGGGTATGAGTGTGTGAATGTGTAAGAAGGATACGAACAAAAGCCCTACAGAGGTTCGGCAAGTGTGTCTGTAAAAAGGACAGTAAATCAGAAGCATTCTACAGATTCTGCAACGGTGTGTATATGTGTTTGTGTGTAACGGTGTGTATATGTGTTTGTGTGTAAAAAGGACACGGAGTCAGAAGCCCTCTAGTGATTCTTCAACAGTGTGTGAGGGTGAGAGTTTTAAAAAAGGACAATGGTCGGAAGTTCTCCAGAGGTTCTGCCAGGGTGTGTGTGTGTGTGTGTGTGTGTGTATGTGTGTGTGTGTAATAAGGACACATCAGAATCTCTCCAGAGATTCTGCAATGGTGTGAATGTATGTGTATATGTAAAACGGACTTGAAATCAGAAGCCCTGTAGAGATTCGGTAAGGGTGTGAATGTGTGTGTGTGTGTGTGTGTGTGTGTTTGTAAAAAGGACATGAAGACAAACCATCCAGAGATTCGGGAAAGGTATGAGTGTGTGTTTACGTGTGTAAAAATGATACGAAATCAGAAATCCTGCAGAGAATCAGCAAGGGTATTAGTGTGCGAGTTTGTAAATAGGACACGAACAGAAGCCCTCCAGAAGTTCTGCAAGTGTGTGTTTGTGTGTGTGAAAAGGACAGTAATTCAAAAGCCTTCTAAAGATTCTGCAACTGTGTTTGTTTGTGTTTGTGTGTAAAAAGGACACGAAGTCAGAAGCCCTCTAGTGATTCTGCCTGGGTATAAGTGTGAGTGTGTGTGTGAGTGTGTATAAAGGAAACAAAATCAGAAACCCTCTAGTGATTCTGCAAGGGTGTGTGTGTGTGTGTAAAAAGACACGAATTCTAGGGCTACAGAAATTCTGTAACGGTGTGTGTGTGTGGGTGTGTAAAAAGGACAAGAAGTCAGAAGCCCTCCAGATGTTCTGCAAGTGTGTATGGGTGTGTTTAAAAAGGACACGACATCAGAATCCCTCCAGAGATTCTGCAATGGTGTGTATGTATGTGTATATGTAAAAAGATCTTGAAATCCGAAGTCCTGTAAAGATTCGGCAAGGGTGTGAGTGTGTGTGTGTGTGTGTTTGTAAAAAGGACACGAAGTCAGAAGCCCTCTAGAGATTCTTCAAAAGTGTGTGAGGGTGAGAGTTTTTATGAAGGACAAAGGTCGGAAGTTCTCCAGAGGTTATGCCAGGGTCTGTGTGTGTATGTGTGTGTATCTAAAAAGGATACCAAATCAGAATCACTCCAGAGCTTCTGCAAGGTTGTGTGTCTGAAAAGGGCACCAAATCAGGAGTCTTCTAGAGATTATGCAATGGTGTGTATGTGTGTGTGTGTGTGTGTGTGTTTGTGTGTAAAAATTCGAATAAGGTAGAAGCCCTCAAGAATTTCTGCAAATGTATGAGCGTAAGTGTGTGTGTATGTGTGTGTAAAAAGGCCATTAAATCAGAAGCCCTCCAGAGATTCTGCAAGCGTGTGAATGTGTGTTTGTTTGTAAAATGGACGTGAATTCAGAAGCCCTCCATAGAGTTTGCAATGGTGCGTGTATGTGAGTGTGTGTGTAAAAAGGACCCGAAATCAGAAGCCCTCTAGAGATTCTGCAAGGGTATGAGTGTGAGTGTGTGTTTGTGTAAAAAGGAAACAAAATCAGAAGGCCTCTAGTATTTCTGCAAGGGTGTGTGTGTGTCTGTGTGTTTTTGCGTGTAAAAAAACACGATGTAAATCGCCCAGAGATTCTGTAAGGGTGTGTGTGTGTGTGTGTGTGTGTGTGTGTGTATGTGTGCGTGTCTAAAAAGGACATGAAATCCGATGCCCTCCAGAGAGTCTGCAAGGGTGCATGCATGTGTGTATGTGTCTGTTTGAGTGTGTAAAAAGTACAAGAAGTCAGAAGTCCTCCAGATGTTCTGCAAGTGTGTGTGGGTGTGTTTAAAAAGGACACGACAACAGAATCCCTCCAGAGATTCTGCAATGGTGTGTATGTATGTGTATATGTAAAAAGACTTTGAAATCAGAAGCCCTGTAAAGATTCGGCAAGGGTGTGAGTGTGTGTGTGTGTTTGTAAAAAGGACATGAAGTCAGAGGCCCTCCAGAGATTTTGCAAAAGTATGAGTGTGTGTGTGTGTGTGTAAAATGAGACAAAGTCAGAAGTCCTACAGAGAATCTGCAAGGGTATGAGTGTGTGAGTGTGTGAGTGTGTAAGAAGGACACGAAGAAAAGACCTCCAGAGGTTCTGCAAGTGTGTGCGTGTGTGTGTGTGTAAAGACGACAGTAAATCAGAAGCATTCTACATATTCTGCAACGGTGTGTATATGTGTTTGTGTGTAAAAAGGACACGGAGTTAGAAGCCCACTAGTGATTCTTCAACAGTGTGTGCGGGTGAGAGTTTTTAAAAAGGACAATATCGGAAGTTCTCCAGAGGTTCTGCCAGTGTGTGTGTGTGTGTGTGTGTGTGTGTGTGTGTATGTGTAATAAGGACACGACATCCGAATCCCTCCAGATATTCTGCAATGGTTTGAATGTATGTGTATATGTAAAACGGACTTGAAATCAGAAGCCCTGTATAGATTCAGCAAGGGTGTGAGTGTGTTTGTGAGTGTGTGTGTGTGTGTAAAAAGGACATGAAGTCAGAAACTCTCCAGAGATTCCGCAACGGTACGAGTGTGAGTGTGTGTGAGTGTAAAAATGAGACGAAGTCATAAGTCTTGCAGAGAATCTGCAAGGGTATGAGTGTGTGAGTTTGTAAATAGGACACAAACAGAAGCCCTCCAGAGTTTCTGCAAGTGTGTGCTTGTGTGTGTGTGAAAAGGACAGTAAGTCAGAAGCCTTCTAAAGATTCTGCAACTGTGTTTATATGTGTTTGTGTGTAAAAAGGACACGAAGTCAGAAGCCCTCTAGTGATTCTTCCTGGGTTTAAGTGTGAGTGTGTGTGTGTGTGTGTGTGTGTAAAAAGGAAACAAAATCAGAAGCCCTCTAGTGATTCTGCATGGGTGTGTGTGTGTGTGTAAAAAGACACGAATTCAAGGGCTACAGAGATTCTGTAAGGGTGTGTATGTGTGAGTGTGTAAAAAGGACACGAAATCAGAAGCCCTCTAGCGATTCCTCAAAAGTGTATTAGGGTGAGAGTTTTTATAACGGACAAAGGTCGGAAGTTCTCCAGAGTTTATGCCAGGGTGTGTGTGTGCATGTGTGTGGGTCTAAAAGGACACGATATCAGAAGTCATCAAGAGATACTGCAAGTGTGTGTGTGTGTTTGTAAGTGTTTTTCTGAGTGTGTAAAAAGGACACGAGGTCAGAATCCCTCCAGTTGTTCTGCAAGGGTGTGTGTGTGTGTGTGTGTGTGTGTGTGTGTGTGTGTGTAATAAGGACACGACATTAGAATCCCTCCAGAGATTCAGCAATGGTGTGAATGTATTTGTTTCTTTAAAACGGACTTGAAATCAGAAGCCCTGTAGAGATTCGGCAAGGGTGTGTGTGTGTGTGTGTGTGTGTGTGTGTGTGTGTATAAAGGACATGAAGTCAGAAAACCTCCAGAGATTCGACAACGGTATGAGTGTGAGTGTGTGTGTGTGTGTAAAAATTAGACGAATTAGAAGTCCTGCAGAGAATCTGCAAGTGTATGAGTGTGTGAGTTTGTAAATAGTACACAAACAGAAGCCCTCCAGAGTTTCTGCAAGTGTGTGTTTGTGTGTGTGTGAAAAGGACAGTAAGTCAGAAGCCTTCTAAAGATTCTGCAACTGTCTTTGTGTGTGTTTGTGTGTAAAAAGGACACGGAGCGAGAAGCCTTCTAGTGATTCTTCCTGGGTATAAATGTGAGTGTGTGTGTGTGTGTGTATGTAAAAAGGAAACAAAATCAGAAGCCCTCTAGTGATTCTGCATTGGTGTGTGTGTGTGTGTAAAAAGACACAAATTCAAGGGCTACAGAGATTCTGTAAGTGTGTGTATGTGTGAGTGTGTAAAAAGGACTCGAAGTCAGAAGCCCTCTAGAGATTCTTCAAAAGTATGTTAGGGTGAGAGTTTTTATAAAGGACAAAGGTCGGAAGTTCTCCAGAGTTTATGCCAGGGTGTGTGTGTGCATGTGTGTGGGTCTAAAAAGGAAACGATATCAGAAGTCATCAAGAGATACTGCAAGTGTGTGTGTATGTTTTTAAGTGTCTATGTGAGTGTGTAAAAAGGACACGAAGTCAGAAGCCCTCCAGTTGTTCTGCAAGGGTGTGTGTGTGTGTGTAATAAGGACACGACATCAGAATCCCTCCAGAGATTCAGCAATGGCGTCAATGTATTTGTATATGTAAAACGGACTTGAAATCAGAAGCCCTGTAGAGATTCGGCAAGGGTGTGTGTGTGTGTGTGTGTGTTTGTAAAAAGGACATGAAGTCAGAAAACCTCCAGAGATTCGGCAACGGTATGAGTGTGAGTGTGTGTGTGTGTGTGCATGTGTAAAAATGAGACGAATCAGAAGTCCTGCAGAGAATCTGCAAGGGTATGAGTGTGTGAGTTTGTAAATAGGTCACGAACAGAAGCCCTCCAGCGGTTCTGCAAGTGTGTGCTTGTGTGTGTGTGAAAAGGACAGTAAGTCAGAAGCCTTCTAAAGATTCTGCAACTGTGTTTATATGTGTTTGTGTGTAAAAAGGACACGAAGTCAGAAGCCCTCTAGTGATTCTTCCTGGGTATAAGTGTGAGTGTGTGTGTGTGTGTGTGTAAAAAGGAAACAAAATCAGAAGCCCTCTAGTGATTCTGCATGGGTGTGTGTGTGTGCGTAAAAAGACACGAATTCAAGGGCTACAGAGATTCTGTAAGGGTGTGTATGTGTGAGTGTGTAAGAAGGACACGAAATCAGAAGCCCTCTAGAGATTCCTCAAAAGTGTGTTAGGGTGAGAGTTTTTATAAGGGACAAAGGTCGGAAGTTCTCCAGAGTTTATGCCAGGGTGTGTGTGTGCATGTGTGTGGGTCTAAAAGGACACGATATCAGAAGTCATCAAGAGATACTGCAAGTGTGTGTGTGTGTTTGTAAGTGTTTTTCTGAGTGTGTAAAAAGGACACGAATTCAGAATCCCTCCAGTTGTTCTGCAAGGGTGTGTGTGTGTGTGTGTGTGTGTGTGTGTAATAAGGACACGACATTAGAATCCCTCCAGAGATTCAGCAATGGTGTGAATGTATTTGTTTCTTTAAAACGGACTTGAAATCAGAAGCCCTGTAGAGATTCGGCAAGGGTGTGTGTGTGTGTGTGTGTGTGTGTGTGTGTGTGTGTGTATAAAGGACAAGAAGTCAGAAAACCTCCAGAGATTCGGCAACGGTATGAGTGTGAGTGCGTGTGTGTGTGTGTGTGTGTGTGTAAAAAGGAAACAAAATCAGAAGCCCTCTAGTGATTCTGCATGGGTGTGTGTGTGTGTGTAAAAAGACACGAATTCAAGGGCTACAGAGATTCTGTAAGGGTGTGTATGTGTGAGTGTGTAAAAAGGACACGAAATCAGAAGCCTCTAGAGATTCCTCAAAAATGTGTTAGGGTGAGAGTTTTTATAACGGACAAAGGTCGGAAGTTCTCCAGAGTTTATGCCAGGGTGTGTGTGTGCATGTGTGTGGGTCTAAAAGGACACGATATCAGAAGTCATCAAGAGATACTGCAAGTGTGTGTGTGTGTTTGTAAGTGTTTTTCTGAGTGTGTAAAAATGACACGAAGTCAGAATACCTCCAGTTGTTCTGCAAGGGTGTGTGTGTGTGTGTGTGTGTGTGTGTGTGTAATAAGGACACGACATTAGAATCCCTCCAGAGATTCAGCAATGGTGTGAATGTATTTGTTTCTTTAAAACGGACTTGAAATCAGAAGCCCTGTAGAGATTCGGCAAGGGTGTGTGTGTGTGTGTGTGTGTGTGTTTGTGTGTGTGTGTATAAAGGACATGAAGTCAGAAAACCTCCAGAGATTCGGCAACGGTATGAGTGTGAGTGTGTGTGTGTGTGTAAAAATTAGACGAATTAGAAGTCCTGCAGAGAATCTGCAAGTGTATGAGTGTGTGAGTTTGTAAATAGTACACAAACAGAAGCCCTCCAGAGTTTCTGCAAGTGTGTGTTTGTGTGTGTGTGAAAAGGACAGTAAGTCAGAAGCCTTCTAAAGATTCTGCAACTGTCTTTGTGTGTGTTTGTGTGTAAAAAGGACACGGACCTAGAAGCCCTCTAGTGATTCTTCCTGGGTATAAGTGGGAGTGTGTGTGTGTGTGTGTATGTAAAAAGGAAACAAAATCAGAAACCCTCTAGTGATTCTGCATTGGTGTGTGTGTGTGTAAAAAGACACGAATTCAAGGGCTACAGAGATTCTGTAAGTGTGTGTATGTGTGAGTGTGTAAAAAGGACACGAAGTCAGAAGCCCTCTAGAGATTCTTCAAAAGTATGTTAGGGTGAGAGTTTTTATAAAGGACAAAGGTCGGAAGTTCTCCAGAGTTTATGCCAGGGTGTGTGTGTGTGCATGTGTGTGGGTCTAAAAAGGAAACGATATCAGAAGTCATCAAGAGATACTGCAAGTGTGTGTGTATGTTTTTAAGTGTCTATGTGAGTGTGTAAAAAGGATACGAAATCAGAAGCCCTCCAGTTGTTCTGCAAGGGTGTGTGTGTGTGTGTGTAATAAGGACACGACATCAGAATCCCTCCAGAGATTCAGCAATGGCGTCAATGTATTTGTATATGTAAAACGGACTTGAAATCAGAAGCCCTGTAGAGATTCGGCAAGGGTGTGTGTGTGTGTGTGTGTGTGTGTGTGTGTGTGTGTTTGTAAAAAGGACATGAAGTCAGAAAACCTCCAGAGATTCGGCAACGGTATGAGTGTGAGTGTGTGTGTGTGCATGTGTAAAAATGAGACGAATCAGAAGTCCTGCAGAGAATCTGCAAGGGTATGAGTGTGTGAGTTTGTAAATAGGTCACGAACAGAAGCCCTCCAGCGGTTCTGCAAGTGTGTTTTTGTGTCTGTGTGTGAAAACGACAGTAAGTCAGAAGCCTTCTAAAGATTCTGCAACTGTGTTTGTGTTTAAAAAGGACACGAAGCCAGAAGCCCTCTAGTGATTCTACCTGGATATAAGTGTGAGTGTGTGTGTGTGTGTGTGTGTGTGTGTGTAAAAAGGAAAAAACATTAGAAGCCCTCTAGTGATTCTGCAAGGGTGTGTGTGTTTCTGTAAGAGACACGAATTCAAGGGCTACAGAGATTCTGTAAGGGTGTGTTTGTGTGAGTGTGTAAAAAGGACAAGAAGTCAGAATCCCTCTAGAGATTCTAGAAAAGTGTGTGAGGGTGAGAGTTTTTATAAAGGACTATGGTCAGAAGTTCCCAGAGATTATGCCAGGGTGTGTGTGTGTATGTGTGTGTGTGTGTTTCTAAAAAGGACACGATATCAGAAGTCATCAAGAGATACTGCAAGTGTGTGTGTATGATTGAAAGTGTCTATGGGAGTGTTTAAAAAGGACACGAAATCAGAAGCCCTCTAGAGATTCTTCAAAAGTGTGTTAGGGTGAGAGTTTTTATAAAGGACAAAGGTCGGAAGTTCTCCAGAGTTTATGCCAGGGTGTGTGTGTGCATGTGTGTGGGTCTAAAAAGGACACGATATCAGAAGTCATCAAGAGATACTGCAAGTGTGTGTGTATGTTTGTAAATGTCTATGTGAGTGTGTAAAAAGGACATGAAGTCAGAAGCCCTCTAGAGATTCTTCAAAAGTGTGTGAGGGTGAGAGTTTTTATAAAGGACAAAGGTCGGAAGTTGTCCAGAGGTTCTGCCAGAGTGTGAGTGTGTATGTGTGCGTGTCTAAAAAGGAAACGATATCAGAAGTCATCAAGAGATACTGCAAGTGTGTGTATGTTTGTAAGTGTCTATGTGAGTGTGTAAAAAGGACATGAAGTCAGAAGCCCTCCAGTTGTTCTGCAAGGGTGTGTGTGTGTGTGTGTGTGTGTGTGTGTGTGTAATAAGGACACGACATCAGAATCCCTCCAGAGATTCTGCAATGGTGTCAATGTATGTGTATATGTAAAACGGACTTGAAATCAGAAGCTCTGTAGAGATTCGGCAAGGGTGTGTGTGTGTGTGTGTGTGTGTGTGTGTGTGTGTGTGTGTAATAAGGACATGAAGTCAGAAACCCTCGAGAGATTCGGCAACGGTATGAGTGTGAGTGTGTGTGAGCGTGTGTTTAAATGAGACGAAGTCAAAAGGCCTGCAGAGAATCTGCATGTGTATGAGTGTGTGAGTTTGTAAATAGGACACGAACAGAAGCCCTCCAGAGGCTCTGCAAGTGTGTGTTTGTTTTTGTGTGAAAAGGACAGTAAGTCAGAAGCCTTCTAAAGATTCTGCAACTGTGTTTGTGTGTGTTTGTGTGTAAAAATGACACGAAGCCAGAAGCCCTCTAGTGATTCTGCCTGGGTATAAGTGTGAGTGTGTTTGTGTGTGTGTGTGTAAAAAGGAAACAAAATCAGAAGCCCTCTAGTGATTCTGCAAGGGTGTGTGTGTGTGTGTTTAAAAAGACACGAATTCAAGGGCTACAGAGATCCTGTAAGGGTGTGTATGTGTGAGTGTAAAAAGGACACAAAGACAGAAGCCCTCTAGAGATTCTTCAAAGGTGTGAGGGTGACAGTTTTTATAAAGGACAAAGTTTTGAAGTTCTCCAGAGGTTATGCCAGTGTATGTATGTGTGTGTATGTGTGTTTGTCTAAAAAGGACACGAAATCAGAAGTCCTCCAGAGATTCTGCAAGGGTGCGTGCAGGTGTGTATGCGTCTGTGTGAGTGTGTAAAAAGGACACGAAGTCATAAGCCCCCCATATATTCTGCAAGGGTGTGTGTGTGTGTGTGTAAAAAGGACACGACATCAGAATCCCTCCAGAGATTCTGCAATGGTGTGAATGTATGTGTATATGTAAAAAGGACTTGAAATCAGAAGCCCTGTAGAGATTCGGAAAGGGTGTGAGTGTGTCTGTGTGTGTGTGTGTGTAAAAAGAACACGAAGTCAGTAGACATCCACAGATTCTGCAAAGTTATGTGTGTGAATTTGTGTGTGTGTGTGTATGTGGGTAAAAAGGACACGAAGTCAGAAGCCCTCCAGAGATTCTGCAAGTGTGTGTGTGTGTTTGTTTGTAAAATGGACGTGAATTCAGAAGCCTCCATAGAGTTTGCAATGGTGCATGTATGTGAGTGTGTATGTAAAAAGGACCCGAAATCAGAAGCCCTCTCGAGATTCTGCAAGGGTATGAGTGTGAGTGTGTGTGTGTGTGTAAAAAGGAAACAAAATCAGAAGTCCTCTAGTGTGACTGCAAGGGTGTGTGTGTGTGTGTGTGTGTCTGTGTGTGTGTGTGTGTGTGTAAAAATGAGATGAAGTCAGAAGTCCTGCAGAGAATCTGCAAGGGTATGAGTGTGTGAGTTTGTAAATAGGTCACGAACAGAAGCCCTCCAGAGGTTCTGCAAGTGTGTGTTTGTGTGTGTGTGTGTGAAAAGGACAGTAAGTCAGAAGCCTTCTAAAGATTCTGCAACTGTGTTTGTGTGTAAAAAGGACACGATGCCAGAAGCCCTCTAGTGATTCTGCCTGGATATAAGTGTGTGTGTGTGTTTGTGTGTATAAAGACACGAATTCTAGGGCTACAGATATTCTGTAAGGGTGTGTATGTGTGAGTGCATAAAAAGGACACGAAGTCAGAAGCCCTCTAGGGATTCTACAAAAGTGTGTGAGGGTGAGAGTTTTTATAAGGGACAAAGGTCGGAAAGTCTCCAGAGGTTCTGCCAGAGTGTGAGTGTGTATGTGTGTGTGTGTAAAAAGGACACGATATCAGAAGTCATCAAGAGATACTGCAAGGGTGTGTGTATGTTTGTATGTGTCTATGTGAGTGTGTAAATAGGACACGAAGTCAGAAGCCCCCCAGATGTTCTGCAAGCATGTGTGTGTGTGTGTGTGTATGTGTAATAAGGACACGACATCAGAATACCTCCAGAGATTCTGCTATGATGTGAATGTCTGTGCATATGTAAAACGGACTTGAAATCAGAAGTCCTGTAGAGATTCGGCAAGGGTGTGAGAAGTGTTTGTGTGTGTGTGTGGTCTGTGTGTGTGTGTGTGTGTGTGTAAAAGGGACATGAAGTCAGAAACCCTCCAGAGATTCGGCAAAGGTATGAATGTTTGTGTGCGTGGGTAAAAATAAGAAGAATTCAGAAGTCTTGCAGAGAATCTGCAAGGGTATGAGTGTGTGAGTTTGTAAATAAGACACGAACAGAAGCCCTCCAGAGGTTCTGCAAGTGTGTGTTTGTGTGTCTGTGAAAAGGACAGTAAGTCAGAAGCATTCTAAAGATTCTGCAACTGTGTTTGTGTGTGTTTGCGTGTAAAAAGGACACGAAGCCAGAAGCCCTCTAGTGATTCTCCTTGGTATAAGTGTGAGTGTGTGTGTGTGTGTGTGTAAAAAGGAAACAAAATCAGAAGCCCTCTAGTGATTCTGCAAGGGTGTGTGTGTGTGTGTGTAAAAAGACATGAATGCAAGGACTACAGGTATTCTGTAAGGGTGTGTTTGTTTGAGGGTGTAAAAAGGACAAGAAGTCAGAAGCACTCTAGTGATTCTTCAAATGTGTGTGAGGGTGAGAGTTTTTTAAAAGGACAAAGTTCGGAAGTACTCCAGAGGTTCTGCCAGTGTGTGTGTGTCTAAAAAGGACATGTAATCAGATGCCCTCCACAGATTCTGCAAGGGTGTGAATGTATGTGTATATGTAAAACGGACTTGAAATCCGAAGCCCTGTAGAGATTCGGCAAGGGTGTGTGTGTGTGTGTGTGTGTGTGTGTGTTTGTGTAAAAATGAGATGAAGTCAGAAGTCCTGCAGAGAATCTGCAAGGGTATGAGTGTGTGAGTTTGTAAATAGGTCACGAACAGAAGCCCTCCAGAGGTTCTGCAAGTGTGTGTTTGTGTGTGTGTGTGTGAAAAGGACAGTAAGTCAGAAGCCTTCTAAAGATTCTGCAACTGTGTTTGTGTGTAAAACGGACTCGAAGCCAGAAGCCCTCTAGTGATTCTGCCTGGATATAAGTGTGAGTGTGTGTGTGTGTATGTGTATAAAGACACGAATTCAAGGGCTACAGAAATTCTGAAAGGGCGTGTATGTGTGAGTGTGTAAAAAGGTCATGAAGTCAGAAGCCCTCCAGAGATTCTACAAAAGTGTGTGAGGGTGAGAGTTTTTGTAAAGGACAAAGGTCCGAAAGTCTCCAGAGGTTCTGCCAGAGTGAGAGTGTGTATGTGTGTGTGTAAAAAGGACACGATATCAGAAGTCATCAAGAGATACTGCAAGGGTGTGTGTATGTTTGTATGTGTCTATGTGATTGTGTAAATAGGACACGAAGTCACAAGCCCCCCAGATGTTCTGCAAGCATGTGTGTGTGTGTGTGTGTGTGTGTATGTGTAATAAGGACACGACATCAGAATCCCTCCAGAGATTCTGCAATGGTGTGAATGTCTGTGCATATGTAAAACGGACTTGAAATCAGAAGTCCTGTAGAGATTCGGCAAGGGTGTGAGGGAGTGTTTGTGTCTGTGTGGTCTGTGTGTGTATGTGTGTGTAAAAAGGACATGAAGTCAGAAACCCTCCAGAGATTCGGCAACGGTATGAGTGTTTGTGTGCGTGGGTAAAAATAAGAAGAATTCAGAAGTCCTGCAGAGAATCTGCAAGGGTATGAGTGTGTGAGTTTGCAAATAAGACACGAACAGAAGCCCTCCAGAGGTCCTGCAAGTGTGTGTTTGTGTGTCTGTGAAAAGGACAGTAAGTCAGAAGCATTCTAAAGATTCTGCAACTGTGTTTGTGTGTGTTTGTGTGTAAAAAGGACACGAAGCCAGAAGCCCTCTAGTGAATCTCCTTGGTATAAGTGTGAGTGTGTGTGTGTGTGTGTGTGTGTGAGTGTGTGTAAAAAGGAAACAATAACAGAAGCTATCTAGTGATTCTGCAAGAGTGTGTGTTTGTGTGTGTGTGTGTGTGTGTAAAAAGACATGATTTAAGGACTACAGGTATTCTGTAAGGGTGTGTATGTGTGAGTGTGTAAAATGGACATGAAGTCAGAAGCCCTCTAGTGATTCTTCAAAAGTGTGTGAGGGTGAGAGTTTTTTAAAAGGACAAAGTTCGGAAGTACTCCAGAGGTTCTGCCAGAGTGTGTGTGTGTGTATGTGTGCGTGTCTGAAAAGGACATGAAATCAGATGCCCTCCAGAGATTCTGCAAGGGTGCATGCATGTGTGTATGTGTCTGTGTTTATGTGCAAAAAGGACAAGAAGTCAGAAGCCCTCCAGATGTTCTGCAAGTGTGTGTGTGGGTGTGTTTAAAAAGGACACGACATCAGAATCCCTCCAGAGTTCTGCAATTGTGTGTATGTATGTGTTTATGTAAAAATACCTTGAAATAAGAAGCCCTGTAAAGATTCGTCAAGGGTGTGAGTGTGTGTGTGTGTATGTGTGTGTGTAAAAAGGACATGAAGTCAGAAGCCCTCCGGAGATTCGGCAAAGGTATGAGTGTGAGTGTGTGTCTATGTGTGTGTGTGTAAGAATGAGAGGAAGTCAGAAGTCCTACAGACAATCTGCAAGGGTATGAGTGTGTGAGTGTGTAAGAAGGACACGAACAAAAGCCCTTCAAAGTTTCTGCAATTGTGTGTGTGTGTGTGTAAAAATGACAGTAACTCAGAAGCGTTCTACAAATTCTGCAACGGTGTGTATATGTGTTTGTGTGTAAAAAGGACACGGAGTCAGAAGCCCTCTAGTGATTCTTCAACAGTGTGTGAGGGTGAGAGTTTTAAAATAGGACAATGGTCGGAAGTTCTTCAGAGGTTCTGCCAGGGTGTGTGTGTGTGTGTGTGTGTGTGTGAGTATGTGTGTGTAATAAGGACACGACATCAGAATCCTTCCTGAGATTCTGCAATGGTGTGAATGTATGTGTATATGTAAAACGGACTGGAAATCAGAAGCCCTATAGTGATTCGGCATGCGTGTGAGTGTGTGTGTGTGTGTGTTTGTGTGTGTAAAAAAGACATGAAGTCAAAAACCCACCATAGATTCGGCAACGGTATGAGTGTGAGTGTGTGTGCGTGTGCAAAAATAAGACGAAGTAAGAAGTCCTGCAGAGAATCTGCAAGGGTATGAGTGTGTCAGTTTGTAAATAGGTCACGAACAGAAGCCCTCCAGAGGTTCTGAAAGTGTGTGTTTGTGTGTGTGTGAAAAGGACAGTAAGTCAGAAGCATTCTACAGATTCTGCAACTGTGTTTGTTTGTGTGAAAAAAGAACACGAAGCCAGAAGCACTCTAGTGATTCTACAAGGGTGTGTGTAAAAAGACACGAATTCAAGGGCTACAGAGATTCTGTAAGGGTGTATATGTGTGAATGTGTAAAAAAAACACGAAGTCAGAAGCCCTCTAGAGATTCTTCAAAAGTGTGTGAGGGTGAGAGTTTTTATAAATGACAAAGGTCAGAAGTTGTCCAGAGGTTCTGCCAGAGTGTGAGTGTGTATGTGTGCGTGTCTAAAAAGGAAACGATATCAGAAGTCATCAAAAGATACTGCAAGTGTGTGTGTATGTTTGTATGTGTCTATGTGAGTGTGTAAAAAGGACACGAAGTCAGAAACCCTCCAGATATTCTGCAAACATGTGTGTGTGTGTGTGTGTGTGTGTGTAATAAGGACATGACATCAGAATCCCTCCAGAGATTCTGCAATGGTGTGAATGTATGTGTATATGTAAAACAGACGTGGAATCCGAAGCCCTGTAGAGATTCGGCAAGGGTGTGTGTCTGTGTGTGTGTGTGTGTGTGTGTGTGTGTGTGTAAAAATGAGACGAAGTCAGAAGTCCTGCAGAGAATCTGCAAGGGTATGAGTGTGTGAGTTTGTAAATAGGTCATGAACAGAAGCCCTCCAGAGGTTCTGCAAGTGTGTGTTTGTGTGTGTGTGTGTGAAAAGGACAGTAAGTCAGAAGCCTTCTAAAGATTCTGCAACTGTGTTTCTGTGTAAAAAGGACATGAAGCCAGAAGCCCTCTAGTGATTCTGCCTGGATATAAGTGTGTGTGTGTGTGTGTGTATGTGTATAAAGACACGAATTCAAGGGCTACAGAGATTCTGTAAGGGTGTGTATGTGTGAGTGTGTAAAAAGGACACGAAGTCAGAAGCCCTCTAGAGATTCTACAAAAGTGTGTGAGGGTGAGATTTTTTATAAAGGACAATGGTCGGAAAGTCTCCAGATTTTCTGCCAGAGTGTGAGTGTGTATGAGTGTGTGTGTAAAAAGGACACGATATCAGAAGTCATCAAGAGATACTGCAAGGGTGTGTGTATGTGTCTATGTGAGTGGGTAAATAGGACACGAAGTCAGAAGCCCCCCAGATGTTCTGCAAGCATGTGTGTGTGTGTGTGTGTGTGTGTGTGTTTGTAATAAGGACACGACATCAGAATCCCTCCAGAGATTCTGCAATGGTGTGAATGACTGTGCATATGTAAAAGAGACTTGAAATCAGAAGCCCTGTAAAGATTTGTCAAGGGTGTGAGTGTGTGTGTGTGTGTGTGTGTATGTGTGTGTAAAAAGGACATGAAGTCAGAAGCCCTCCAGAGATTCGGCAAAGATATGAGTGTGTGTGTGTGTGTAAGAATGAGAGGAAGTCAGAAGTCCTACAGGCAATCTGCAAGGGTTTGAGTGTGTGAGTGTGTAAGAAGGACACGAAAAAGCCCTCAGAGTTTCTGCAATTGTGTGTGTGTGTGTAAAAAGGACAATAAATCAGAAGCCTTCTACAGATTCTGCAACGGTGTGTATATGTGTTTGTGTTTAAAAAGGACACGGAGTCAGAAGCCTTCTAGTGATTCTTCAACAGTGTGTGAGGGTGAGAGTTTTAAAATAGGACAATGGTCGGAAGTTCTTCAGAGGTTCTGCCAGGGTGTGTGTGTGTGTGTGTGTGTGTGTGTGTATGTGTGTGTAATAAGGACACGACATCAGAATCCCTCCAGAGATTCTGCAATGTTGTGAATGTATGTGTATGTGTAAAACGGACTTGAAAACAGAAACCCTGTAGAGATTCGGCATGCGTGTGAGTGTGTGTGTGTGTGTAAAAAAGACATGAAGTCAAAAACCCACCAGAGATTCGGCAACGGTATGAGTGTGAGTGTGTGTGCGTGTGTAAAAATGAGACGAAGTCAGAAGTCCTTCAGAGATCAGCAAATGTATGAGTGTGTGAGTTTGTAAATAGGTCACGAACAGAAAACCTCCAGAGGTTCTGCAAGTGTGTGTTTGTGTGTGTGTGAAAAGGACAGTAAGTCAGAAGCATTCTAAAGATTCTGCAACTGTGTTTGTTTGTGTTTGTGTGTAAATAGAACACGAAGCCAGAGCACTGTAGTGATTCTGCAAGGGTGTGTGTGTGTGTGTGTGTGTGTGTGTGTGTGTGTGTGTGTAAAAAGACACGAATTCAAGGGCTACAGAGATTCTGTAAGGGTGTATATGTGTGAGTGTGTAAAAAGGACACGAAGTCAGAAGCCCTCTAGATATTCTTCAAAAGTGTGTGATGGTGAGAGTTTTTATAAAGGCAAAGGTCGGAAGTTGTCCAGAGGTTCTGCCAGAGTGTGAGTGTGTATGTGTGCGTGTCTAAATAGGAAACGATATCAGAAGTCATCAAGAGGTACTGCAAGTGTGTGTGTATGTTTGTATGTGTCTATGTGAAAGCCCTCCAGAGATTCGGCAAAGGTATGAGTGTAAGTGTGTGTGTGTGTGTGTGTGTGTGTGTAAGAATGAGAGGAAGTCAGAAGTCCTACAGACAATCTGCAAGGGTATGAGTGTGTGAGTGTGTAAGAAGGACACGAACAAAAGCCCTTCAGAGGTT
This sequence comes from Tenrec ecaudatus, assembly GCF_050624435.1. Lineage (NCBI taxonomy): Eukaryota > Metazoa > Chordata > Mammalia > Afrosoricida > Tenrecidae > Tenrec > Tenrec ecaudatus. Next base: position 733,251 of record NW_027457903.1, read on the forward strand.
CTGCAATTGTGTGTGTGTGTGTGTGTGTAAAAAGGACAGTAATTCAGAAGCATTCTACAAATTCTGCAACGGTGTGTATATGTGTTTGTGTGTAAAAAGGACAAGGAGTCAGAAGCCCTCTAGTGATTCTTCAACAATGTGTGAGGGTGAGAGTTTTAAAATAGGACAATGGTCAGAAGTTCTTCAGAGGTTCTGCCAGGGTGTGTGTGTGTGTGTGTGTGTGTGTGTGTGTGTGTATGTGTGTGTAATAAAGACACGACATCAGAATCCCTCCAGAGATTCTGCAATGGTGTGAATGTATGTGTATATGTAAAAAGGACTTGAAATCAGAAGCCCTGTAGAGATTCGGCATGCGTGTGAGTGTGTGTGTGTGTGTGTGTGTGTGTGTGTAAAAAAGACATGAAGTCAAAAACCCACCAGAGATTCGGCAAAGGTATGAGTGTGAGTGTGTGTGCGTGTGTAAAAATGAGACGAAATCAGAAGTCCTGCAGAGATCTGCAAGGGTATGTGTGTGTGAGTTTGTAAATAGGTCACGAACAGAAGCCCTCCAGAGGTTCTGCAAGTGTGTGTTTGTGTGTGTGTGTGAAAAGGAGAGTAAGTCAGAAGCCTTCTAAAGATTCTGCAAATGTGTTTGTGTGTGTCTGTGTGTAAAAAGGAAACAAAATCAGAAGCCCTCTAGTGATTCTGCAAGGGTGTGTGTGTGTGTGTGTGTGTGTGTGTAAAAAGACACGAATTCAAGGGCTACAGATAATCTGTAAGGGTGTGTATGTGTGAGTGTGTAAAATGGACATGAAGTCAGAAGCGCTCTAGTGATTCTTCAAAAGTGTGTGAGGGTGAGAGTTTTTAAAAGGACAAAGGTCAGAAGTACTCCAGAGGTTCTGCCTGAGTGTTTGTGTGTATGTGTGCGTATCCCAAAAGGACATGAAATCAGATGCCCTCCAGAGATTCTGCAAGGGTGCATGCATGTGTGTATGTTTCTATGTGAGTGTGTAAAGAAGACAATAAGTCAGAAGCCCTCCAAATGTTCTGCAAGTGTGTGTGGGTGTGTTTAAAAAGGACACGACATCAGAATCCCTCCAGAGATTCTGCAATGGTGTGTATGTATGTGTTTATGTAAAAAGACCTTGAAATCAGAAGCCCTGTAGAGATTCGGAAAGCGTGTGAGTGTGTGTGTGTAAAAAGGACATGAAGTCAGAAACCCTCCAGAGATTCGGTAACGGTATAAGTGTGAGTGTGTGTGTGTGTGTGTAAAAATGAGAAGAAATCAGAAGTCCTGCAGAGAATCTGCAAGTTTATTAGTGTGTGAGTTTATAAATAGGACACGAACAGAAGCCCTCCAGAGGTTCTGCAAGTGTGTGTTTGTGTGTTTGTGAAGAGGGCAGTAAGTCAGAAGCCTTCTAAAGTTTCTGCAACTGTGTTTGTGTGTAAGAAAGGACACGAAGCCAGAAGCCCTCCAGTGATTCTGCCTGGGTATAAGTGTGAGTGTGTGTGTGTGTGTGTGTGTGTGTGTGTTTGTAAAGAGGAAACAAAATCAGAAGCCCTCTAGTGATTCTGCAAGGGTGTGTGTGTGTGTGTGTTTGCGTGTAAAAGGACACGATGTAAAGCGCCCAGAGATTCTGTAAGGGTGTGTGTGTGTGAGTGTATAAAAAGGACACGAAGTCAGAAGCCCTCTAGAGATTCTTCAACAGTGTGTGAGGGTGAGACTTTTTTAAAAGAACAAAGATTTGAAGTTCTCCAGAGGTTATGCCAGGGTGTGTGTGTCTTTGTGTGAAAAGGACAGTAAGTCAGAAGCCTTCCAAAGATTCTGCAACTGTGTTTGTTTGTGTTTGTGTGTAAAAAGGACACGAAGTCAGAAGCCCTCTAGTGACTCTGTCTGGGTATAAGTGTGAGTGTGTGTGTGTATAAACGAAACAAAATCCGAAGCCCTCTAGTTATTTTGCAAGGGTGTGTGTGTGTGTATGTGTAAAAAGACACGAATTCAAGGGCTACAGAGATTCTGTAAGGGTATGTATGTGTGAGTGTGTAAAAAGGACAGGAAGACACAAGCCCTCTAGAGATTCTACAAAAGTGTGTGAGGGTGAGAGTTTTTATAAAGGACAAAGGTCGGAAAGTCTCCAGAGGTTCTGCCAGAGTGTGAGTGTGTATGTGTGTGTGTGTAAAAAGGACACGATATCAGAAGTCATCAAGTGATACTGCAAGGGTGTGTGTATGTTTGTATGTGTCTATGTGAGTGTGTAAAAAAGACATGAAGTCAGAAGCCCTCCAGATGTTCTGCAAGCGTTCGTGTGTGTATGTGTAATAAGGACACGACATCAGAATCCCTCCAGAGATTCTGCAATGTTGTGAATATATGTGCATATGTAAAACGGACTTGAAATCAGAAGTCCTGTAGAGATTCGGCAAGGGTGTGAGGGAGTGTGTGTGTGTGTGTGTATCTGTGTGTGTGTGTGTGTGTGTGTGTGTAAAAAGGACATGAAGTTAGAAACCCTCCAGAGATTCGGCAACGGTATGAGTGTTTGTGTGCGTGGGTAAAAATAAGAAGTCAGAAGTCCTGCAGAGAATCTGCAAGGGTATGAGTGTGTGAGTTTGTAAATAGGTCATGAACAGAAGCCCTCCAGAGATTCTGCAAGTGTGTGTTTGTGTGTGTGTGTGAAAAGGACAGTAAGTCAGAAGCCTTCTAAAGATTCTGCAACTGTGTTTGTGTTTGTGTGTAAAAAGGACACGAAGCCAGAAGCCCTCTAGTGATTCTCTTTGGTATAAGTGTGAGTGTGTGTGTGTGTGTGTGTGTGTGTAAAAAGGAAACGAAATCAGAAGCCCTCTAGTGATTCTGAAAGGGTGTGTGTGTGTGTGTGTGTGTGTGTAATAAGACATGAATTCAAGGGCTATAGATATTCTGAAAGGGTGTGTATGTGTGAGTGTGTAAAATGGACATGAAGTCTGAAGCCCTCTAGTGATTCTTCAAAAGTGTGTGAGGGTGAGAGGTTTTCAAAAGCACAAAGGACAGAAGTACTCCAGAGGTTCTGCCAGAGTGTGTGTGTGTATGTGTGCATGTCTAAAAAGTACATGAAATCAGATGCCCTCCAGAGATTCTGCAAGGGTGCATGCATGTGTGTATGTGTCTGAGTGAGTGTGTACAAAGGACAAGAAATCAGAAGCCCTCCAGATGTTCTGCAAGTGTGTGTGTGGGTGTGTTTTAAAAAGGAAACGACCTCAGAACCCCTCTAGAGATTCTGCAATGGTGTGTATGTATGTGTTTATGTAAAAAGACCTTGAAATCAGAAGCCCTGTAAAGATACGGCAAGGGTGTGAGGGTGTGTGTGTGCGTGTGTAAAAAGGACATGAAGTCAGAAGCCCTCCGGAGATTCGGCAAAGGTATGAGTGTGAGTGTGTGTCTATGTGTGTGTGTGTAAGAATGAGAGGAAGTCAGAAGTCCTACAGACAATCTGCAAGGGTATGAGTGTGTGAGTGTGTAAGAAGGACACGAACAAAAGCCCTTCAAAGTTTCTGCAATTGTGTGTGTGTGTGTGTGTAAAAATGACAGTAACTCAGAAGCGTTCTACAAATTCTGCAACGGTGTGTATATGTGTTTGTGTGTAAAAAGGACACGGAGTCAGAAGCCCTCTAGTGATTCTTCAACAGTGTGTGAGGGTGAGAGTTTTAAAATAGGACAATGGTCGGAAGTTCTTCAGAGGTTCTGCCAGGGTGTGTGTGTGTGTGTGTGTGTGTGTGTGTGAGTATGTGTGTGTAATAAGGACACGACATCAGAATCCTTCCTGAGATTCTGCAATGGTGTGAATGTATGTGTATATGTAAAACGGACTGGAAATCAGAAGCCCTATAGTGATTCGGCATGCGTGTGAGTGTGTGTGTGTGTGTGTTTGTGTGTGTAAAAAAGACATGAAGTCAAAAACCCACCATAGATTCGGCAACGGTATGAGTGTGAGTGTGTGTGCGTGTGCAAAAATAAGACGAAGTAAGAAGTCCTGCAGAGAATCTGCAAGGGTATGAGTGTGTCAGTTTGTAAATAGGTCACGAACAGAAGCCCTCCAGAGGTTCTGAAAGTGTGTGTTTGTGTGTGTGTGAAAAGGACAGTAAGTCAGAAGCATTCTACAGATTCTGCAACTGTGTTTGTTTGTGTGAAAAAAGAACACGAAGCCAGAAGCACTCTAGTGATTCTACAAGGGTGTGTGTAAAAAGACACGAATTCAAGGGCTACAGAGATTCTGTAAGGGTGTATATGTGTGAATGTGTAAAAAAAACACGAAGTCAGAAGCCCTCTAGAGATTCTTCAAAAGTGTGTGAGGGTGAGAGTTTTTATAAATGACAAAGGTCAGAAGTTGTCCAGAGGTTCTGCCAGAGTGTGAGTGTGTATGTGTGCGTGTCTAAAAAGGAAACGATATCAGAAGTCATCAAAAGATACTGCAAGTGTGTGTGTATGTTTGTATGTGTCTATGTGAGTGTGTAAAAAGGACACGAAGTCAGAAACCCTCCAGATATTCTGCAAACATGTGTGTGTGTGTGTGTGTGTGTGTGTAATAAGGACATGACATCAGAATCCCTCCAGAGATTCTGCAATGGTGTGAATGTATGTGTATATGTAAAACAGACGTGGAATCCGAAGCCCTGTAGAGATTCGGCAAGGGTGTGTGTCTGTGTGTGTGTGTGTGTGTGTGTGTGTGTGTAAAAATGAGACGAAGTCAGAAGTCCTGCAGAGAATCTGCAAGGGTATGAGTGTGTGAGTTTGTAAATAGGTCATGAACAGAAGCCCTCCAGAGGTTCTGCAAGTGTGTGTTTGTGTGTGTGTGTGTGAAAAGGACAGTAAGTCAGAAGCCTTCTAAAGATTCTGCAACTGTGTTTCTGTGTAAAAAGGACATGAAGCCAGAAGCCCTCTAGTGATTCTGCCTGGATATAAGTGTGTGTGTGTGTGTGTGTATGTGTATAAAGACACGAATTCAAGGGCTACAGAGATTCTGTAAGGGTGTGTATGTGTGAGTGTGTAAAAAGGACACGAAGTCAGAAGCCCTCTAGAGATTCTACAAAAGTGTGTGAGGGTGAGATTTTTTATAAAGGACAATGGTCGGAAAGTCTCCAGATTTTCTGCCAGAGTGTGAGTGTGTATGAGTGTGTGTGTAAAAAGGACACGATATCAGAAGTCATCAAGAGATACTGCAAGGGTGTGTGTATGTTTGTATGTGTCTATGTGAGTGGGTAAATAGGACACGAAGTCAGAAGCCCCCCAGATGTTCTGCAAGCATGTGTGTGTGTGTGTGTGTGTGTGTGTGTGTTTGTAATAAGGACACGACATCAGAATCCCTCCAGAGATTCTGCAATGGTGTGAATGACTGTGCATATGTAAAAGAGACTTGAAATCAGAAGCCCTGTAAAGATTTGTCAAGGGTGTGAGTGTGTGTGTGTGTGTGTGTGTGTATGTGTGTGTAAAAAGGACATGAAGTCAGAAGCCCTCCAGAGATTCGGCAAAGATATGAGTGTGTGTGTGTGTGTAAGAATGAGAGGAAGTCAGAAGTCCTACAGGCAATCTGCAAGGGTTTGAGTGTGTGAGTGTGTAAGAAGGACACGAAAAAGCCCTCAGAGTTTCTGCAATTGTGTGTGTGTGTGTAAAAAGGACAATAAATCAGAAGCCTTCTACAGATTCTGCAACGGTGTGTATATGTGTTTGTGTTTAAAAAGGACACGGAGTCAGAAGCCTTCTAGTGATTCTTCAACAGTGTGTGAGGGTGAGAGTTTTAAAATAGGACAATGGTCGGAAGTTCTTCAGAGGTTCTGCCAGGGTGTGTGTGTGTGTGTGTGTGTGTGTGTGTGTATGTGTGTGTAATAAGGACACGACATCAGAATCCCTCCAGAGATTCTGCAATGTTGTGAATGTATGTGTATGTGTAAAACGGACTTGAAAACAGAAACCCTGTAGAGATTCGGCATGCGTGTGAGTGTGTGTGTGTGTGTAAAAAAGACATGAAGTCAAAAACCCACCAGAGATTCGGCAACGGTATGAGTGTGAGTGTGTGTGCGTGTGTAAAAATGAGACGAAGTCAGAAGTCCTTCAGAGATCAGCAAATGTATGAGTGTGTGAGTTTGTAAATAGGTCACGAACAGAAAACCTCCAGAGGTTCTGCAAGTGTGTGTTTGTGTGTGTGTGAAAAGGACAGTAAGTCAGAAGCATTCTAAAGATTCTGCAACTGTGTTTGTTTGTGTTTGTGTGTAAATAGAACACGAAGCCAGAGCACTGTAGTGATTCTGCAAGGGTGTGTGTGTGTGTGTGTGTGTGTGTGTGTGTGTGTAAAAAGACACGAATTCAAGGGCTACAGAGATTCTGTAAGGGTGTATATGTGTGAGTGTGTAAAAAGGACACGAAGTCAGAAGCCCTCTAGATATTCCTCAAAAGTGTGTGATGGTGAGAGTTTTTATAAAGGCAAAGGTCGGAAGTTGTCCAGAGGTTCTGCCAGAGTGTGAGTGTGTATGTGTGCGTGTCTAAATAGGAAACGATATCAGAAGTCATCAAGAGGTACTGCAAGTGTGTGTGTATGTTTGTATGTGTCTATGTGAAAGCCCTCCAGAGATTCGGCAAAGGTATGAGTGTAAGTGTGTGTGTGTGTGTGTGTGTGTGTGTAAGAATGAGAGGAAGTCAGAAGTCCTACAGACAATCTGCAAGGGTATGAGTGTGTGAGTGTGTAAGAAGGACACGAACAAAAGCCCTTCAGAGGTTCTGCAATTGTGTGTGTGTGTGTGTGTGTAAAAAGGACAGTAATTCAGAAGCATTCTACAAATTCTGCAACGGTGTGTATATGTGTTTGTGTGTAAAAAGGACAAGGAGTCAGAAGCCCTCTAGTGATTCTTCAACAATGTGTGAGGGTGAGAGTTTTAAAATAGGACAATGGTCAGAAGTTCTTCAGAGGTTCTGCCAGGGTGTGTGTGTGTGTGTGTGTGTGTGTGTGTGTGTATGTGTGTGTAATAAAGACACGACATCAGAATCCCTCCAGAGATTCTGCAATGGTGTGAATGTATGTGTATATGTAAAAAGGACTTGAAATCAGAAGCCCTGTAGAGATTCGGCATGCGTGTGAGTGTGTGTGTGTGTGTGTGTGTGTGTAAAAAAGACATGAAGTCAAAAACCCACCAGAGATTCGGCAAAGGTATGAGTGTGAGTGTGTGTGCGTGTGTAAAAATGAGACGAAATCAGAAGTCCTGCAGAGATCTGCAAGGGTATGTGTGTGTGAGTTTGTAAATAGGTCACGAACAGAAGCCCTCCAGAGGTTCTGCAAGTGTGTGTTTGTGTGTGTGTGTGAAAAGGAGAGTAAGTCAGAAGCCTTCTAAAGATTCTGCAAATGTGTTTGTGTGTGTCTGTGTGTAAAAAGGAAACAAAATCAGAAGCCCTCTAGTGATTCTGCAAGGGTGTGTGTGTGTGTGTGTGTGTGTGTGTAAAAAGACACGAATTCAAGGGCTACAGATAATCTGTAAGGGTGTGTATGTGTGAGTGTGTAAAATGGACATGAAGTCAGAAGCGCTCTAGTGATTCTTCAAAAGTGTGTGAGGGTGAGAGTTTTTAAAAGGACAAAGGTCAGAAGTACTCCAGAGGTTCTGCCTGAGTGTTTGTGTGTATGTGTGCGTATCCCAAAAGGACATGAAATCAGATGCCCTCCAGAGATTCTGCAAGGGTGCATGCATGTGTGTATGTTTCTATGTGAGTGTGTAAAGAAGACAATAAGTCAGAAGCCCTCCAAATGTTCTGCAAGTGTGTGTGGGTGTGTTTAAAAAGGACACGACATCAGAATCCCTCCAGAGATTCTGCAATGGTGTGTATGTATGTGTTTATGTAAAAAGACCTTGAAATCAGAAGCCCTGTAGAGATTCGGAAAGCGTGTGAGTGTGTGTGTGTAAAAAGGACATGAAGTCAGAAACCCTCCAGAGATTCGGTAACGGTATAAGTGTGAGTGTGTGTGTGTGTGTGTGTAAAAATGAGAAGAAATCAGAAGTCCTGCAGAGAATCTGCAAGTTTATTAGTGTGTGAGTTTATAAATAGGACACGAACAGAAGCCCTCCAGAGGTTCTGCAAGTGTGTGTTTGTGTGTTTGTGAAGAGGGCAGTAAGTCAGAAGCCTTCTAAAGTTTCTGCAACTGTGTTTGTGTGTAAGAAAGGACACGAAGCCAGAAGCCCTCCAGTGATTCTGCCTGGGTATAAGTGTGAGTGTGTGTGTGTGTGTGTGTGTGTGTGTTTGTAAAGAGGAAACAAAATCAGAAGCCCTCTAGTGATTCTGCAAGGGTGTGTGTGTGTGTGTGTTTGCGTGTAAAAGGACACGATGTAAAGCGCCCAGAGATTCTGTAAGGGTGTGTGTGTGTGAGTGTATAAAAAGGACACGAAGTCAGAAGCCCTCTAGAGATTCTTCAACAGTGTGTGAGGGTGAGACTTTTTTAAAAGAACAAAGATTTGAAGTTCTCCAGAGGTTATGCCAGGGTGTGTGTGTCTTTGTGTGAAAAGGACAGTAAGTCAGAAGCCTTCCAAAGATTCTGCAACTGTGTTTGTTTGTGTTTGTGTGTAAAAAGGACACGAAGTCAGAAGCCCTCTAGTGACTCTGTCTGGGTATAAGTGTGAGTGTGTGTGTGTATAAACGAAACAAAATCCGAAGCCCTCTAGTTATTTTGCAAGGGTGTGTGTGTGTGTATGTGTAAAAAGACACGAATTCAAGGGCTACAGAGATTCTGTAAGGGTATGTATGTGTGAGTGTGTAAAAAGGACAGGAAGACACAAGCCCTCTAGAGATTCTACAAAAGTGTGTGAGGGTGAGAGTTTTTATAAAGGACAAAGGTCGGAAAGTCTCCAGAGGTTCTGCCAGAGTGTGAGTGTGTATGTGTGTGTGTGTAAAAAGGACACGATATCAGAAGTCATCAAGTGATACTGCAAGGGTGTGTGTATGTTTGTATGTGTCTATGTGAGTGTGTAAAAAAGACATGAAGTCAGAAGCCCTCCAGATGTTCTGCAAGCGTTCGTGTGTGTATGTGTAATAAGGACACGACATCAGAATCCCTCCAGAGATTCTGCAATGTTGTGAATATATGTGCATATGTAAAACGGACTTGAAATCAGAAGTCCTGTAGAGATTCGGCAAGGGTGTGAGGGAGTGTGTGTGTGTGTGTGTATCTGTGTGTGTGTGTGTGTGTGTGTGTGTAAAAAGGACATGAAGTTAGAAACCCTCCAGAGATTCGGCAACGGTATGAGTGTTTGTGTGCGTGGGTAAAAATAAGAAGTCAGAAGTCCTGCAGAGAATCTGCAAGGGTATGAGTGTGTGAGTTTGTAAATAGGTCATGAACAGAAGCCCTCCAGAGATTCTGCAAGTGTGTGTTTGTGTGTGTGTGTGAAAAGGACAGTAAGTCAGAAGCCTTCTAAAGATTCTGCAACTGTGTTTGTGTTTGTGTGTAAAAAGGACACGAAGCCAGAAGCCCTCTAGTGATTCTCTTTGGTATAAGTGTGAGTGTGTGTGTGTGTGTGTGTGTGTGTAAAAAGGAAACGAAATCAGAAGCCCTCTAGTGATTCTGAAAGGGTGTGTGTGTGTGTGTGTGTGTGTGTAATAAGACATGAATTCAAGGGCTATAGATATTCTGAAAGGGTGTGTATGTGTGAGTGTGTAAAATGGACATGAAGTCTGAAGCCCTCTAGTGATTCTTCAAAAGTGTGTGAGGGTGAGAGGTTTTCAAAAGCACAAAGGACAGAAGTACTCCAGAGGTTCTGCCAGAGTGTGTGTGTGTATGTGTGCATGTCTAAAAAGTACATGAAATCAGATGCCCTCCAGAGATTCTGCAAGGGTGCATGCATGTGTGTATGTGTCTGAGTGAGTGTGTACAAAGGACAAGAAATCAGAAGCCCTCCAGATGTTCTGCAAGTGTGTGTGTGGGTGTGTTTTAAAAAGGAAACGACCTCAGAACCCCTCTAGAGATTCTGCAATGGTGTGTATGTATGTGTTTATGTAAAAAGACCTTGAAATCAGAAGCCCTGTAAAGATACGGCAAGGGTGTGAGGGTGTGTGTGTGCGTGTGTAAAAAGGACATGAAGTCAGAAGCCCTCCAGAGATTTGGCAAAGGTATGAGTGTGAGTGTGTGTGTGTGTGTGTTAAAATGATAAGAACTCAGAAGTCCTACAGAGAATCTGCAAGGGTATGAGTGTGTGAGTGTGTAAGAAGGAAACGAACAAAAGCCCTTCAGAGGTTCTGCAATTGTGTGTGTGTGTGTGTGTGTGTGTGTGTAAAAAGGACAGTAAATCAGAAGCATTCTACAGATTCTGCAACGGTGTGTATATGTGTTTGTGTCTAAAAAGGACACGGAGTCAGAAGCCCTCCAGAGATTCTTCAATCGTGTGTATGTATGTGTTTATGTAAAAAGACCTTGAAATCAGAAGCCCTGTAAAGATTCGGCAAGGGTGTGTGTGTGTGTGTGTGTGTGTGTGTGTGTAAAAAGGACACGAAGTCAGAAGCCCTCTAGAGATTCTTCAACAGTGTGTGAGGGTGAGACTTTTTTAAAAGAACAAAGATTTGAAGTTCTCCAGAGGTTATGCCAGGGTGTGTGTGTTTATGTGTGAAAAGGACAGTAAGTCAGAAGCCTTCCAAGGATTCTGCAACTGTGTTTGTTTGTGTTTGTGTGTAAAAAGGACACGAAGTCAGAAGCCCTCTAGTGATTCTGCCTGTGTATAAGAGTGAGTGTGTGTGTGTATGTGTGTTTGTGTGTGTGTGTATAAAGGAAACAAAATCCGAAGCCCTCTAGTGATTTTGCAAGGGTGTGTGTGTGTGTATGTGTAAAAAGACACGAATTCAAGGGCTACAGAGATTCTGTAAGGGTGTGTATGTGTGAGTGTGTAAAATGGACATGAAGTCAGAAGCCCTCTAGTGATTCTTCAAAAGTGTGTGACGGTGAGAGTTTTTTAAAAGGACAAAGGTCAGAAGTACTCCAGAGGTTCTGCCAGAGTGTGTGTGTGTATGTGTGCGTGTCTAAAAAGGACATGAAATCAGATGCCATCCAGAGATTCTGCAAGTGTGCATGCATGTGTGTATGTGTCTGTGTGAGTGTGTAAAAAGGACAAGAAGTCAGAAGCCCTCCAGATGTTCTGCAAGTGTGTGTGTGGGTGTGTTTAAAAAGGACACGACATCAGAATCCCTCCAGAGATTCTGCAATGGTGTGTATGTATGTGTTTATGTAAAAAGACCTTGAAATCAGAAGCCCTGTAAAGATTCGGCAAGGGTGTGTGTGTGTGTGTGTGTGTCTGTGTGTGTGTTTGTGTGTAAAAAGGACATGAAGTCAGAAGCCCTTCCGAGATTCGGCAAAGGTATGAGTGTGAGTGTGTGTGTGTGTGTAAAAATGAGACGAAGTCAGAAGGCCTACAGAGAATCTGCAAGAGTAAGAGTGTGTGAGTGTGCAAGAAGGACACGAAGAAAAGCCCTCCAGAGTTTTTGCAATGGTGTGTATGTATGTGTTTATGTAAAAAGACCTTGAAATCAGAAGCCCTGTAGTGATTCGGCATGCGTGTGAGTGTGTGTGTGTGTGTGTGTGTATGTGTGTGTAATAAGGACACGACATCAGAATCCCTCCAGAGATTCGGCAATGGTGTGAATGTTTGTGTATATGTTAAACAGACTTGAAATCTGAAGCCCTGTAGAGATTCGGCAAGGGTGTGTGTGTGTGTGTGTGTGTGTGTGTGTGTGTGTAAAAATGAGACGAAGTCAGAAGTCCTGCAGAGAATCTGCAAGGGTATGAGTGTGTGAGTTTGTAAATAGGTCACGAACAGAAGCCTTCTAGAGGTTCTGCAAGTGTGTGTTTGTGTGTGTGTGTGTGTCAAAAGGATAGTAAGTCAGAAGCCTTCTAAAGATTCTGCAACTGTGTTTGTGTGTAAAAATGACACGAACCCAGGAGCCCTCTAGTGATTCTGCCTGGATATAAGTGTGAGTGTGTGTGTGTATGTGTATAAAGACACGAATTCAAGACCTACAGAGATTCTGTAAGGGTGTGTATGTGTGAGTGTGTAAAAAGGATAGGAAGTCAGAAGCCCTCCAGATGTTCTGCAAGCGTGCGTGTGTGTGTGTATGTGTAATAAGGACACGACATCAGAATCCCTCCAGTGATTCTGCAATGGTTTGAATGTATGTGCATATGTAAAATGGACTTGAAATCAGAAGTCCAGTAGAGATTCGGCAAGGCTGTGAGGGAGTATGTGTGTGTGTGTAAAAAGGACATGAAGTCAGAAACCCTCCAGAGATTCGGCAACGGTATGAGTGTTTGTGTGCGTGGGTAAAAATAAGAAGTCAGAAGTCCTGCAGAGAATCTGCAAGGGTATGAGTGTGTGAGTTTGTAAATAGGTCACGAACCGAAGCCCTCCAGAGGTTCTGCAAGTGTGTGTTTGTGTGCATGTGAAAAGCACAGTAAGTCAGAAGCCTTCTAAAGATTCTGCATCTGTGTTTGTGTGTGTTTGTGTGTAAAAAGGACACGAAGCCAGAAGCCCTCTAGTGATTCTCCTTGGTATAAGTGTGAGTGTGTGTGTGTGTGTGTGTAAAAAGGAAACAAAATCAGAAGCACTCTAGTGATTCTGCAAGGGTGTGTGTGTGTAAAAAGACATGAATTCAAGGGCTACAGTTATTCTGTAAGGGTGTGTATGTGTGAGTGTGTAAAATGGACATGAAGTCAGAAACCCTCTAGTGATTCTTCAAAAGTGTGTGAGGGTGAGAATATTTTAAAAGGACAAAGTTTGGAAGTACTCCAGAGGTTCTGCCAGAGTGTGTATGTGTATGTGTGCGTGTCTAAAAAGGACATGAAAAAAGATGCCCTCCAGAGATTCTGCAAGGGTGCATGCATGTGTGTATGTGTCTGTGTGAGTGTGTAAAAAGGACAAGAAGTCAGATGCCCTCCAGATGTTCTGCAAGTGTGTGTGGTTGTGTTTAAAAAGGACACGACATCAGAAGCCCTCCAGAGATTCTTCAATGGTGTGTATGTATGTGTTTATGTAAAAAGACCTTGAAATCAGAAGCCCTGTAAAGATTCAGCAAGGGTGTGAGTGTGCGTGTGTGTGTAAAAAGGACATCAAGTCAGAAGCCTTCCAGAGAATTGGCAAAGGTATGAGTGTGAGTGTTTGTGTGTGTGTAAAAATGAGACGAAGTCAGAAGTCCTACAGAGAATCTGCAAGGGTATGAGTGTGTAAGAAGGACACGAACAAAAGCCCTTCAGAGTTCTGCAAGTGTGTGTGTGTGTGTGTATGTGTAAAAAGGACAGTAAATCATAAGCTTTCTATAGATTCTGCAACGGTGTGTATATGTGTTTGTTTGTAAAAAGGACACGGAGTCAGAAGCCCTCCAGAGATTCTTCAATGGTGTGTATGTATGTGTTTATGTAAAAAGACCTTGAAATCAGAAGCCCTGTAAAGATTCGGCAAGGGTGTGTGTGTGTGTGTGTGTGTGTGTGTAAAAAGGACATGAAGTCAGAAGCCCTCCAGAGATTCGGCAAAGGTATGAGTGTGAGTGTGTGTGTGTGTAAAAATGAGACGAAGTCAGAAGTCCTACAGAGAATCCTGAAGGATATGAGTGTGTGAGTGTGTAAGACAGAAACGAAGAAAAGCCCTCCAGTGTTTCTGCAACGGCGTGTGTGTGTCTCTGTGTGTGTGTGTGTGTAAAAAGGACAGTAAATCAGAAGCCTTCTACAGATTCTGCAACGGTGTGTATATGTGTTTGTGTGTAAAAAGGACACGGAGACAGAAGCCCTCTAATGATTCTTCAACAGTGTGTGAGGGTGAGAGTTTTAAAAAAGGACAATGGTCGGAAGGTCTCCAGAGGTTCTGCCAGGGTGTGTGTGTGTGTGTGTGTGTGTGTGTGTAATAAGGACACGACATCAGAATCCCTCCAGAGATTCTGCAATGGTGTGAATGTATGTGTATATGTAAAACGGACTTGAAATCAGAAGCCCTGTAGAGATTCGGCAAGCGTGTGAGTGTGTGTGTAAAAAGGACATGATGGCAAAAACCCTCCAGAGATTCGGCAACGGTATGAGTGTGAGTGTGTGTGTGCGTGTGTAAAAATGAGATGAAATCAGAAGTCCTGCCGAGAATCTGCAAGTGTATTAGTGTCTGAGTTTGTAAATAGGACACGAACAGAACCCTCCAGAGGTTCTGCAAGTGTGTGTTTGTGTGTGTGTGGAAAGGAAAGTAAGTCAGAAGCCTTCTAAAAATTCTGCAACTGTGTTTGTGTGTAAAAAGGACACGAAGCCAGAAGCCCTCTAGTCATTCTGCCTGGGTATAAGTGTGAGTTTGTGTGTGTGTAAAAAGGAAACAAAATCAGAAGCCCTTTAGTGATTCTGCAAGGGTGTGTGTGTGTGTGTCTGTGTGTTTTTGCCTGTAAAAAGACACGATGTAAAGCGCCCAGAGATTCTGTAAGGGTGTGTGTGTGTGAGTGTGTAAAATGGACACGAAGTCAGAAGCCCTCTAGAGATTCTTCAACAGTGTGTGAGTGTGAGACTTTTTAAAAAGAACAAAGATTTGAAGTTCTCCAGAGGTTATGCCAGGGTGTGTGTGTGTATGTGTGAAAAGGACAGTAAGTCAGAAGCCTTCCAAAGATTCTGCAACTGTGTTTGTTTGTGTTTGTGTGTAAAAAGGACACGAAGTCAGAAGCCCTCTAATGATTCTGCCTGGGTATAAGTGTGAGTGTGTGTGTGTATGTGTGTGTGTGTGTGTGTGTCTGTGTGTGTATAAAGGAAACAAATCCGAAGCCCTCTTGTGATTTTGCAAGGGTGTGTGTGTGTGTGTATGTGTAAAAAGACACGAATTCAAGGGCTACAGAGATTCTGTAATGGTGTGTATGTGTGAGTGTGTAAAAAGGACAGGAAGTCAGAAGCCCTCTAGAGATTCTACAAAAGTGTGTGAGGGTGAGAGTTTTTATAAAGGACAAAGGTCGGAAAGTCTCCAGAGGTTCTTCCAGAGTGTGAGTGTGTATGTGTGTGTGTGGTTAAAAAGGACACGATATCAGAAGTCATCAAGAGATACTGCAAGGGTGTGTGTATGTATGTATGTGTCTATGTGAGTGTGTAAAAAGGACACGAAGTCAGACGCCCTCCAGATGTTCTGCAAGTGTGTGTGTGTGTGTGTATGTGTAATAAGGACACGACATCAGAATCCCTCCAGAGATTCTGCAATGGTGTGAATGAATGTGCATATGTAAAACGGACTTGAAATCAGAAGTCCTGTAGAGATTCGGCAAGGGTGTTAGGGAGTGTGTGTGTATGTGTGTCTGTGTGTGTAAAAAGGACATGAAGTCAGAAACCCTCCAGAGATTCGGCAACGGTATGAGTGTGAGTGTGTGTGTGTGTAATAATGAGAAGAAGTCAGAAGTCCTGCAGAGAATCTACAAGTGTATGAGTGTGTGAGTTTGTAAATAAGACACGAACAGAAGCCCTCCAGAGGTTCTGCAAGTGTGTGTTTGTGTGTCTGTGAAAAGGACAGTAAGTCAGAAGCATTGTAAAGATTCTGCAACTGTGTTTGTTTGTGTTTGTGTGTAAAAAGAACACGAAGCCAGAAGCACTCTAGTGATTCTACAAGGGTGTGTGTGTGTGTGTGTGTGTGTAAAAAGACACGAATTCAAGGGCTACAGAGATTCTGTAAGGGTGTGTATGTGTGAGTGTGTAAAAAGGACACGAAGTCAGAAGCCCTCTAGAGATTCTTCAAACGTATATTAGGGTAAGAGTTTTTATAAAGGACAAAGGTCGGTGATGTCCAGAGTTTCTGCCAGAGTATGAGTGTGTATGTGTGTGTGTCTAAAAAAGGAAACGATATCAGAAGTCATCAAGAGATACTGCAAGTGTGTGTGTATGTTTGTATGTGTCTATGTGAGTGTGTAAAAATGACACGAAGTCAGAAACCCTCCAGATATTCTGCAAGCATGTGTGTGTGTGTGTGTGTATGTGTGTGTAATAAGGACACGACATCAGAATCCCTCCAGAGATTGTGCAATGGTGTGAATGTATGTGTATATGTAAAACGGACTTGAAATCCGAAGCCCTGTAGAGATTCTGCAAGGTTGTGTGTGTGTGTGTGTCTGTGTGTGTGTGTGTGTGTGTGTAAAAAGGACACGAAGTCAGAAGCCCTCTAGAGATTCTTCAACAGTGTGTGAGTGTGAGACTTTTTAAAAAGAACAAAGATTTGAAGTTCTCCAGAGGTTATGCCAGGGTGTGTGTGTGTGTATGTGTGAAAAGGACAGTAAGTCAGAAGCCTTCCAAAGATTCTGCAACTGTGTTTGTTTGTGTTTGTGTGTAAAAAGGACACGAAGTCAGAAGCCCTCTAGTGATTCTGCCTGGGTATAAGTGTGAGTGTGTGTGTGTATGTGTGTGTGTGTGTGTCTGTGTGTGTATAAAGGAAACAAAATCCGAAGCCCTCTTGTGATTTTGCAAGGGTGTGTGTGTGTGTATGTGTAAAAAGACACGAATTCAAGGGCTACAGTGATTCTGTAAGGGTGTGTATGTGTGAGTGTGTAAAAAGGACAGGAAGTCAGAAGCCCTCTAGAGATTCTACAAAAGTGTGTGAGGGTGAGAGTTTTTATAAAGGACAAAGGTCGGAAATTCTCCAGAGGTTCTGCCAGTGTGTGAGTGTGTATGTGTGTGTGTGGTTAAAAAGGACACGATATCAGAAGTCATCAAGAGATACTGCAAGGGTGTGTGTATGTATGTATGTGTCTATGTGAGTGTGTAAAAAGGACACGAAGTCAGAAGCCCTCCAGATGTTCTGCAAGCGTGTGTGTGTGTGTGTATGTGTAATAAGGACACGACATCAGAATCCCTCCAGAGATTCTGCAATGGTGTGAATGAATGTGCATATGTAAAACGGACTTGAAATCAGAAGTCCTGTAGAGATTCGGCAAGGGTGTTAGGGAGTGTGTGTGTATGTGTGTCTGTGTGTGTAAAAAGGACATGAAGTCAGAAACCCTCCAGAGATTCGGCAACGGTATGAGTGTGTGTGTGTGTGTAATAATGAGAAGAAGTCAGAAGTCCTGCAGAGAATCTACAAGTGTATGAGTGTGTGAGTTTGTAAATAAGACACGAACAGAAGCCCTCCAGAGGTTCTGCAAGTGTGTGTTTGTGTGTCTGTGAAAAGGACAGTAAGTCAGAAGCATTGTAAAGATTCTGCAACTGTGTTTGTTTGTGTTTGTGTGTAAAAAGAACACGAAGCCAGAAGCACTCTAGTGATTCTACAAGGGTGTGTGTGTGTGTGTGTGTGTGTAAAAAGACACGAATTCAAGTGCTACAGAGATTCTGTAAGGGTGTGTATGTGTGAGTGTGTAAAAAGGACACGAAGTCAGAAGCCCTCTAGAGATTCTTCAAACGTATATTAGGGTGAGAGTTTTTATAAAGGACAAAGGTCGGAGTTGTCCAGAGATTCTGCCAGAGTATGAGTGTGTATGTGTGTGTGTCTAAAAAAGGAAACGATATCAGAAGTCATCAAGAGATACTGCAAGTGTGAGTGTATGTTTGTATGTGTCTATGTGAGTGTGTAAAAATGACACGAAGTCAGAAACCCTCCAGATATTCTGCAAGCATGTGTGTGTGTGTGTGTGTGTATGTGTGTGTAATAAGGACACGACATCAGAATCCCTCCCGAGATTGTGCAATGGTGTGAATGTATGTGTATATGTAAAACGGACTTGAAATCCGAAGCCCTGGAGAGATTCTGCAAGGTTGTGTGTGTGTGTGTCTGTGTGTGTGTGTGTGTGTGTGTAAAAAGGACACGAAGTCAGAAGCCCTCTAGAGATTCTTCAACAGTGTGTGAGTGTGAGACTTTTTAAAAAGAACAAAGATTTGAAGTTCTCCAGAGGTTATGCCAGGGTGTGTGTGTGTGTATGTGTGAAAAGGACAGTAAGTCAGAAGCCTTCCAAAGATTCTGCAACTGTGTTTGTTTGTGTTTGTGTGTAAAAAGGACACGAAGTCAGAAGCCCTCTAATGATTCTGCCTGGGTATAAGTGTGAGTGTGTGTGTGTATGTGTGTGTGTGTGTGTGTGTCTGTGTGTGTATAAAGGAAACAAATCCGAAGCCCTCTTGTGATTTTGCAAGGGTGTGTGTGTGTGTGTATGTGTAAAAAGACACGAATTCAAGGGCTACAGAGATTCTGTAATGGTGTGTATGTGTGAGTGTGTAAAAAGGACAGGAAGTCAGAAGCCCTCTAGAGATTCTACAAAAGTGTGTGAGGGTGAGAGTTTTTATAAAGGACAAAGGTCGGAAAGTCTCCAGAGGTTCTTCCAGAGTGTGAGTGTGTATGTGTGTGTGTGGTTAAAAAGGACACGATATCAGAAGTCATCAAGAGATACTGCAAGGGTGTGTGTATGTATGTATGTGTCTATGTGAGTGTGTAAAAAGGACACGAAGTCAGACGCCCTCCAGATGTTCTGCAAGCGTGTGTGTGTGTGTGTATGTGTAATAAGGACACGACATCAGAATCCCTCCAGAGATTCTGCAATGGTGTGAATGAATGTGCATATGTAAAACGGACTTGAAATCAGAAGTCCTGTAGAGATTCGGCAAGGGTGTTAGGGAGTGTGTGTGTATGTGTGTCTGTGTGTGTAAAAAGGACATGAAGTCAGAAACCCTCCAGAGATTCGGCAACGGTATGAGTGTGAGTGTGTGTGTGTGTAATAATGAGAAGAAGTCAGAAGTCCTGCAGAGAATCTACAAGTGTATGAGTGTGTGAGTTTGTAAATAAGACACGAACAGAAGCCCTCCAGAGGTTCTGCAAGTGTGTGTTTGTGTGTCTGTGAAAAGGACAGTAAGTCAGAAGCATTGTAAAGATTCTGCAACTGTGTTTGTTTGTGTTTGTGTGTAAAAAGAACACGAAGCCAGAAGCACTCTAGTGATTCTACAAGGGTGTGTGTGTGTGTGTGTGTGTGTAAAAAGACACGAATTCAAGTGCTACAGAGATTCTGTAAGGGTGTGTATGTGTGAGTGTGTAAAAAGGACACGAAGTCAGAAGCCCTCTAGAGATTCTTCAAACGTATATTAGGGTAAGAGTTTTTATAAAGGACAAAGGTCGGTGATGTCCAGAGTTTCTGCCAGAGTATGAGTGTGTATGTGTGTGTGTCTAAAAAAGGAAACGATATCAGAAGTCATCAAGAGATACTGCAAGTGTGTGTGTATGTTTGTATGTGTCTATGTGAGTGTGTAAAAATGACACGAAGTCAGAAACCCTCCAGATATTCTGCAAGCATGTGTGTGTGTGTGTGTATGTGTGTGTAATAAGGACACGACATCAGAATCCCTCCAGAGATTGTGCAATGGTGTGAATGTATGTGTATATGTAAAACGGACTTGAAATCCGAAGCCCTGTAGAGATTCTGCAAGGTTGTGTGTGTGTGTGTGTCTGTGTGTGTGTGTGTGTGTGTGTAAAAAGGACACGAAGTCAGAAGCCCTCTAGAGATTCTTCAACAGTGTGTGAGTGTGAGACTTTTTAAAAAGAACAAAGATTTGAAGTTCTCCAGAGGTTATGCCAGGGTGTGTGTGTGTGTATGTGTGAAAAGGACAGTAAGTCAGAAGCCTTCCAAAGATTCTGCAACTGTGTTTGTTTGTGTTTGTGTGTAAAAAGGACACGAAGTCAGAAGCCCTCTAGTGATTCTGCCTGGGTATAAGTGTGAGTGTGTGTGTGTATGTGTGTGTGTGTATAAAGGAAACAAAATCCGAAGCCCTCTTGTGATTTTGCAAGGGTGTGTGTGTGTGTATGTGTAAAAAGACACGAATTCAAGGGCTACAGTGATTCTGTAAGGGTGTGTATGTGTGAGTGTGTAAAAAGGACAGGAAGTCAGAAGCCCTCTAGAGATTCTACAAAAGTGTGTGAGGGTGAGAGTTTTTATAAAGGACAAAGGTCGGAAATTCTCCAGAGGTTCTGCCAGTGTGTGAGTGTGTATGTGTGTGTGTGGTTAAAAAGGACACGATATCAGAAGTCATCAAGAGATACTGCAAGGGTGTGTGTATGTATGTATGTGTCTATGTGAGTGTGTAAAAAGGACACGAAGTCAGAAGCCCTCCAGATGTTCTGCAAGCGTGTGTGTGTGTGTGTATGTGTAATAAGGACACGACATCAGAATCCCTCCAGAGATTCTGCAATGGTGTGAATGAATGTGCATATGTAAAACGGACTTGAAATCAGAAGTCCTGTAGAGATTCGGCAAGGGTGTTAGGGAGTGTGTGTGTATGTGTGTCTGTGTGTGTAAAAAGGACATGAAGTCAGAAACCCTCCAGAGATTCGGCAACGGTATGAGTGTGTGTGTGTGTAATAATGAGAAGAAGTCAGAAGTCCTGCAGAGAATCTACAAGTGTATGAGTGTGTGAGTTTGTAAATAAGACACGAACAGAAGCCCTCCAGAGGTTCTGCAAGTGTGTGTTTGTGTGTCTGTGAAAAGGACAGTAAGTCAGAAGCATTGTAAAGATTCTGCAACTGTGTTTGTTTGTGTTTGTGTGTAAAAAGAACACGAAGCCAGAAGCACTCTAGTGATTCTACAAGGGTGTGTGTGTGTGTGTGTGTGTGTAAAAAGACACGAATTCAAGTGCTACAGAGATTCTGTAAGGGTGTGTATGTGTGAGTGTGTAAAAAGGACACGAAGTCAGAAGCCCTCTAGAGATTCTTCAAACGTATATTAGGGTGAGAGTTTTTATAAAGGACAAAGGTCGGAGTTGTCCAGAGATTCTGCCAGAGTATGAGTGTGTATGTGTGTGTGTCTAAAAAAGGAAACGATATCAGAAGTCATCAAGAGATACTGCAAGTGTGAGTGTATGTTTGTATGTGTCTATGTGAGTGTGTAAAAATGACACGAAGTCAGAAACCCTCCAGATATTCTGCAAGCATGTGTGTGTGTGTGTGTGTGTATGTGTGTGTAATAAGGACACGACATCAGAATCCCTCCCGAGATTGTGCAATGGTGTGAATGTATGTGTATATGTAAAACGGACTTGAAATCCGAAGCCCTGGAGAGATTCTGCAAGGTTGTGTGTGTGTGTGTCTGTGTGTGTGTGTGTGTGTGTAAAAAGGACACGAAGTCAGAAGCCCTCTAGAGATTCTTCAACAGTGTGTGAGTGTGAGACTTTTTAAAAAGAACAAAGATTTGAAGTTCTCCAGAGGTTATGCCAGGGTGTGTGTGTGTGTATGTGTGAAAAGGACAGTAAGTCAGAAGCCTTCCAAAGATTCTGCAACTGTGTTTGTTTGTGTTTGTGTGTAAAAAGGACACGAAGTCAGAAGCCCTCTAGTGATTCTGCCTGGGTATAAGTGTGAGTGTGTGTGTGTATGTGTGTGTGTGTGTGTCTGTGTGTGTATAAAGGAAACAAAATCCGAAGCCCTCTTGTGATTTTGCAAGGGTGTGTGTGTGTGTGTATGTGTAAAAAGACACGAATTCAAGGGCTACAGTGATTCTGTAAGGGTGTGTATGTGTGAGTGTGTAAAAAGGACAGGAAGTCAGAAGCCCTCTAGAGATTCTACAAAAGTGTGTGAGGGTGAGAGTTTTTATAAAGGACAAAGGTCGGAAAGTCTCCAGAGGTTCTTCCAGAGTGTGAGTGTGTATGTGTGTGTGTGGTTAAAAAGGACACGATATCAGAAGTCATCAAGAGATACTGCAAGGGTGTGTGTATGTATGTATGTGTCTATGTGAGTGTGTAAAAAGGACACGAAGTCAGAAGCCCTCCAGATGTTCTGCAAGCGTGTGTGTGTGTGTATGTGTAATAAGGACACGACATCAGAATCCCTCCAGAGATTCTGCAATGGTGTGAATGAATGTGCATATGTAAAACGGACTTGAAATCAGAAGTCCTGTAGAGATTCGGCAAGGGTGTTAGGGAGTGTGTGTGTATGTGTGTCTGTGTGTGTAAAAAGGACATGAAGTCAGAAACCCTCCAGAGATTCAGCAACGGTATGAGTGTGTGTGTGTGTAATAATGAGAATAAGTCAGAAGTCCTGCAGAGAATCTACAAGTGTATGAGTGTGTGAGTTTGTAAATAAGACACGAACAGAAGCCCTCCAGAGGTTCTGCAAGTGTGTGTTTGTGTGTCTGTGAAAAGGACAGTAAGTCAGAAGCATTGTAAAGATTCTGCAACTGTGTTTGTTTGTGTTTGTGTGTAAAAAGAACACGAAGCCAGATGCACTCTAGTGATTCTACAAGGGTGTGTGTGTGTGTGTGTGTAAAAAGACACGAATTCAAGTGCTACAGAGATTCTGTAAGGGTGTGTATGTGTGAGTGTGTAAAAAGGACACGAAGTCAGAAGCCCTCTAGAGATTCTTCAAACGTATATTAGGGTGAGAGTTTTTATAAAGGACAAAGGTCGGAGTTGTCCAGAGATTCTGCCAGAGTATGAGTGTGTATGTGTGTGTGTCTAAAAAAGGAAACGATATCAGAAGTCATCAAGAGATACTGCAAGTGTGTGTGTATGTTTGTATGTGTCTATGTGAGTGTGTAAAAATGACACGAAGTCAGAAACCCTCCAGATATTCTGCAAGCATGTGTGTGTGTGTGTGTGTGTGTATGTGTGTGTAATAAGGACACGACATCAGAATCCCTCCAGAGATTGTGCAATGGTGTGAATGTATGTGTATATGTAAAACGGACTTGAAATCCGAAGCCCTGTAGAGATTCTGCAAGGTTGTGTGTGTGTGTGTCTGTGTGTGTGTGTGTGTGTGTAAAAAGGACACGAAGTCAGAAGCCCTCTAGAGATTCTTCAACAGTGTGTGAGTGTGAGACTTTTTAAAAAGAACAAAGATTTGAAGTTCTCCAGAGGTTATGCCAGGGTGTGTGTGTGTATGTGTGAAAAGGACAGTAAGTCAGAAGCCTTCCAAAGATTCTGCAACTGTGTTTGTTTGTGTTTGTTTGTAAAAAGGACACGAAGACAGAAGCCCTCTAGTGATTCTGCCTGGGTATAAGTGTGAGTGTGTGTGTGTATGTGTGTGTGCGTGTGTCTGTGTGTGTACAAAGGAAACAAAATCCAATGCCCCCTTGTGATTTTGCAAGGGTGTGTGTGTGTGTATGTGTAAAAAGACACGAATTCAAGGGCTACAGAGATTCTGTTAGGGTGTGTATGTGTGAGTGTGTAAAAAGGACAGGAAGTCAGAAGCCCTCTAGAGATTCTACAAAAGTGTGTGAGGGTGAGAGAGTTTATAAAGGGCAAAGGTCGGAAAGTCTCCAGAGGTTCTGCCAGAGTGTGAGTGTGTATGTGTGTGTGTGTTTAAAAAGGACACGATATCAGAAGTCATCAATAGATACTGCAAGGATGTGTGTATGTTTGTATGTGTCTATGTGAGTGTGTAAAAAGGACACGAAGTCAAAAGCCCTCCAGATGTTCTGCAAGCGTGTGTGTGTGTGTATGTGTAATAAGGACACGACATCAGAATCCCTCCAGAGATTCTGCAATGGTGTGAATGTATGTGCATATGTAAAACGGACTTGAAATCAGACGTCCTGTAGAGATTCGGCAAGGGTGTTAGGGAGTGTGTGTGTATGTGTGTCTGTGTGTGTGTGTAAAAAGGACATGAAGTCAGAAACCCTCCAGAGATTCGGCAACGGTATGAGTGTGAGTGTGTGTGTGTGTAATAATGAGAAGAAGTCAGAATTCCTGCAGAGAATCTACAAGTGTATGAGTGTGTGAGTTTGTAAATAAGACACGAACAGAAGCCCTCCAGAGGTTCTGCAAGTGTGTGTTTGTGTGTCTGTGAAAAGGACAGTAAGTCAGAAGCATTGTAATGATTCTGCAACTGTGTTTGTGTGTAAAAAGAACACGAAGCCAGAAGAACTCTAGTGATTCTACAAGGGTGTGTGTGTGTGTGTGTGTGTGTAAAAAGACATGAATTCAAGGGCTACAGAGATACTGTAAGGGTGTGTATGTGTGAGTGTGTAAAAAGGACACGAAGTCAGAAGCCCTCTAGAGATTCTTCAAAGTGTGTGAGTGTGAGAGTTTTTATAAAGGACAAAGGTCGGAAGTAGTCCAGAGTTTCTGCCAGAGTGTGAGTGTGTATGTGTGCGTGTCTAAAAACGAAACGATATCAGAAGTCATCAAGAGATACTGCAAGTGTGTGTGTATGTTTGTATGTGTCTATGTGAGTGTGTAAAAAGGACACGAAATCAGAAGCACTCCAGATGTTCTGCAAGTGTGTGTGTGTGAAAAGGACAGTAAGTCAGAAGCCTTCTAAGGATTCTGCAACTGTGTTTGTGTGTAAAAATGACACGAACCCAGAAGCCCTCTAGTGATTCTGCCTGGATATAAGTGTGAGTGTGTGTGTGTTTGTGTATAAAGACACGAATTCAAGGGCTACAGAGATTCTGTAAGGGTGTGTATGTGTGAGTGTGTATAAAGGATAGGAAGTCAGAAGCCCTCCAGATGTTCTGCAAGCGTGCTTGTGTGTGTGTGTATGTGTAATAAGGACACGACATCAGAATCCCTCAAGTGATTCTGCAATGGTGTGAATGTATGTGCATATGTAAAATGGACTTGACATCAGAAGTCCAGTAGAGATTCGGCAAGGCTGTGAGGGAGTATGTGTGTGTGTGTGTGTGTAAAAAGGACATGAAGTCAGAAACCCTCCAGAGATTCGGCAACGGTATGAGTGTTTGTGTGCGTGGGTAAAAATAAGAAGAATTCAGAAGTCCTGCAGAGAATCTGCAAGGGTATGAGTGTGTGAGTTTGTAAATAAGACACGAACAGAAGCCCTCCAGAGGTTCTGCAAGTGTGTGTTTGTGTGTCTGTAAAAAGGACAGTAAGTCAGAAGCATTCTAAAGATTCTGCAACTGTGTTTGTGTGTGTTTGTGTGTAAAAAGGACACGAAGCCAGAAGCCCTCTAGTGATTCTCCTTGGTATAAGTGTGAGTGTGTGTGTGTGTGTGTGTGTAAAAAGGAAACAAAATCAGAATCCCTCTAGTGATTCTGAAAGGGTGTGTGTGTGTGTGTGTGTGTGTGTGTAAAAAGACATGAATTCAAGGACTACAGGTATTCTGTAAAAGTGTGTATGTGTGAGTGTGTAAAATGGACATGAAGTCAGAAGCCCTCTAGAGATTCTCCAAAAGTGTGTGAGGGTGAGAGTTTTTATAAAGGACAAAGGTCGGAAGTTGTCCAGAGGTTCTGCCAGAGTGTGAGTGTGTATGTGTGCGTGTTTAAAAAGGAAACGATATCAGAAGTCATCAAGAGATACTGCAAGTGTGTGTGTATGTCTGTATGTGTCTATGTGAGTGTGTAAAAAGGACACGAAGTCAGAAACCCTCCAGATATTCTGCAAACATGTGTGTGTGTGTGTGTGTGTGTGTCTGTGTGTGTAATAAGGACACGACATCAGAATCCCTCCAGAGATTGTGCAATGGTGTGAATGTATGTGTATATGTAAAACGGACTTGAAATCCGAAGCCCTGTAGAGATTCGGCAAGGGTGTGTGTGTGTGTGTCTGTGTGTGTGTGTGTGTGTGTGTGTGTAAAAATGAGACGAAGTCAGAAGTCCTGCAGAGAATCTGCAAGGGAATGAGTGTGTGAGTTTGTAAATAGGTCACGAACAGAAGCCCTCCAGAGGTTCTGCAAGTGTGTGTTTGTGTGTGTGTGAAAAGGACAGTAAGTCAGAAGCCTTCTAAAGATTCTGCAACTGTCTTTGTGTGTAAAAAGGACACGAAACCAGAAGCCCTCTAGTGATTCTCCTTGGAATAAGAGTGAGTGTGTGTGTGTGTGTGTGTGTGTGTGTGTAAAAAGGAAACAAAATCAGAAGCCCTCTAGTGATTCTGAAAGGGTGTTTGTGTGTGTGTAAAAAGACATGAATTCAAGGACTACAGGTATTCTGTAAGGGTGTGTATGTTTGAGTGTGTAAAATGGACATGAAGTCAGAAGCCCTCTAATGATTCTTCAAAAGTGTGTGAGGGTGAGAGTGTTTTAAAAGGAACAAGTTTGGAAGTACTCCAGAGGTTCTGCCAGTGTGTGTGTGTGCATGTGTGCGTGTCTAAAAAGGACATGAAATCAGATGCCCTCCAGAGATTCTGCAAGGGTGCATGCATGTGTGTATGTGTCTGTGTGAGTGTGTAAAAAGGACAAGAAGTCAGAAGCACTCCAGATGTTCTGCAAGAGTGTGTGTGGGTGTGTTTAAAAAGGACACGACATCAGAATCCCTCCAGAGATTCTGCAATGGTGTGTATGTAAGTGTTTATGTAAAAAGACCTTGAAATCAGAAGCCCTGTAAAGATTCGTCAAGGGTGTGAGTGTGTGTGTGTGTGTGTGTAAAAAGGACATGAAGTCAGAAGCCCTCCAGAGATTCGGCAAAGGTATGAGTGTTAGTGTGTGTGTGTGTGTTTAAGAATGAGAGGAAGTCAGAAGTCCTCCAGACAGTCTGCAAGAGTATGAGTGTGTGAGTGTGTAAGAAGGACACGAACAAAAGCCCTTCAGAGGTTCTGCAATTGTGTGTGTGTGTGTGTGTGTAAAAAGGACAGTAAATCAGAAGCCTTCTACAGATTCTGCAACGGTGTGTATATGTGTTTGTGTGTAAAAAGGACACGGAGTCAGAAGCCCTCTAGTGATTCTTCAACAGTGTGTGAGGGTGAGAGTTTTAAAATAGGACAATGGTCGGAAGTTCTTCAAAGGTTCTGCCAGGGTGTGTGTGTGTGTGTGTGTGTGTGTGTGTGTGTGTGTAATAAGGACACGACATCAGAATCCCTCCAGAGATTCTGCAATGGTGTGAATGTATGTGTATATGTAAAACGGACTTGAAATCAGAAGCCCTGTAGAGATTCGGCAAGGGTGTGTGTGTGTGTGTGTCTGTGTGTGTGTGTGTGTGTGTGTAAAAATGAGACAAAATCAGAAGTCCTGCAGAGAATCTGCAAGGGTATGAGTGTGTGAGTTTGTAAATAGGTCACGAACAGAAGCCCTCCAGAGGTTCTGCAAGTGTGTGTTTGTGTGTGTGTGTGTGTGAAAAGGACAGTAAGTCTGAAGCATTCTACAGATTCTGCAAATGTGTTTGTTTGTGTTTGTCTGTAAAAAGAACACGAAGCCAGAAGCACTCTAGTGATTCTACAAGGGTGTGTGTGTGTGTGTGTGTGTGTGTGTGTGTAAAAATGATACGAAGTCAGAAGTCCTGCAGAGAATCTGCAAGGGTATGAGTGTGTGAGTTTGTAAATAGGTCACGAACAGAAGCCCTCCAGAGGTTCTGCAAGTGTGTGTTTGTGTGTGTGTGTGTGAAAAAGACAGTAAGTCAGAAGCCTTCTAAAGATTCTGCAACTGTGTTTGTTTGTGACTTGAAATCAGAAGTCCTGTAGAGATTCGGCAAGGGTGTGAGGGAGTTTTTGTGTGTGTGTGTGTTCTGTGTGTGTGTGTGTGTGTGTGTAAAAGGGACATGAAGTCAGAAACACTCCAGAGATTCGGCAACGGTATGAGTGTGAGTGTGTGTGTTTGTAATAATGAGAAGAAGTCAGAAGTCTTGCAGAGAATCTACAAGTGTATGAGTGTGTGAGTTTGTAAATAAGACACGAACAGAAGCCCTCCAGAGGTTCTGCAAGTGTGTGTTTGTGTGTCTGTGAAAAGGACAGTAAGTCAGAAGCATTGTAAAGATTCTGCAACTGTGTTTGTTTGTGTTTGTGTGTAAAAAGAACACGAAGCCAGAAGCACTCTAGTGATTCTACAAGGGTGTGTGTGTGTGTGTGTGTGTAAAAAGACACGAATTCAAGGGCTACAGAGATTCTGTAAGGGTGTGTATGTGTGAGTGTGTAAAAAGGACACGAAGTCAGAAGCCCTCTAGAGATTCTTCAAACATATATTAGGGTGAGAGTTTTTATAAAGGACAAAGGTCGGAGTTGTCCAGAGTTTCTGCCAGAGTATGAGTGTGTATGTGTGTGTGTCTAAAAAAGGAAACGATATCAGAAGTCATCAAGAGATACTGCAAGTGTGTGTGTATGTTTGTATGTGTCTATGTGAGTGTGTAAAAATGACACGAAGTCAGAAACCCTCCAGATATTCTGCAAGCATGTGTGTGTGTGTGTGTGTATGTGTGTGTAATAAGGACACCACATCAGAATCCCTCCAGAGATTGTGCAATGGTGTGAATGTATGTGTATATGTAAAACGGACTTGAAATCCGAAGCCCTGTAGAGATTCTGCAAGGTTGTGTGTGTGTGTGTCTGTGTGTGTGTGTGTGTGTGTGTGTGTGTAAAAAGGACACGAAGTCAGAAGCCCTCTAGAGATTCTTCAACAGTGTGTGAGTGTGAGACTTTTTAAAAAGAACAAAGATTTGAAGTTCTCCAGAGGTTATGCTAGGGTGTGTGTGTGTATGTGTGAAAAGGACAGTAAGTCAGAAGCCTTCCAAAGATTCTGCAACTGTGTTTGTTTGTGTTTGTTTGTAAAAAGGACACGAAGTCAGAAGGCTTCTAGTGATTCTGCCTGGGTATATGTGTGAGTGTGTGTGTGTATGTGTGTGTGCGTGTGTCTGTGTGTGTATAAAGGAAACAAAATCCAATGCCCTCTTGTGATTTTGCCAGGGTGTGTGCGTGTGTATGTGTAAAAAGACACGAATTCAAGGGCTACAGAGATTCTGTTAAGGTGTGTATGTGTGAGTGTGTAAAAAGGACAGGAAGTCAGAAGCCCTCTAGAGATTCTACAAAAGTGTGTGAGGGTGAGAGAGTTTATAAAGGGCAAAGGTCGGAAAGTCTCCAGAGGTTCTGCCAGAGTGTGAGTGTGTATGTGTGTGTGTGTTTAAAAAGGACACGATATCAGAAGTCATCAAGAGATACTGCAAGGATGTGTGTATGTTTGTATGTGTCTATGTGAGTGTGTAAAAAGGACACGAAGTCAAAAGCCCTCCAGATGTTCTGCAAGCGTGTGTGTGTGTGTATGTGTAATAAGGACACGACATCAGAATCCCTCCAGAGATTCTGCAATGGTGTGAATGTATGTGCATATGTAAAACGGACTTGAAATCAGACGTCCTGTAGAGATTCGGCAAGGGTATTAGGGAGTGTGTGTGTATGTGTGTCTGTGTGTGTGTGTAAAAAGGACATGAAGTCAGAAACCCTCCAGAGATTCGGCAACGGTATGAGTGTGAGTGTGTGTGTGTGTAATAATGAGAAGAAGTCAGAAGTCCTGCAGAGAATCTACAAGTGTATGAGTGTGTGAGTTTGTAAATCAGACACGAACAGAAGCCCTCCAGAGGTTCTGCAAGTGTGTGTTTGTGTGTCTGTGAAAAGGACAGTAAGTCAGAAGCATTGTAATGATTCTGCAACTGTGTTTGTTTGTGTTTGTGTGTAAAAAGAACACGAAGCCAGAAGAACTCTAGTGATTCTACAAGGGTGTGTGTGTGTGTGTGTGTGTAAAAAGACATGAATTCAAGGGCTACAGAGATACTGTAAGGGTGTGTATGTGTGAATGTGTAAAAAGGACACGAAGTCAGAAGCCCTCTAGAGATTCTTCAAAGTGTGTGAGTGTGAGAGTTTTTATAAAGGACAAAGGTCGGAAGTTGTCCAGAGTTTCTGCCAGAGTGTGAGTTTGTATGTGTGCGTGTCTAAAAACGAAACGATATCAGAAGTCATCAAGAGATACTGCAAGTGTGTGTGTATGTTTGTATGTGTCTATGTGAGTGTGTAAAAAGGACACGAAATCAGAAGCACTCCAGATGTTCTGCAAGTGTGTGTGTGGGTGTGTGTGAAAAGGACAGTAAGTCAGAAGCTTTCTAAAGATTCTGCAAATGTGTTTGTGTGTAAAAAGGACTCGAAGCCAGAAGCCCTCTAGTGATTCTGCCTGGATATAAGTGTGAGTGTGTGTGTGTGTGTATGTGTATAAAGACACGAATTCAAGGGCTACAGAAATTTTGTAAGTCTGTGTATGTGTGAGTGTGTAAAAATGACACGAAGTCAGAAGCCCTCTAGAGATTCTACAAAAGTGTGTGAGGGTGAGAGTTTTTATAAAAGACAAAGGTCAGAAAGTCTCCAGAGGTTCTGCCAGAGTGTGATTGTGTATGTGTGTGTGTGTAAAAAGGACACGATATCAGAAGTCATCAAGAGATACTGCAAGGGTGTGTGTATGTTTGTATATGTCTATGTGATTGTGTAAATAGGAAACGAAGTCAGAAGTCCCCCGATGTTCTGCAAGCATGTGTGTGTGTGTGTGTGTGTGTGTGTGTGTATGTGTAATAAGGACACGACATCAGAATCCCTCCAGAGATTCTGCAATGGTGTGAATGTCTGTGCATATGTAAAACGGACTTGAAATCAGAAGTCCTGTAGAGATTCAGCAAGGGTGTGAGGGAGTGTTTGTGTGTGTGTGTGTGTGTGGTCTCTGTGTGTGTGTGTGTGTAAAAAGGACATGAAGTCAGAAACCCTCCAGAGATTCGGCAACGGTATGAGTGTTTGTGTGCATGGGTAAAAATAAGAAGAATTCAGAAGTCCTGCAGAGAATCTGCAAGGGTATGAGTGTGTGAGTTTGTAAATAAGACACGAACAGAAGCCCTCCAGAGGTTCTGCAAGTGTGTGTTTGTGTGTCTGTGAAAAAGACAGTAAGTCAGAAGCATTCTAAAGATTCTGCAACTGTGTTTGTGTGTGTTTGTGTGTAAAAAGGACACGAAGCCCGAAGCCCTCTAGTGATTCTCCTTGGTATAAGTGTGAGTGTGTGTGTGTGTGTGTGTGTGTGTAAAAAGGAAACAAAATCAGAATCCCTCTAGTGATTCTGAAAGGGTGTGTGTGTGTGTGTGTGTGTGTGTGTAAAAAGACATGAATTCAAGGACTAAAGGTATTCTGTAAGGGTGTGTTTGTGTGAGTGTGTAAAATGGACATGAAGTCAGAAGACCTCTAGAGATTCTTCAAAAGTGTGTGAGGGTGAGAGTTTTTATAAAGGACAAAGGTCGGAAGTTGTCCAGAGGTTCTGCCAGAGTGTGAGTGTGTATGTGTGCGTGTCTAAAAAGGAAACGATATCAGAAGTCATCAAGAGATACTGCAAGTGTGTGTGTATGTTTGTATGTGTCTATGTGAGTGTGTAAAAAGGACACGAAGTCAGAAACCCTCCAGATATTCTGCAAACATGTGTGTGTGTGTGTCTGTGTGTGTAATAAGGACACGACATCAGAATCCCTCCAGAGATTGTGCAATGGTGTGAATGTATGTGTATATGTAAAACGGACTTGAAATCCGAAGCCCTGTAGAGATTCGGCAAGGGTGTGTGTGTGTGTGTCTGTGTGTGTGTGTGTGTGTGTAAAAATGAGACGAAGTCAGAAGTCCTGCAAAGAACCTGCAAGGGTATGAGTGTGTGAGTTTGTAAATAGCTCACGAACAGAAGCCCTCCAGAGGTTCTGCAAGTGTGTTTTTGTGTGTGTGTGTGTGTGTGTGTGTGTGTGTGAAAAGGACAGTAAGTCAGAAGCCTTCTAAAGATTCTGCAAATGTGTTTGTGTGTAAAAAGGACTCGAAGCCAGAAGCCCTCTAGTGATTCTGCCTGGATATAAGTGTGAGTGTGTGTGTGTGTGTGTGTATGTGTATTAAGACACGAATTCAAGGGCTACAGAAATTTTGTAAGTCTGTGTATGTGTGAGTGTGTAAAAATGACACGAAGTCAGAAGCCCTCTAGAGATTCTACAAAAGTGTGTGAGGGTGAGAGTTTTTATAAAGGACAAAGCTCGGGAAGTCTCCAGAGGTTCTGCCAGAGTGTGAGTGTGTATGTGTGTGTGTGTAAAAAGGACACGATATCATAAGTCATCAAGAGATACTGCAAGGGTGTGTGTATGTTTGTATGTGTCTATGTGAGTGTGTAAATAGGACACGAAGTCAGAAGCCCCCCAGATGTTCTGCAAGCATGTGTATGTGTGTGTGTAATAAGGACACGACATCAGAATCCCTCCAGAGATTCTGCAATGGTGTGAATGTCTGTGCATATGTTAAACGGACTTGAAATCAGAAGTCCTGTAGAGATTCGGCAAGTGTGTGAGGGAGTGTTTGTGTGTGTGTGTGTGTGTGTCTGTGTGTGTGTGTGTGTAAAAAGGACATGAAGTCAGAAACCCTCCAGAGATTCGGCAACGGTATGAGTGTTTGTGTGCGTGGGTAAAAATAAGAAGAATTCAGAAGTCCTGCAGAGAATCTGCAAGGGAATGAGTGTGTGAGTTTGTAAATAGGTCACGAACAGAAGCCCTCCAGAGGTTCTGCAAGTGTGTGTTTGTGTGTGTGTGAAAAGGACAGTAAGTCATAAGCCTTCTAAAGATTCTGCAACTGTCTTTGTGTGTAAAAAGGACACGAAACCAGAAGCCCTCTAGTGATTCTCATTGGTATAAGAGTGAGAGTGTGTGTGTGTGTGTGTGTGTGTGTATGTGTAAAAAGGAAACAAAATCAGAAGCCCTCTAGTGATTCTGTAAGGGTGTTTGTGTGTGTGTAAAAAGACATGTATTCAAGGACTGCAGGTATTCTGTAAGGGTGTGTATGTTTGAGTGTGTAAAATGGACATGAAGTCAGAAGCCCTCTAATGATTCTTCAAAAGTGTGCGAGGGTGAGATTGTTTTAAAAGGAACAAGTTTGGAAGTACTCCAGAGGTTCTGCCAGTGTGTGTGTGTGTATGTGTGCGTGTCTAAAAAGGACATGAAATCAGATGCCCTCCAGAGATTCTGCAAGGTTGCATGCATGTGTGTATGTGTCTGTGTGAGTGTGTAAAAAGGACAAGAAGTCAGAAGCACTCCAGATGTTCTGCAAATGTGTGTGTGGGTGTGTTTAAAAGGACACGACATCAGAATCCCTCCAGAGATTCTGCAATGGTGTGTATGTATGTGTTTATGTAAAAAGACCTTGAAATCAGAAGCCCTGTAAAGATTCGTCAAGGGTGTGAGTGTGTGTGTGTGTGTGTGTGTAAAAAGGACATGAAGTCAGAAGCCCTCCAGAGATTCGGCAAGGTATGAGTGTTAGTGTGTGTGTGTGTGTGTGTGTGTGTGTGTGTTTAAGAATGAGAGGAAGTCAGAAGTCCTCCAGACAGTCTGAAAGGGTATGAGTGTGTGAGTGTGTAAGAAGGACACGAACAAAAGCCCTTCAGAGGTTCTGCAATTGTGTGTGTGTGTGTGTGTAAAAAGGACAGTAAATCAGAAGCCTTCTACAGATTCTGCAACGGTGTGTATATGTGTGAGTGTGTAAAAAGGACACGGAGTCAGAAGCCCTCTAGTGATTCTTCAACAGTGTGTGAGGGTGAGAGTTTTAAAATAGGACAATGGTCGGAAGTTCTTCAGAGGTTCTGCCAGGGTGTGTGTGTGTGTGTGTGTGTGTGTGTGTGTGTGTATGTGTGTGTAATAAGGACACGCCATCAGAATCCCTCCAGAGATTCTGCAATTGTGTGAATGTATGTGTGTATGTAAAACGGACTTGAAATCAGAAGCCCTGTAGAGATTCGGCAAGGGTGTGTGTGTGTGTGTCTGTGTGTGTGTGTGTGTGTGTGTGTGTGTGTAAAAATGAGACAAAATCAGAAGTCCTGCAGAGAATCTGCAAGGGTATGAGTGTCTGAGTTTGTAAATAGGTCACGAATAGAAGCCCTCCAGAGGTTCTGCAAGTGTGTGTTTGTGTGTGTGTGTGTGAAAAGGACAGTAAGTCAGAAGCATTCTACAGATTCTGCAACTGTGTTTGTTTGTGTTTGTGTGTAAAAAGAACACGAAGCCAGAAGCACTCTAGTGATTCTACAAGGGTGTGTGTGTGTGTGTGTGTGTGTGTAAAAAGACACGAATTCAAGGGCTACAGAGATTTTGTAAGGGTGTATATGTGTGAGTGTGTAAAAAGAAAACGAAGTCATAAGCCCTCTAGAGATTCTTCAAAAGTGTGTGAGGGTGAGAGTTTTTATAAAGGACAAAGGTCGGAAGTTGTCCAGAGGTTCTGCCAGAGTGTGAGTGTGTATGTGTGCGTGTCTAAAAAGGAAACGATATCAGAAGTCATCAAGAGATACTGAAAGTGTGTGTGTATGTTTGTATGTGTCTATGTGAGTGTGTAAAAAGGACACGAAGTCAGAAAACCTCCAGATATTCTGCAAACATGTGTGTGTGTGTGTGTCTGTGTGTGTGTATGTGCAATAAGGACACGACATCAGAATCCCTCCAGAGATTCTGCAATGGTGTGAATGTATGTGTAAATGTAAAACGGACTTGAAATCCGAAGCCCTGTAGAGATTCGGCAAGGGTGTGTGTGTGTGTGTCTGTGTGTGTGTGTGTGTGTGTGTAAAAATGAGACGAAGTTAGAAGTCCTGCAGAGAATCTGCAAGGGTATGAGTGTGTGAGTTGGTAAATAGATCACGAACAGAAACCCTCCAGTGGTTCTGCAAGTGTGTGTTTGTGTGTGTGTGTGTGAAAATGACAGTAAGTCAGAAGCCTTCTAAAGATTCTGCAACTGTGTTTGTGTGTAAAAAGGACACGAAGCCAGAAGCCCTCTAGTGATTCTGCCTGGATATAAGTGTGTGTGTGTGTGTATGTGTATAAAGACACGAATTCAAGGGCTACAGAGATTCTGTAAGGGTGTGTATGTGTGAGTGTGTAAAAAGGACACGAAGTCAGAAGCCCTCTAGAGATTCTACAAAAGTGTGTGAAGGTGAGAGTTTTTATAAAGGACAAAGGTCGGAAACTCTCCAGAGGTTCTGCCAGAGTGTGTATGTGTGTGTGTGTGTAAAAAGGACACGATATCAGAAGTCATCAAGAGGTACTGCAAGGGTGTGTGTATGTTTGTATGTGTCTATGTGAGTGTG
This sequence comes from Tenrec ecaudatus, assembly GCF_050624435.1. NCBI lineage: Eukaryota > Metazoa > Chordata > Mammalia > Afrosoricida > Tenrecidae > Tenrec > Tenrec ecaudatus. The sequence goes on from NW_027457903.1 coordinate 767,916, forward strand.
TAAATAGGACACGAAGTCAGAAACCCCCCAGATGTTCTGCAAGCATGTGTGTGTGTGTGTGTGTATGTGTAATAAGACTCGACATCAGAATCCCTCCAGAGATTCTGCAATGGTGTGAATGTCTGTGCATATGTAAAACTGACTTGAAATCAGAAGTCCTGTAGAGATTCGGCAAGGGTGTGAGGGAGTGTTTTTGTGTGTGTGTGATCTGTGTGTGTGTGTGTGTGTGTAAAAGGGACATGAAGTCAGAAACCCTCAAGAGATTCGGCAACGGTATGAGTGTTTGTGTGCGTGGGTAAAAATAAGAAGAATTCAGAAGTCCTGCAGAGAATCTGCAAGGGTATGAGTGTGTGAGTTTGTAAGTAGGACACGAACATAAGGCTTCCAGAGGTTCTGCAAGTGTGTGTTTGTGTGTGTGTGAAAAGGACAGTAAGTCAGAAGCATTCTAAAGATTCTGCAACTGTGTTTGTGTGTGTTTGTGTGTAAAAAGGACACGAAACCAGAATCCCTCTAGTGATTCTCCTTGGTATAAGTGTGAGTGTGTGTGTGTGTGTAAAAAGGAAACAAAATCAGAAGCCCTCTAGTGATTCTGCAAGGGTGTGTGTGTGTAAAAGACATGAATTCAAGGACTACAGGTATTCTGTAAGGGTGTGTATGTGTGAGTGTGTAAAATGGACATGAAGTCAGAAGCCCTCTAGTGATTCTTCAAAAGTGTGTGAGGGTGAGAGTTTTTTAAAAGGACAAAGTTCGGAAGTACTCCAGAGGTTCTGCCAGAGAGTGTGTGTGTGTATGTGTGCGTGTCTAAAAAGGACATGAAATCAGATGCCCTCCAGAGATTCTGCAAGGGTGCATGCATGTGTGTATGTGTCTGTGTGAGTGTGTAAAAAGGACAAGAAGTCAGAAGCACTCCAGATGTTCTGCAAGTGTGTGTGTGGGTGTGTTTAAAAAGGACACGACATCAGAATCCCTCCAGAGATTCTGCAATGGTGTGTATGTATGTGTTTATGTAAAAAGACCATGAAATCAGAAGCCCTGTAAAGATTCGTCAAGGGTGTGAGTGTGTGTGTGTGTGTGTGTGTGTGTGTGTGTAAAAAGGACATGAAGTCAGAAGCCCTCCAGAGATTCGGCAAAGGTATGAGTGTGAGTGTGTGTGTGTGTGTAAGAATGAGAGGAAGTCAGAAGTCCTACAGATAGTATGCAATGGTATGAGTGTGTGAGTGTGTAAGAAGGACACGAACAAAAGCCCTTCAGAGGTTCTGCAATTGTGTGTGTGTGTGTGTAAAAAGGACAGTAAATCAGAAGCCTTCTACAAATTCTGCAACGGTGTGTATATGTGTTTGTGTGTAAAAAGGTCACGGAGTCAGAAGCCCTCTAGTGATTCTTCAACAGTGTGTGAGGGTGAGAGTTTTAAAATAGGACAATGGTCGGAAGTTCTTCAGAGGTTCTGCCAGGGTGTGTGTGTGTGTGTGTGTATGTCTGTGTAATAAGGACACGACATCAGAATCCCTCCAGAGATTCTGCAATGGTGTGAATGTATGTGTATATGTAATACGGACTTGAAATCAGAAGCCCGGTAGTGAGTCGGCATGCGTGTGAGTGTGTGTGTGTGTGTGTGTTTGTGTGTGTAAAAAAGACATGAAGTCAAAAACCCACCATAGATTCGGCAACGGTATGAGTGTGAGTGTGTGTGCGTGAGCAAAAATAAGACGAAGTCAGAAGTCCTGCAGAGAATCTGCAAGGGTATGAGTGTGTGAGTTTGTAAATAGGTCACGAACAGAAGCCCTCCAGAGGTTCTGCAAGTGTGTGTTTGTGTGAAAAGGACAGTAAGTCAGAAGCCTTCTAAAGATTCTGCACTGTGTTTGTGTGTAAAAAGGACACGAAGCCAGAAGCCCTCTAGTGATTCTGCCTGGATATAAGTGTGAGTGTGTGTGTGTGTGTGTGTGTGTATAAAGACACGAATTCAAGGGCTACAGAGATTCTGTAAGGGTGTGTATGTGTGAGTGTGTAAAAAGGACACTAAGTCAGAAGCCCTCTAGAGATTCTTCAAAAGTGTGTGAGGGTGAGAGTTTTTATAAAGGACATAGGTCGGAAGTTGTCCAGAGGTTCTGCCAGAGTGTGAGTGTGTATGTGTGCGTGTCTAAAAAGGAAACGATATTAGAAGTCATCAAGAGATACTGCAAGTGTGTGTGTATATTTGTATGTGTCTATGTGAATGTGTAAAAAGGACACGAAGTCAGAAACCCTCCAGATATTCTGCAAATATGTGTGTGTGTGTGCGTGTGTGTGTAATAAGGACACGACATCAGAATCCCTCCAGAGATTCTGCAATGGTGTGAATGTATGTGTATATGTAAAACGGACTTGAAATCCGAAGCCCTGTAGAGATTCGGCAAGGGTGTGTGTGTGTGTGTGTCTGTGTGTGTGTTTGTGTGTGTGTGTAAAAATGAGACGAAGTCCGAAGTCCTGCAGAGAATCTGCAAGGGTATGAGTGTGTGAGTTTGTAAATAGGTCACGAACAGAAGCCCTCCAGAGGTTCTGCAAGTGTGTGTTTGTGTGTGTGTGTGTGAAAAGGACAGTAAGTCAGAAGCCTTCTAAAGATTCTGCAACTGTGTTTGTGTGTAAAAAGGACTCTAAGCCAGAAGCCCTCTAGTGATTCTCCTTGGTATAAGTATGAGTGTGTGTGTGTGTGTGTGTAAAAAGGAAACAAAATCAGAAGCCCTCTAGTGATTCTGCAAGGGTGTGTGTGTAAAAAGACATGAATTCAAGGACTACAGGTATTCTGTAAGGGTGTGTATGTGTGAGTGTGTAAAATGGACATGAAGTCAGAAGCCCTCTAGTGATTCTTCAAAAGTGTGTGAGGGTGAGAGTTTTTTAAAAGGACAAAGTTCAGAAGTACTCCAGAGGTTCTGCCAGTGTGTGTGTGTGTGTATGTGTGCGTGTCTAAAAAGGACATGAAATCAGATGCCCTCCAGAGATTCTGCAAGGGTGCATGCATGTGTGTATGTGTCTGTGTGAGTGTATAAAAAGGACAAGAAGTCAGAAGCACTCCAGATGTTCTGCAAGTGTGTGTGTGGGTGTGTTTAAAAAGGACACGACATCAGAATCCCTCCAGAGATTCTGCAATGGTGTGTATGTAAGTGTTTATGTAAAAAGACCTTGAAATCAGAAGCCCTGAAAGATTCGTCAAGGGTGTGAGTATGTGTGTGTGTGTGTGTGTGTGTAAAGGACAGTAAGTGAGAAGCCTTCTAAAGATTCTGCAACTGTGTTTGTGTGTAAAAAGGACACGAAGCCAGAAGCCCTCTTGTGATTCTGCCTGGATATAAGTGTGTGTGTGTGTATGTGTATAAAGACACCAATTCAAGGGCTACAGAGATTCTGTAAGGGTGTGTATGTGTGAGTGTGTAAAAAGGACACTAAGTCAGAAGCCCTCTAGAGATTCTACAAAAGTGTGTGAGGGTGAGAGTTTTTATAAAGGACAAAGGTAGGAAACTCTCCAGAGGTTCTGCCAGAGTGTGAGTGTGTATGTGTGTGTGTGTGTAAAAAGGACACGATATCAGAAGTCATCAAGAGGTACTGCAAGGGTGTGTGTATGTTTGTATGTGTCTATGTGAGTGTGTAAATAGGACACGAAATCAGAAGCCCCCAGATGTTCTGCAAACATGTGTGTGTTTGTGTTTGTGTATGTGTAATAAGGACACGACATCAGAATCCCTCCAGAGATTCTGCAATTGTGTGAATGTCTGTGCATATGTAAAACAGACTTGAAAACAGAAGTCCTGTAGAGATTCGGCAAGGGTGTGAGGGAGTGTTTGTGTGTGTTGTGGTCTGTGTGTGTGTGTGTGTGTGTGTAAAAGGGACATGAAGTCAGAAACCCTCCAGAGATTCGGCAACGGTATGAGTGTTTGTGTGCGTGGGTAAAAATAAGAAGAATTCAGAAGTCCTGCAGAGAATCTGCAAGGGTATGAGTGTGTGAGTTTGTAAATAAGACACGAACAGAAGCCCTCCAGAGGTTCTGTAAGTGTGTGTTTGTGTGTGTGAAAAGGACAGTAAGTCAGAAGCATTCTACAGATTCTGCAACTGTGTTTGTTTGTGTTTGTGTGTAAAAAGAACACGAAGCCAGAAGCACTCTAGTGTTTCTACAAGGGTGTGTGTGTATGTGTGTGTGTGTGTGTGTAAATAGACAGGAATTCAAGGGCTACAGAGATTCTGTAATGGTGTATATGTGTGAGTGTGTAAAAAGAACACGAAGTCAGAAGCCCTCTAGACATTCTTCAAAAGTGTGTGAGGGTGAGAGTTTTTATAAAGGACATAGGTCGGAAGTTGTCCAGAGGTTCTGCCAGAGTGTGAGTGTGTATGTGTGCGTGTCTAAAAAGGAAACGATATTAGAAGTCATCAAGAGATACTGCAAGTGTGTGTGTATATTTGTATGTGTCTATGTGAATGTGTAAAAAGGACACGAAGTCAGAAAACCTCCAGATATTCTGCAAACATGTGTGTGTGTGTGTGTGTTTGTAATAAAGACACGACATCAGAATCCCTCCAGAGATTCTGCAATGGTGTGAATGTATGTGTATATGTAAAACGGACTTGAAATCCGAAGCCCTGTAGAGATTCGGCAAGGGTGTGTGTGTGTGTGTGTCTGTGTGTGTGTGTGTGTGTGTGTGTGTGTGTGTAAAAATGAGACAAAGTCCGAAGTCCTGCAGAGAATCTGCAAGGGTATGAGTGTGTGAGTTTGTAAATAGGTCAAGAACAGAAGCCCTCCAGAGGTTCTGCAGGTGTGTGTTTGTGTGTGTGTGTGTGAAAAGGACAGTAAGTCAGAAGCCTTCTAAAGATTCTGCAACTGTGTTTGTGTGTAAAAAGGACTTGAAGCCAGAAGCCCTCTAGTGATTCTCCTTGGTATAAGTATGAGTGTGTGTGTGTGTGTGTGTGTGTGTGTGTGTGTGTGTGTGTGTGTAAAAAGGAAACAAAATCAGAAGCCCTCTAGTGATTCTGCAAGGTTGTGTGTGTGTGTGTGTGTATAAAAAGACATGAATTCAAGGACTACAGGTATTCTGTAAGGGTGTGTATGTGTGAGTGTGTAAAATGGACATGAAGTCAGAAGCCCTCTAGTGATTCTTCAAAAGTGTGTGAGGGTGAGAGTTTTTTAAAAGAACAAAGTTCGGAAATACTCCAGAGGTTCTGCCAGTGTGTGTGTGTGTATGTGTGCGTGTCTAAAAAGGACATTAAATCAGATGCCCTCCAGAGATTCTGCAAGGGTGCATGCATGTGTGTATGTGTCTGTGTGAGTGTATAAAAAGGACAAGAAGTCAGAAGCACTCCAAATGTTCTGCAAGTGTGTGTCTGGGTGTGTTTAAAAAGGACACGACATCAGAATCCCTCCAGAGATTCTGCAATGGTGTTTATGTAAGTGTTTATGTAAAAAGACCTTGAAATCAGAAGCCCTCTAAAGATTCGTCAAGGGTGTGAGTGTGTGTGTGTGTGTGTGTGTGTGTGAAAAGGACAGTAAGTCAGAAGCCTTCTAAAGATTCTGCAACTGTGTTTGTGTGTAAAAAGGACACGAAGCTAGAAGCCCTCTAGTGATTCTGCCTGGATATAAGTGTGTGTGTGTGTGTATGTGTATAAAGACACGAATTCAAGGGCTACAGAGATTCTGTAAGGGTGTGTATGAGTGAGTGTGTAAAAAGGACACTAAGTCAGAAGCCCTCTAGAGATTCTACAAAAGTGTGTGAGGGTGAGAGTTTTTATAAAGGACAAAGGTCGGAAACTCTCCAGAGGTTCTGCCAGAGTGTGAGTGTGTATGTGTGTGTGTGTGTAAAAAGGACACGATATCAGAAGTCATCAAGAGGTACTGCAAGGGTGTGTGTATGTTTGTATGTGTCTATGTGAGTGTGTAAATAGGACACGAAATCAGAAGCCCCCAGATGTTCTGCAAGCATGTGTGTGTGTGTGTGTGTGTGTGTGTGTGTGTGTGTAATAAGGACACGACATCAGAATCCCTCCAGAGATTCTGCAATGGTGTGAATGTCTGTGCATATGTAAAACAGACTTGAAAACAGAAGTCCTGTAGAGATTCGGCAAGGGTGTGAGGGAGTGTTTGTGTGTGTGTGTGGTCTGTGTGTGTGTGTGTGTAAAAGGGACATGAAGTCAGAAACCCTCCAGAGATTCGGCAACGGTATGAGTGTTTGTGTGCGTGGGTAAAAATAAGAAGAATTCAGAAGTCCTGCAGAGAATCTGCAAGGGTATGAGTGTGTGAGTTTGTAAATAAGACACGATCAGAAGTCCTCCAGAGGTTCTGCAAGTGTGTGTTTGTGTGTCTGGGAAAAGGACAGTAAGTCAGAAGCATTCTAAAGATTCTGCAACTGTGTTTGTGTGTGTTTGTGTGTAAAAAGGACACGAAGCCAGAAGCCCTGTAGTCATTCTCCTTGGTATAAGTGTGAGTGTGTGTTTGTGTGTGTGTGTAAAAAGGAAACAAAATCAGAAGCCCTCTAGTGATTCTGCAAGTGTGTGTGTGTGTGTGTGTGTGTGTAAAAAGACATGAATTCAAGGACTACAGGTATTCTGTAAGGGTGTGTATGTGTGAGTGTGTAAAATGGACATGAAGTCAGAAGCCCTCTAGTGATTCTTCAAAAGTGTGTGAGGGTGAGAGTTTTTTAAAAGGACAAAGTTCGGAAGTACTCCAGAGGTTCTGCCAGAGAGTGTGTGTGTGTATGTGTGTGTGTCTAAAAAGGACATGAAATCATATGCCCTCCAGAGATTCTGCAAGGGTGCATGCTTGTGTGTATGTGTCTGTGTGAGTGTGTAAAAAGGACAAGAAGTCAGAAGCACTCCAGATGTTCTGCAAGTGTGTGTGTGGGTGTGTTTAAAAAGGACACGACATCAGAATCCCTGCAGAGATTCTGCAATGGTGTGTATGTATGTGTGTATGTAAAAAGACCATGAAATCAGAAGCCCTGTAAAGATTCGTCAAGGGTGTGAGTGTGTGTGTGTGTGTGTGTGTGTGTGTGTAAAAAGGACATGAAGTCAGAAGCCCTCCAGAGATTCGGCAAAGGTATGAGTGTGAGTGTGTGTGTGTGTGTAAGAATGAGAGGAAGTCAGAAGTCCTACAGATAGTATGCAATGGTATGAGTGTGTGAGTTTGTAAGAAGGACACGAACAAAAGCCCTTCAGAGGTTCTGCAATTGTGTGTGTGTGTGTGTAAAAAGGACAGTAAATCAGAAGCCTTCTACAAATTCTGCAACGGTGTGTATATGTGTTTGTGTGTAAAAAGGTCACGGAGTCAGAAGCCCTCTAGTGATTCTTCAACAGTGTGTGAGGGTGAGAGTTTTAAAATAGGACAATGGTCGGAAGTTCTTCAGAGGTTCTGCCAGGGTGTGTGTGTGTGTGTGTATGTCTGTGTAATAAGGACACGACATCAGAATCCCTCCAGAGATTCTGCAATGGTGTGAATGTATGTGTATATGTAATACGGACTTGAAATCCGAAGCCCGGTAGTGAGTCGGCATGCGTGTGAGTGTGTGTGTGTGTGTGTTTCTGTGTGTAAAAAAGACTTGACGTCAAAAACCCACCATAGATTCGGCAACGGTATGAGTGTGTGTGCGTGAGCAAAAATAAGACGAAGTCAGAAGTCCTGCAGCGAATCTGCAAGGGTATGAGTGTGTGAGTTTGTAAATAGGTCACGAACAGAAGCCCTCCAGAGGTTCTGCAAGTGTGTGTTTGTGTGAAAAGGACAGTAAGTCAGAAGCCTTCTAAAGATTCTGCAACTGTGTTTGTGTGTAAAAAGGACACGAAGCCAGAAGCCCTCTAGTGATTCTGCCTGAATATAAGTGTGTGTGTGTGTGTGTGTGTATAAAGACACGAATTCAAGGGCTACAGAGATTCTGTAAGGGTGTGTATGTGTGAGTGTGTAAAAAGGACACTAAGTCAGAAGCCCTCTAGAGATTCTTCAAAAGTGTGTGAGGGTGAGAGTTTTTATAAAGGACATAGGTCGGAAGTTGTCCAGAGGTTCTACCAGAGTGTGAGTGTGTATGTGTGCGTGTCTAAAAAGGAAACGATATTACAAGTCATCAAGAGATACTGCAAGTGTGTGTGTATATTTGTATGTGTCTATGTGAATGTGTAAAAAGGACACGAAGTCAGAAAACCTCCAGATATTCTGCAAACATGTGTGTGTGTGTGTGCGTGTGTGTGTAATAAGGACACGACATCAGAATCCCTCCAGAGATACTGCAATGGTGTGAATGTATGTGTATATGTAAAACGGACTTGAAATCCGAAGCCCTGTAGAGATTCGGCAAGGGTGTGTGTGTGTGTGTCTGTGTGTGTGTGTGTGTGTGTGTGTGTAAAAATGAGACGAAGTCCGAAGTCCTGCAGAGAATCTGCAAGGGTATGAGTGTGTGAGTTTGTAAATAGGTCACGAACAGAAGCCCTCCAGAGGTTCTGCAAGTGTGTGTTTGTGTGTGTGTGTGTGAAAAGGACAGTAAGTCAGAAGCCTTCTAAAGATTCTGCAACTGTGTTTGTGTGTAAAAAGGACTCGAAGCCAGAAGCCCTCTAGTGATTCTCCTTGGTATAAGTATGAGTGTGTGTGTGTGTGTGTGTGTGTGTGTAAAAAGGAAACAAAATCAGAAGCCCTCTAGTGATTCTGCAAGGGTGTGTGTGTAAAAAGACATGAATTCAAGGACTACAGGTATTCTGCAAGGGTGTGTATGTGTGAGTGTGTAAAATGGATATGAAGTCAGAAGCCCTCTAGTGATTCTTCAAAAGTGTGTGAGGGTGAGAGTTTTTTAAAAGGACAAAGTTCGGAAGTACTCCAGAGGTTCTGCCAGTGTGTGTGTGTGTGTATGTGTGCGTGTCTAAAAAGGATATGAAATCAGATGCCCTCCAGAGATTCTGCAAGGGTGCATGCATGTGTGTATGTGTCTGTGTGAGTGTATAAAAAGGACAAGAAGTCAGAAGCACTCCAGATGTTCTGCAAGTGTGTGTGTGGGTGTGTTTAAAAAGGACACGACATCAGAATCCCTCCAGAGATTCTGCAATGGTGTGTATGTAAGTGTTTATGTAAAAAGACCTTGAAATCAGAAGCCCTCTAAAGATTCGTCAAGGGTGTGAGTGTGTGTGTGTGTGTGTGTGTGTGTGTAAAGGACAGTAAGTCAGAAGTCTTCTAAAGATTCTGCAACTGTGTTTGTGTGTAAAAAGGACACGAAGCCAGAAGCCCTCTTGTGATTCTGCCTGGATATAAGTGTGTGTGTGTATGTGTATAAAGACACGAATTCAAGGGCTACAGAAATTCTGTAAGGGTGTGTATGTGTGAGTGTGTAAAAAGGACACTAAGTCAGAAGCCCTCTAGAGATTCTACAAAAGTGTGTGAGGGTGAGAGTTTTTATAAAGGACAAAGGTAGGAAACTCTCCAGAGGTTCTGCCAGAGTGTGAGTGTGTATGTGTGTGTGTGTGTAAAAAGGACACGATATCAGAAGTCATCAAGAGGTACTGCAAGGGTGTGTGTATGTTTGTATGTGTCTATGTGAGTGTGTAAATAGGACACGAAGTCAGAAGCCCCCAGATGTTCTACAAGCATGTGTGTGTTTGTGTTTGTGTATGTGTAATAAGGACATGACATCAGAAACCCTCCAGAGATTCTGCAATTGTGTGAATGTCTGTGCATATGTAAAACAGACTTGAAAACAGAAGTCCTGTAGAGATTCGGCAAGGGTGTGAGGGAGTGTTTGTGTGTGTTGTGGTCTGTGTGTGTGTGTGTGTGTGTGTAAAAGGGACATGAAGTCAGAAACCCTCCAGAGATTCGGCAACGGTATGAGTGTTTGTGTGCGTGGGTAAAAATAAGAAGAATTCAGAAGTCCTGCAGAGAATCTGCAAGGGTATGAGTGTGTGAGTTTGTAAATAAGACACGAACAGAAGCCCTCCAGAGGTTCTGTAAGTGTGTGTTTGTGTGTGTGAAAAGGACAGTAAGTCAGAAGCATTCTACAGATTCTGCAACTGTGTTTGTTTGTGTTTGTGTGTAAAAAGAACACGAAGCCAGAAGCACTCTAGTGTTTCTACAAGGGTGTGTGTGTATGTGTGTGTGTGTGTGTGTGTGTGTAAATAGACAGGAATTCAAGGGCTACAGAGATTCTGTAATGGTGTATATGTGTGAGTGTGTAAAAAGAACACGAAGTCAGAAGCCCTCTAGAGATTCTTCAAAAGTGTGTGAGGGTGAGAGTTTTTATAAAGGACATAGGTCGGAAGTTGTCCAGAGGTTCTGCCAGAGTGTGAGTGTGTATGTGTGCGTGTCTAAAAAGGAAACGATATTAGAAGTCATCAAGAGATACTGCAAGTGTGTATGTATATTTGTATGTGTCTATGTGAATGTGTAAAAAGGACACGAAGTCAGAAACCCTCCAGATATTCTGCAAACATGTGTGTGTGTGTGTGTGTGTGTGTAATAAAGACACGACATCAGAATCCCTCCAGAGATTCTGCAATGGTGTGAATGTATGTGTATATGTAAAACGGACTTGAAATCCGAAGCCCTGTAGAGATTCGGCAAGGGTGTGTGTGTGTGTGTGTCTGTGTGTGTGTGTGTGTGTGTGTGTGTGTAAAAATGAGACAAAGTCCGAAGTCCTGCAGAGAATCTGCAAGGGTATGAGTGTGTGAGTTTGTAAATAGGTCAAGAACAGAAGCCCTCCAGAGGTTCTGCAAGTGTGTGTTTGTGTGTGTGTGTGAAAAGGACAGTAAGTCAGAAGCCTTCTAAAGATTCTGCAACTGTGTTTGTGTGTAAAAAGGACTTGAAGCCAGAAGCCCTCTAGTGATTCTCCTTGGTATAAGTATGAGTGTGTGTGTGTGTGTGTGTGTGTGTAAAAAGGAAACAAAATCAGAAGCCCTCTAGTGATTCTGCAAGGTTGTGTGTGTGTGTGTGTGTATAAAAAGACATGAATTCAAGGACTACAGGTATTCTGTAAGGGTGTGTATGTGTGAGTGTGTAAAATGGACATGAAGTCAGAAGCCCTCTAGTGATTCTTCAAAAGTGTGTGAGGGTGAGAGTTTTTTAAAAGGACAAAGTTCGGAAGTACTCCAGAGGTTCTGCCAGTGTGTGTGTGTGTATGTGTGCGTGTCTAAAAAGGACATTAAATCAGATGCCCTCCAGAGATTCTGCAAGGGTTCATGCATGTGTGTATGTGTCTGTGTGAGTGTATAAAAAGGACAAGAAGTCAGAAGCACTCCAGATGTTCTGCAAGTGTGTATCTGGGTGTGTTTAAAAAGGACACGACATCAGAATCCCTCCAGAGATTCTGCAATGGTGTGTATGTAAGTGTTTATGTAAAAAGACCTTGAAATCAGAAGCCCTGTAAAGATTCGTCAAGGGTGTGAGTGTGTGTGTGTGTGTGTGTGTGTGTAAAAAGGACATGAATTCAGAAGCCCTCCAGAGATTCGGCAAAGGTATGAGTGTGAGTGTGTGTGTGTGTGTGTAAGAATGAGAGGAAGTCAGAAGTCCTACAGATAGTATGCAATGGTATGAGTGTGTGAGTGTGTAAGAAGGACACGAACAAAAGCCCTTCAGAGGTTCTGCAATTGTGTGTGTGTGTGTGTGTAAAAAGGACAGTAAATCAGAAGCCTTCTACAAATTCTGCAACGGTGTGTATATGTGTTTGTGTGTAAAAAGGTCACGGAGTCAGAAGCCCTCTAGTGATTCTTCAACAGTGTGTGAGGGTGAGAGTTTTAAAATAGGACAATGGTCGGAAGTTCTTCAGAGGTTCTGCCAGGGTGTGTGTGTGTGTGTGTGTGTATGTCTGTGTAATAAGGACACGACATCAGAATCCCTCCAGAGATTCTGCAATGGTGTGAATGTATGTGTATATGTAATACGGACTTGAAATCCGAAGCCCGGTAGTGAGTCGGCATGCGTGTGAGTGTGTGTGTGTGTGTGTGTTTGTGTGTGTTTGTGTGTGTAAAAAAGACATGAAGTCAAAAACCCACCATAGATTCGGCAACGGTATGAGTGTGAGTGTGTGTGCGTGAGCTAAAATAAGACGAAGTCAGAAGTCCTGCAGAGAATCTGCAGGGTATGAGTGTGTGAGTTTGTAAATAGGTCACGAACAGAAGCCCTCCAGAGGTTCTGCAAGTGTGTGTTTGTGTGAAAAGGACAGTAAGTCAGAAGCCTTCTAAAGATTCTGCAAATGTGTTTGTGTGTAAAAAGGACACGAAGCCAGAAGCCCTCTAGTGATTCTGCCTGGATATAAGTGTGAGTGTGTGTGTGTGTGTGTGTGTGTATAAAGACACGAATTCAAGGGCTACAGAGATTCTGTAAGGGTGTGTATGTGTGAGTGTGTAAAAAGGACACTAAGTCAGAAGCCCTCTAGAGATTCTTCAAAAGTGTGTGAGGGTGAGAGTTTTTATAAAGGACATAGGTCGGAAGTTGTCCAGAGGTTCTGCCAGAGTGTGAGTGTGTATGTGTGCGTGTCTAAAAAGGAAACGATATTAGAAGTCATCAAGAGATACTGCAAGTGTGTGTGTATATTTGTATGTGTCTATGTGAATGTGTAAAAAGGACACGAAGTCAGAAACCCTCCAGATATTCTGCAAACATGTGTGTGTGTGTGCGTGTGTGTGTAATAAGGACACGACATCAGAATCCCTCCAGAGATTCTGCAATGGTGTGAATGTATGTGTATATGTAAAACGGACTTGAAATCCGAAGCCCTGTAGAGATTCGGCAAGGGTGTGTGTGTGTATGTCTGTGTGTGTGTGTGTGTGTGTGTAAAAATGAGACGAAGTCCGAAGTCCTGCAGAGAATCTGCAAGGGTATGAGTGTGTGAGTTTGTAAATAGGTCACGAACAGAAGCCCTCCAGAGGTTCTGCAAGTGTGTGTTTGTGTGTGTGTGTGTGAAAAGGACAGTAAGTCAGAAGCCTTCTAAAGATTCTGCAACTGTGTTTGTGTGTAAAAAGGACTCAAAGTCAGAAGCCCTCTAGTGATTCTCCTTGGTATAAGTATGAGTGTGTGTGTGTGTGTGTGTGTGTGTAAAAAGGAAACAAAATCAGAAGCCCTCTAGTGATTCTGCAAGGGTGTGTGTGTAAAAAGACATGAATTCAAGGACTACAGGTATTCTGTAAGGGTGTGTATGTGTGAGCGTGTAAAATGGACATGAAGTCAGAAGCCCTCTAGTGATTCTTCAAAAGTGTGTGAGGGTGAGAGTTTTTTAAAAGGACAAAGTTCGGAAGTACTCCAGAGGTTCTGCCAGTGTGTGTGTGTGTGTATGTGTGCGTGTCTAAAAAGGACATGAAATCAGATGCCCTCCAGAGATTCTGCAAGGGTGCATGCATGTGTGTATGTGTCTGTGTGAGTGTATAAAAAGGACAAGAAGTCAGAAGCACTCCAGATGTTCTGCAAGTGTGTGTGTGGGTGTGTTTAAAAAGGACACGACATCAGAATCCCTCCAGAGATTCTGCAATGGTGTGTATGTAAGTGTTTATGTAAAAAGACCTTGAAATCAGAAGCCCTGTAAAGATTCGTCAAGGGTGTGAGTGTGTGTGTGTGTGTGTGTGTGTAAAGGACAGTAAGTCAGAAGTCTTCTAAAGATTCTGCAACTGTGTTTGTGTGTAAAAAGGACACGAAGCCAGAAGCCCTCTTGTGATTCTGCCTGGATATAAGTGTGTGTGTGTGTGTATGTGTATTAAGACACGAATTCAAGGGCTACAGAGATTCTGTAAGGGTGTGTATGTGTGAGTGTGTAAAAAGGACACTAAGTCAGAAGCCCTCTAGAGATTCTACAAAAGTGTGTGAGGGTGAGAGTTTTTATAAAGGACAAAGGTAGGAAACTCTCCAGAGGTTCTGCCAGAGTGTGAGTGTGTATGTGTGTGTGTGTGTAAAAAAGGACACGATATCAGAAGTCATCAAGAGGTACTGCAAGGGTGTGTGTATGTTTGTATGTGTCTATGTGAGTGTGTAAATAGGACACGAAGTCAGAAGCCCCCAGATGTTCTGCAAGCATGTGTGTGTGTGTGTTTGTGTATGTGTAATAAGGACACGACATCAGAATCCCTCCAGAGATTCTGCAATTGTGTGAATGTCTGTGCATATGTAAAACAGACTTGAAAACAGAAGTCCTGTAGAGATTCGGCAAGGGTGTGAGGGAGTGTTTGTGTGTGTTGTGGTCTGTGTGTGTGTGTGTGTGTAAAAGGGACATGAAGTCAGAAACCCTCCAGAGATTCGGCAACGGTATGAGTGTTTGTGTGCGTGGGTAAAAATAAGAAGAATTCAGAAGTCCTGCAGAGAATCTGCAAGGGTATGAGTGTGTGAGTTTGTAAATAAGACACGAACAGAAGCCCTCCAGAGGTTCTGTAAGTGTGTGTTTGTGTGTGTGAAAAGGACAGTAAGTCAGAAGCATTCTACAGATTCTGCAACTGTGTTTGTTTGTGTTTGTGTGTAAAAAGAACACGAAGCCAGAAGCACTCTAGGGTTTCTACAAGGGTGTGTGTGTATGTGTGTGTGTGTGTGTGTAAATAGACAGGAATTCAAGGGCTACAGAGATTCTGTAATGGTGTATATGTGTGAGTGTGTAAAAAGAACACGAAGTCAGAAGCCCTCTAGAGATTCTTCAAAAGTGTGTGAGGGTGAGAGTTTTTATAAAGGACATAGGTCGGAAGTTGTCCAGAGGTTCTGCCAGAGTGTGAGTGTGTATGTGTGCGTGTCTAAAAAGGAAACGATATTAGAAGTCATCAAGAGATACTGCAAGTGTGTATGTATATTTGTATGTGTCTATGTGAATGTGTAAAAAGGACACGAAGTCAGAAACCCTCCAGATATTCTGCAAACATGTGTGTGTGTGTGTGTGTGTGTGTGTTTGTAATAAAGACACGACATCAGAATCCCTCCAGAGATTCTGCAATGGTGTGAATGTATGTGTATATGTAAAACGGACTTGAAATCCGAAGCCCTGTAGAGATTCGGCAAGGGTGTGTGTGTGTGTGTGTCTGTGTGTGTGTGTGTGTGTGTGTGTGTGTAAAAATGAGACAAAGTCCGAAGTCCTGCAGAGAATCTGCAAGGGTATGAGTGTGTGAGTTTGTAAATAGGTCAAGAACAGAAGCCCTCCAGAGGTTCTGCAAGTGTGTGTTTGTGTGTGTGTGTGTGAAAAGGACAGTAAGTCAGAAGCCTTCTAAAGATTCTGCAACTGTGTTTGTGTGTAAAAAGGACTTGAAGCCAGAAGCCCTCTAGTGATTCTCCTTGGTATAAGTATGAGTGTGTGTGTGTGTGTGTGTGTGTGTGTAAAAAGGAAACAAAATCAGAAGCCCTCTAGTGATTCTGCAAGGTTGTGTGTGTGTGTGTTTGTATAAAAAGACATGAATTCAAGGACTACAGGTATTCTGTAAGGGTGTGTATGTGTGAGTGTGTAAAAAGGACATGAAGTCAGAAGCCCTCTAGTGATTCTTCAAAAGTGTGTGAGGGTGAGAGTTTTTTAAAAGGACAAAGTTCGGAAGTACTCCAGAGGTTCTGCCAGTGTGTGTGTATGTATGTGTGCGTGTCTAAAAAGGACATTAAATCAGATGCCCTCCAGAGATTCTGCAACGGTGCATGCATGTGTGTATGTGTCTGTGTGAGTGTATAAAAAGGACAAGAAGTCAGAAGCACTCCAGATGTTCTGCAAGTGTGTGTCTGGGTGTGTTTAAAAAGGACACGACATCAGAATCCCTCCAGAGATTCTGCAATGGTGTTTATGTAAGTGTTTATGTAAAAAGACCTTGAAATCAGAAGCCCTCTAAAGATTCGTCAAGGGTGTGAGTGTGTGTGTGTGTGTGTGTGAAAAGGACAGTAAGTCAGAAGCCTTCTAAAGATTCTGCAACTGTGTTTGTGTGTAAAAAGGACACGAAGCTAGAAGCCCTCTAGTGATTCTGCCTGGATATAAGTGTGTGTGTGTGTGTGTGTATGTGTATAAAGACACGAATTCAAGGGCTACAGAGATTCTGTAAGGGTGTGTATGAGTGAGTGTGTAAAAAGGACACTAAGTCAGAAGCCCTCTAGAGATTCTACAAAAGTGTGTGAGGGTGAGAGTTTTTATAAAGGACAAAGGTCGGAAACTCTCCAGAGGTTCTGCCAGAGTGTGAGTGTGTATGTGTGTGTGTGTGTAAAAAGGACACGATATCAGAAGTCATCAAGAGGTACTGCAATGGTGTGTGTATGTTTGTATGTGTCTATGTGAGTGTGTAAATAAGACACGAAGTCAGAAGCCCCCAGATGTTCTGCAAGCATGTGTGTGTGTGTGTGTGTGTGTGTGTGTAATAAGGACACGACATCAGAATCCCTCCAGAGATTCTGCAATTGTGTGAATGTCTGTGCATATGTAAAACAGACTTGAAAACAGAAGTCCTGTAGAGATTCGGCAAGGGTGTGAGGGAGTGTTTGTGTGTGTGTGTGTGGTCTGTGTGTGTGTGTGTGTGTAAAAGGGACATGAAGTCAGAAACCCTCCAGAGATTCGGCAACGGTATGAGTGTTTGTGTGCGTGGGTAAAAATAAGAAGAATTCAGAAGTCCTGCAGAGAATCTGCAAGGGTATGAGTGTGTGAGTTTGTAAATAAGACACGATCAGAAGCCCTCCAGAGGTTCTGCAAGTGTGTGTTTGTGTGTCTGTGAAAAGGACAGTAAGTCAGAAGCATTCTAAAGATTCTGCAACTGTGTTTGTGTGTGTTTGTGTGTAAAAAGGACACGAAGCCAGAAGCCCTGTAGTCATTCTCCTTGGTATAAGTGTGTGTGTGTTTGTGTGTGTGTGTAAAAAGGAAACAAAATCAGAAGCCCTCTAGTGATTCTGCAAGGGTGTGTGTGTGTGTGTGTAAAAAGACATGAATTCAAGGACTACAGGTATTCTGTAAGGGTGTGTATGTGTGAGTGTGTAAAATGGACATGAAGTCAGAAGCCCTCTAGTGATTCTTCAAAAGTGTGTGAGGGTGAGAGTTTTTTAAAAGGACAAAGTTCAGAAGTACTCCAGAGGTTCTGCCAGTGTGTGTGTGTGTATGTGTGCGTGTCTAAAAAGGACATGAAATCAGGTGCCCTCCAGAGATTCTGCAAAGGTGTATGCATGTGTGTATGTGTCTGTGTGAGTGTGCAAAAAGGACAAGAAGTCAGAAGCACTCCAGATGTTCTGCAAGTGTGGGTGTGTTTAAAAAGGACACGACATCAGAATCCCTCCAGAGATTCTGCAATGGTGTGAATGTATGTGTATATGTAAAACTGACTTGAAATCCGAAGCCCTGTAGAGATTCGGCAAGGGTGTGCGTGTGTGTGTCTGTGTGTGTGTGTTTAAAAATGAGACAAAGTCAGAAGCCCTGCAGAGAATCTGCAAGGGTATGAGTGTGTGAGTTTGTAAATAGGTCACGAACAGAAGCCCTCCAGAGGTTCTGCAAGTGTGTGTTTGTGTGTGTGTGTGTGAAAAGGACACGATATCAGAAGATTTCTAAAGATTCTGCAACTGTGTTTGTGTGTAAAAAGGACTCGAAGCCAGAAGCCCTCTAGTGATTCTGCCTGGATATAAGTGTGAGTGTGTGTGTGTGTGTGTGTATGTGTATAAAGACACGAATTCAAGGGCTACAGAAATTCTGCAAGGCTGTGTATGTGTGAGTGTGTAAAAAGAACACGAAGTCGGAAGTCCTCTAGAGATTCTACAAAAGTGCGTGAAGGTGAGAGTTTTTACAAAGGACAAAGGTCGGAAAGTCTCCAAAGGTTCTGCCAGAGTGTGAGTGTGTATGTGTGTGTGTGTAAAAAGGACACGATATCAGAAGTCATCAAGAGATACTAAAGGGTGTGTGTATGTTTGTATGTGTCTATGTGAGTGTGTAAATAGGACACGAAGTCAGAAGCCCCCCAGATGTTCTTCAAGCATGTGTGTGTGTGTGTGTGTGTGTAATAAGGACACGACATCAGAATCCCTCCAGAGATTCTGCAATGGTGTGAATGTCTGTGCATATGTAAAATGGACTTGAAATCAGAAGTCCTGTAGAGATTCGACAAGTGTGTGAGGGAGTGTTTGTGTGTGTGTGTGTTCTGTGTGTGTGTGTGTGTGTGTAAAAAGGACATGAAGTCAGAAACCCTCCAGAGATTCGGCAACGGTATGAGTGTGAGTGTGTGTGTGCGTGTGTAAAAATGAGACGAAATCATAAGTCCTGCAAAGAATCTGCAAGTGTATTAGTGTGTGAGTTTGTAAATAGGACACGAACAGAAGCCCTCCAGAGGTTCTGCAAGTGTGTGTTTGTGTGTGTGTGTGTGTGTGTGTGAAAAGGACAGTAAGTCAGAAGCCTTCTAAAGATTCTGCAACTGTGTTTGTGTGTAAAAAGGACACAAAGCCAGAAGCCCTCTAGTAATTGTGCCTGGGTATAAGTGTGAGTGTGTGTGTGTGTAAAAAGGAAACAAAATCAGAAGCCCTCAGGTGATTCTGCAAGGGTGTGTGTGTGTGTGTCTGTGTGTTTTTGCGTGTAAAAAGACACGATGTAAACCGCCCAGAGATTCTGTAAGGGTGTGTGTGTGAGTGTGTAAAAAGGACACGAAGTCAGAAGCCCTCTAGAGATTCTTCAACAGTGTGTGAGGGTGAGACTTTTAAAAAGAACAAAGATTTGAAGTTCTCCAGAGGATATGCCAGGGTGAGTGTTTGTATGTGTGAAAAGGACAGTAAGTCAGAAGCCTTCCAAAGATTCTGCAACTGTGTTTGTTTGTGTTTGTGTGTAAAAAGGACACGAAGTCAGAAGCCCTCTAGTGATTCTGCCTGGGTATAAGTGTGAGTGTGTGTGTGTATGTGTGTGTGTGTGTGTGTGTGTATAAAGGAAACAAAATCCGAAGTCCTCTAGTGATTTTGCAAGGGTGTGTGTGTGTATGTGTAAAAAGACACGAATTCAAGGGCTACAGAGATTCTGTAAGGGTGTGTATGTGTGAGTGTGTAAAAAGGACACGAAGTCAGAAGCCCTCTAGAGATTCTACAAAAGTGTGTGAGGGTGAGAGTTTTTATAAAGGACAAAGGTCGGAAAGTCTCCAGAGGTTCTGCCAGAGTGTGAGTGTGTATGTGTGTGTGTGTAAAAAGGACACGATATCAGAAGTCATCAAGAGATACTGCAAGGGTGTGTGTATGTTTGTATGTGTCTATGGGAGTGTGTAAAAAGGACACGAAGTCAGAAGCCCTGCAGATGTTCTGCAAGCGTGTGTGTGTGTGTGTGTGTGTGTATGTGTAATAAGGACTCGACATCAGAATCCCTCCAGAGATTCTGCAATGGTGTGAATGTATGTGCATATGTAAAACAGACTTGAAATCAGAAGTCCTGTAGAGATTCGGCAAGGGTGTGAGGGAGTGTTTGTGTGTGTGTGTGGTCTGTGTGTGTGTGTGTGTAAAAGGGACACGAAGTCAGAAACCCTCCAGAGATTCGGCAACGGTATGAGTGTTTGTGTGCGTGGGTAAAAATAAGAAGAATTCAGAAGTCCTGCAGAGAATCTGCAAGGGTATGAGTGTGTGAGTTTGTAAATAAGACACGAACAGAAGCCCTCCAGAGGTTCTGCAAGTGTGTGTTTGTGTGTCTGTGAAAAGGACAGTAAGTCAGAAGCATTCTAAAGATTCTGCAACTGTGTTTGTGTGTGTTTGTGTGTAAAAAGGACACGAAGCCAGAAGCCCTCTAGTGATTCTCTTTGGTATAAGTGTGAGTGTGTGTGTGTGTGTGTGTAAAAAGGAAACAAAATCAGAAGCCCTATAGTGATTCTGCATGGGTGTGTGTGTGTGTGTGTGTAAAAAGACATGAATTCAAGGGCTACAGATATTCTGTAAGGGTGTGTATGTGTGAGTGTGTAAAATGGACATGAAGTCAGAAGCCCTCTAGTGATTCTTCAAAAGTGTGTGAGGGTCAGAGTTTTATAAAAGGACAAAGTTCGGAAGTACTCCAGAGGTTCTGCCAGAGTGTGTGTGTGTATGTGTGCATGTCTAAAAAGTACATGAAATCAGATGCCCTCCAGAGATCCTGCAAGGGTGCATGCATGTGTGTATGTGTCTGAGTGAGTGTGTAAAAAGGACAAGAAGTCAGAAGCCCTCCAGATGTTCTGCAAGTGTGTGTGTGGGTGTGTTTTAAAAAGGACACGACATCAGAATCCCTCTAGAGATTCTGCAATGGTGTGTATGTATGTGTTTATGTAAAAAGACCTTTAAATCAGAAGCCCTGTAAACATTCGGCAAGGGTGTGAGTGTGTGTGTGTGTGTGTGTAAAAAGGACATGAAGTCAGAAGACCTCCAGAAATTCGGGAAAGGTATGAGTGTGTGTGTGTGTGTGTGTGTGTAAAAATGGGACGACGTCAGAAGTCCTACAGAGAATCTGCAAGAGTATGAGTGTGTGAGTGTGTAAGAAGGACACGAAGAAAAGCCCTCCAGAGGTTCTGCAAGGGTGTGTGTGTGTCTGTGTGTGTGTGTGTAAAAAGGACAGTAAATCAGAAGCTTTCTACAGATTCTGCAACGGTGTGTATATGTGTTTGTGTGTAAAAAGGACACGGAGTCAGAAGCCCTCTAGTGATTCTTCAACAGTGTGTGAGGGTGAGATTTTTAAAATAGGACAATGGTCGGAAGTTCTTCAGAGGTTCTGCCAGGGTGTGTGTGTGTGTGTGTGTGTGTATGTGTGTGTAATAAGGACACGACATCAGAATCCCTCCAGAGATTCTGCAATGGTGTGAATGTATGTGTATATGTAAAACGGACTTGAAATCAGAAGCCCGGTAGTGAGTCGGCATGCGTGTGAGTGTGTGTGTGTGTGTGTGTGTGTGTGTGTGTGTGTGTGTGTAAAAAAGACATGAAGTCAAAAACCCACCATAGATTCGGCAACGGTATGAGTGTGAGTGTGTGTGCGTGTGCAAAAATAAGACGAAGTCAGAAGTCCTGCAGAGAATCTGCAAGGGTATGAGTGTGTCAGTTTGTAAATAGGTCACGAACAGAAGCCCTCCAGAGGTTGTGCAAGTGTGTGTTTGTGTGTGTGAAAAGGACAGTAAGTCAGAAGCATTCTACAGATTCTGCAACTGTGTTTGTTTGTGTTTGTGTGTAAAAAGAACACGAAGCCAGAAGCACTCTAGTGTTTCTACAAGGGTGTGTGTGTATGTGTGTGTGTGTGTGTAAATAGACAGGAATTCAAGGGCTACAGAGATTCTCTAAGGGTGTATATGTGTGAGTGTGTAAAAAGAACACGAAGTCAGAAGCCCTCTAGAGATTCTTCAAAAGTGTGTGAGGGTGAGAGTTTTTATAAAGGACATAGGTCGGAAGTTGTCCAGAGGTTCTGCCAGAGTGTGAGTGTGTATGTGTGTGTGTGTAAAAAGGACACGATATCAGAAGTCATCAAGAGATACTGCAAGGGTGTGTGTATGTTTGTATGTGTCTATGGGCGTGTGTAAAAAGGACAAGAATCAGAAGCCCTGCAGATGTTCTGCAAGCGTGTGTGTGTGTGTGTGTGTATGTGTAATAAGGACTCGACATCAGAATCCCTCCAGAGATTCTGCAATGGTGTGAATGTATGTGCATATGTAAAACAGACTTGAAATCAGAAGTCCTGTAGAGATTCGGCAAGGGTGTGAGGGAGTGTTTGTGTGTGTGTGTGGTCTGTGTGTGTGTGTGTGTAAAAGGGACACGAAGTCGGAAACCCTCCAGAGATTCGGCAACGGTATGAGTGTTTGTGTGCGTGGGTAAAAATAAGAAGAATTCAGAAGTCCTGCAGAGAATCTGCAAGGGTATGAGTGTGTGAGTTTGTAAATAAGACACGAACAGAAGCCCTCCAGAGGTTCTGCAAGTGTGTGTTTGTGTGTCTGTGAAAAGGACAGTAAGTCAGAAGCATTCTAAAGATTCTGCATCTGTGTTTGTGTGTGTTTGTGTGTAAAAAGGACACGAAGCCAGAAGCCCTCTAGTGATTCTCTTTGGTATAAGTGTGAGTGTGTGTGTGTGTGTAAAAAGGAAACAAAATCAGAAGCCCTATAGTGATTCTGCAAGGGTGTGTGTGTGTGTGTGTGTGTAAAAAGACATGAATTCAAGGGCTACAGATATTCTCTAAGGGTGTGTATGTGTGAGTGTGTAAAATGGACATGAAGTCAGAAGCCTCTAGTGATTCTTCAAAAGTGTGTGAGGGTCAGAGTTTTATAAAAGGACAAATTTCGGAAGTACTCCAGAGGTTCTGCCAGAGTGTGTGTGTGTATGTGTGCATGTCTAAAAAGTACATGAAATCAGATGCCCTCCAGAGATCCTGCAAGGGTGCATGCATGTGTGTATGTGTCTGAGTGAGTGTGTAAAAAGGACAAGAAGTCAGAAGCCCTCCAGATGTTCTGCAAGTGTGTGTGTGGGTGTGTTTTAAAAAGGACACGACATCAGAATCCCTCTAGAGATTCTGCAATGGTGTGTATGTATGTGTTTATGTAAAAAGACCTTTAAATCAGAAGCCCTGTAAACATTCGGCAAGGGTGTGAGTGTGTGTGTGTGTGTGTGTGTGTGTGTGTAAAAAGGACATGAAGTCAGAAGACCTCCAGAAATTCGGCAAAGGTATGAGTGTGTGTGTGTGTGTGTAAAAATGGGACGACGTCAGAAGTCCTACAGAGAATCTGCAAGAGTATGAGTGTGTGAGTGTGTAAGAAGGACACGAAGAAAAGCCCTCCAGAGGTTCTGCAAGGGTGTGTGTGTGTCTGTGTGTGTGTGTGTAAAAAGGACAGTAAATCAGAAGCTTTCTACAGATTCTGCAACGGTGTGTATATGTGTTTGTTTGTAAAAAGGACACGGAGTCAGAAGCCCTCTAGTGATTCTTCAACAGTGTGTGAGGGTGAGATTTTTAAAATAGGACAATGGTCGGAAGTTCTTCAGAGGTTCTGCCAGGGTGTGTGTGTGTGTGTGTGTGTATGTGTGTGTAATAAGGACACGACATCAGAATCCCTCCAGAGATTCTGCAATGGTGTGAATGTATGTGTATATGTAAAACGGACTTGAAATCAGAAGCCCGGTAGTGAGTCGGCATGCGTGTGAGTGTGTGTGTGTGTGTGTGTGTGTGTGTGTGTGTGTGTAAAAAAGACATGAAGTCAAAAACCCACCATAGATTCGGCAACGGTATGAGTGTGAGTGTGTGTGCGTGTGCAAAAATAAGACGAAGTCAGAAGTCCTGCAGAGAATCTGCAAGGGTATGAGTGTGTCAGTTTGTAAATAGGTCACGAACAGAAGCCCTCCAGAGGTTGTGCAAGTGTGTGTTTGTGTGTGTGAAAAGGACAGTAAGTCAGAAGCATTCTACAGATTCTGCAACTGTGTTTGTTTGTGTTTGTGTGTAAAAAGAAAACGAAGCCAGAAGCACTCTAGTGTTTCTACAAGGGTGTGTGTGTATGTGTGTGTGTGTGTGTAAATAGACAGGAATTCAAGGGCTACAGAGATTCTCTAAGGGTGTATATGTGTGAGTGTGTAAAAAGAACACGAAGTCAGAAGCCCTCTAGAAATTCTTCAAAAGTGTGTGAGGGTGAGAGTTTTTATAAAGGACATAGGTCGGAAGTTGTCCAGAGGTTCTGCCAGAGTGTGAGTGTGTATGTGTGCGTGTCTAAAAAGGAAACGATATTAGAAGTCATCAAGAGATACTGCAAGTGTGTGTGTATATTTGTATGTGTCTATGTGAATGTGTAAAAAGGACACGAAGTCAGAAACCCTCCAGATATTCTGCAAACATGTGTGTGTGTGTGCGTGTGTGTGTAATAAGGACACGACATCAGAATCCCTCCAGAGATTCTGCAATGGTGTGAATGTATGTGTATATGTAAAACGGACTTGAAATCCGAAGCCCTGTAGAGATTCGGCAAGGGTGTGTGTGTGTGTGTGTGTGTGTGTGTGTGTGTGTGTGTGTGTAAAAATGAGACGAAGTCCGAAGTCCTGCAGAGAATCTGCAAGGGTATGAGTGTGTGAGTTTGTAAATAGGTCACGAACAGAAGCCCTCCAGAGGTTCTGCAAGTGTGTGTTTGTGTGTGTGTGTGTGAAAAGGACAGTAAGTCAGAAGCCTTCTAAAGATTCTGCAACTGTGTTTGTGGGTAAAAAGGACTCGAAGCCAGAAGCCCTCTAGTGATTCTCCTTGGTATAAGTATGAGTGTGTGTGTGTGTGTGTGTGTGTGTGTAAAAAGGAAACAAAATCAGAAGCCCTCTAGTGATTCTGCAAGGGTGTGTGTGTAAAAAGACATGAATTCAAGGACTACAGGTATTCTGTAAGGGTGTGAATGTGTGAGTGTGTAAAATGGACATGAAGTCAGAAGCCCTCTAGTGATTCTTCAAAAGTGTGTGAGGGTGAGAGTTTTTTAAAAGGACAAAGTTCGGAAGTACTCCAGAGGTTCTGCCAGTGTGTGTGTGTGTGTATGTGTGCGTGTCTAAAAAGGACATGAAATCAGATGCCCTCCAGAGATTCTGCAAGGGTGCATGCATGTGTGTATGTGTCTGTGTGCGTGTATAAAAAGGACAAGAAGTCAGAAGCACTCCAGATGTTCTGCAAGTGTGTGTGTGGGTGTGTTTAAAAAGGACACGACATCAGAATCCCTCCAGAGATTCTGCAATGGTGTGTATGTAAGTGTTTATGTAAAAAGACCTTGAAATCAGAAGCCCTGTAAAGATTCGTCAAGGGTGTGAGTGTGTGTGTGTGTGTGTGTGTGTGTGTAAAGGACAGTAAGTCAGATGCCTTCTAAAGATTCTGCAACTGTGTTTGTGTGTAAAAAGGACACGAAGCCAGAAGCCCTCTTGTGATTCTGCCTGGATATAAGTGTGTGTGTGTGTATGTGTATAAAGACACGAATTCAAGGGCTACAGAGATTCTGTAAGGGTGTGTATGTGTGAGTGTGTAAAAAGGACACTAAGTCAGAAGCCCTCTAGTGATTCTACAAAAGTGTGTGAGGGTGAGAGTTTTTATAAAGGACAAAGGTAGGAAATTCTCCAGAGGTTCTGCCAGAGAGTGAGTGTGTATGTGTGTGTGTGTGTAAAAAGGACACGATATCAGAAGTCATCAAGAGGTACTGCAAGGGTGTGTGTATGTTTGTATGTGTCTATGTGAGTGTGTAAATAGGACACGAAATCAGAAGCCCCCAGATGTTCTGCAAGCATGTGTGTGTGTGTGTTTGTGTATGTGTAATAAGGACACGACATCAGAATCCCTCCAGAGATTCTGCAATTGTGTGAATGTCTGTGCATATGTAAAACAGACTTGAAAACAGAAGTCCTGTAGAGATTCGGCAAGGGTGTGAGGGAGTGTTTGTGTGTGTGTGTGGTCTGTGTGTGTGTGTGTGTGTAAAAGGGACATGAAGTCAGAAACCCTCCAGAGATTCGGCAACGGTATGAGTGTTTGTGTGCGTGGGTAAAAATAAGAAGAATTCAGAAGTCCTGCAGAGAATCTGCAAGGGTATGAGTGTGTGAGTTTGTAAATAAGACACGAACAGAAGCCCTCCAGAGATTCTGCAAGTGTGTGTTTGTGTGTGTGAAAAGGACAGTAAGTCAGAAGCATTCTACAGATTCTGCAACTGTGTTTGTTTGTGTTTGTGTGTAAAAAGAACACGAAGCCAGAAGCACTCTAGTGTTTCTACAAGGGTGTGTGTGTATGTGTGTGTGTGTGTGTGTGTGTAAAAAGACAGGAATTCAAGGGCTATAGAGATTCTGTAATGGTGTATATGTGTGAGTGTGTAAAAAGAACACGAAGTCAGAAGCCCTCTAGAGATTCTTCAAAAGTGTGTGAGGGTGAGAGTTTTTTAAAGGACATAGGTCGGAAGTTGTCCAGAGGTTCTGCCAGAGTGTGAGTGTGTATGTGTGCGTGTCTAAAAAGGAAACGATATTAGAAGTCATCAAGAGATACTGCAAGTGTGTGTGTATATTTGTATGTGTCTATATGAATGTGTAAAAAGGACACGAAGTCAGAAACCCTCCAGATATTCTGCAAACATGTGTGTGTGTGTGTGTGTGTAATAAAGACACGACATCAGAATCCCTCCAGAGATTCTGTAATGGTGTGAATGTATGTGTATATGTAAAACGGACTTGAAATCCGAAGCCCTGTAGAGATTCGGCAAGGGTGTGTGTGTGTGTGTGTCTGTGTGTGTGTGTGTGTGTGTTTGTATGTAAAAATGAGACAAAGTCCGAAGTCCTGCAGAGAATCTGCAAGGGTATGAGTGTGTGAGTTTGTAAATAGGTCAAGAACAGAAGCCCTCCAGAGGTTCTGCAAGTGTGTGTTTGTGTGTGTGTGTGTGAAAAGGACAGTAAGTCAGAAGCCTTCTAAAGATTCTGCAACTGTGTTTGTGTGTAAAAAGGACTTGAAGCCAGAAGCCCTCAAGTGATTCTCCTTGGTATAAGTATGAGTGTGTGTGTGTGTGTGTGTCTGTGTAAAAAGGAAACAAAATCAGAAGCCCTCTAGTGATTCTGCAAGGGTGTGTGTGTGTGTGTGTGTGTGTATAAAAAGACATGAATTCAAGGACTACAGGTATTCTGTAAGGGTGTGTATGTGTGAGTGTGTATAATGGACATGAAGTCAGAAGCCCTCTAGTGATTCTTCAAAAGTGTGTGAGGGTGAGAGTTTTTTAAAAGGACAAAGTTCGGAAGTACTCCAGAGGTTCTGCCAGAGTGTGTCTGTGTGTATGTGTGCGTGTCTGAAAAGGACATTAAATCAGATGCCCTCCAGAGATTCTGCAAGGGTGCATGCATGTGTGTATGTGTCTGTGTGAGTGTATAAAAAGGACAAGAAGTCAGAAGCACTCCAGATGTTCTGCAAGTGTGGGTGTGTTTAAAAAGGACACGACATCAGAATCCCTCCAGAGATTCTGCAATGGTGTGTATGTAAGTGTTTATGTAAAAAGACCTTGAAATCAGAAGCCCTGTAAAGATTCGTCAAGGGTGTGAGTGTGTGTGTGTGTGTGTGTGTGTGTGTGAAAAGGACAGTAAGTCAGAAGCCTTCTAAAGATTCTGCAACTGTGTTTGTGTGTAAAAAGGACACGAAGCTAGAAGCCCTCTAGTGATTCTGCCTGGATATAAGTGTGTGTGTGTGTGTGTGTGTGTGTGTATGTGTATAAAGACACGAATTCAAGGGCTACAGAGATTCTGTAAGGGTGTGTATGAGTGAGTGTGTAAAAAGGACACTAAGTCAGAAGCCCTCTAGAGATTCTACAAAAGTGTGTGAGGGTGAGAGTTTTTATAAAGGACAAAGGTCGGAAACTCTCCAGAGGTTCTGCCAGAGTGTGAGTGTGTATGTGTGTGTGTGTGTAAAAAGGACACGATATCAGAAGTCATCAAGAGGTACTGCAAGGGTGTGTGTATGTTTGTATGTGTCTATGTGAGTGTGTAAATAGGACACGAAGTCAGAAGCCCCCAGATGTTCTGCAAGCATGTGTGTGTGTGTGTGTGTGTGTGTGTGTGTAATAAGGACACGACATCAGAATCCCTCCAGAGATTCTGCAATGGTGTGAATGTCTGTGCATATATAAAACGAACTTGAAAACAGAAGTCCTGTAGAGATTCGGCAAGGGTGTGAGGGAGTGTTTGTGTGTGTGTGTGGTCTGTGTGTGTGTGTGTGTAAAAGGGACATGAAGTCAGAAACCCTCCAGAGATTCGGCAACGGTATGAGTGTTTGTGTGCGTGGGTAAAAATAAGAAAAATTCAGAAGTCCTGCAGAGAATCTGCAAGGGTATGAGTGTGTGAGTTTGTAAATAAGACACGATCAGAAGCCCTCCAGAGGTTCTGCAAGTGTGTGTTTGTGTGTCTGTGAAAAGGACAGTAAGTCAGAAGCATT
The DNA here is from genome assembly GCF_050624435.1 of Tenrec ecaudatus. Lineage (NCBI taxonomy): Eukaryota > Metazoa > Chordata > Mammalia > Afrosoricida > Tenrecidae > Tenrec > Tenrec ecaudatus. Next base: position 795,650 of record NW_027457903.1, read on the forward strand.
CTAAAGATTCTGCAACTGTGTTTGTGTGTGTTTGTGTGTAAAAAGGACACGAAGCCAGAAGCCCTGTAGTCATTCTCCTTGGTATAAGTGTGAGTGTGTGTTTGTGTGTGTGTGTAAAAAGGAAACAAAATCAGAAGCCCTCTAGTGATTCTGCAAGGGTGTGTGTGTGTGTGTGTGTGTAAAAAGACATGAATTCAAGGACTACAGGTATTCTGTAAGGGTGTGTATGTGTGAGTGTGTAAAATGGACATGAAGTCAGAAGCCCTCTAGTGATTCTTCAAAAGTGTGTGAGGGTGAGAGTTTTTTAAAAGGACAAAGTTCAGATGTACTCCACAGGTTCTGCCAGTGTGTGTGTGTGTATGTGTGAGTGTCTAAAATGTACATGAAATCTGATGCCCTCCAGAGATTCTGCAAAGGTGTATGCATGTGTGTATGTGTCTGTGTGAGTGTGTAAAAAGGACAAGAAGTCAGAAGCACTCCAGATGTTCTGCAAGTGTGTGTGTGGGTGTGTTTAAAAAGGACACGACATCAGAATCCCTCCAGAGATTCTGCAATGGTGTGAATGTATGTGTATATGTAAAACGGACTTGAAATCCGAAGCCCTGTAGAGATTCGGCAAGGGTGTGTGTGTGTGTGTCTGTGTGTGTGTGTTTAAAAATGAGACAAAGTCAGAAGCCCTGCAGAGAATCTGCAAGGGTATGAGTGTGTGAGTTTGTAAATAGGTCACGAACAGAAGCCCTCCAGAGGTTCTGCAAGTGTGTGTTTGTGTGTGTGTGTGTGAAAAGGACACGATATCAGAAGATTTCTAAAGATTCTGCAACTGTGTTTGTGTGTAAAAAGGACTCGAAGCCAGAAGCCCTCTTGTGATTCTGCCTGGATATAAGTGTGAGTGTGTGTGTGTGTGTGTGTGTGTGTATGTGTATAAAGACACGAATTCAAGGGCTACAGAAATTCTGTAAGGCTGTGTATGTGTGAGTGTGTAAAAAGAACACGAAGTCGGAAGTCCTCTAGAGATTCTACAAAAGTGTGTGAAGGTGAGAGTTTTTACAAAGGACAAAGGTCGGAAAGTCTCCAGAGGTTCTGCCAGAGTATGATTGTGTATGTGTGTGTGTGTAAAAAGGACACGATATCAGAAGTCATCAAGAGATACTGCAAGGGTGTGTGTATGTTTGTATGTGTCTATGTGAGTGTGTAAATAGGACACGAAGTCAGAAGCCCCCCAGATGTTCTGCAAGTGTGTGAGTGTGTGTGTGTGTGTAATAAGGACACGACATCAGAATCCCTCCAGAGATTCTGCAATGGTGTGAATGTCTGTGCATATGTAAAACGGACTTGAAATCAGAAGTCCTGTAGAGATTCGACAAGTGTGTGAGGGAGTGTTTGTGTGTGTGTGTGGTCTGTGTGTGTGTGTGTGTGTAAAAAGGACATGAAGTCAGAAACCCTCCAGAGATTCGGCAACGGTATGAGTGTGAGTGTGTGTGTGCGTGTGTAAAAATGAGAGGAAATCATAAGTCCTGCAAAGAATCTGCAAGTGTATTAGTGTGTGAGTTTGTAAATAGGACACGAACAGAAGCCCTCCAGAGGTTCTGCAAGTGTGTGTTTGTGTGTGTGTGTGTGTGTGTGAAAAGGACAGTAAGTCAGAAGCCTTCTAAAGATTCTGCAACTGTGTTTGTGTGTAAAAAGGACACAAAGCCAGAAGCCCTCTAGTCATTGTGCCTGGGTATAAATGTGAGTGTGTGTGTGTGTAAAAAGGAAACAAAATCAGAAGCCCTCAGGTGATTCTGCAATGGTGTGTGTGTGTGTCTGTGTGTTTTTGCGTGTAAAAAGACACGATGTAAACCGCCCAGAGATTCTGTAAGGGTGTGTGTGTGTGAGTGTGTAAAAAGGACACGAAGTCAGAAGCCCTCTAGAGATTCTTCAACAGTGTGTGAGGGTGAGACTTTTAAAAAGAACAAAGATTTGAAGTTCTCCAGAGGATATGCCAGGGTGAGTGTTTGTATGTGTGAAAAGGACAGTAAGTCAGGAGCCTTCCAAAGATTCTGCAACTGTGTTTGTTTGTGTTTGTGTGTAAAAAGGACACGAAGTCAGAAGCCCTCTAGTGATTCTGCCTGGGTATAAGGGTGAGTGTGTGTGTGTATGTGTGTGTGTGTGTGTGTGTGTATAAAGGAAACAAAATCCGAAGTCCTCTAGTGATTTTGCAAGGGTGTGTGTGTGTATGTGTAAAAAGACACGAATTCAAGGGCTACAGAGATTCTGTAAGGGTGTGTATGTGTGAGTGTGTAAAAAGGACACGAAGTCAGAAGCCCTCTAGAGATTCTACAAAAGTGTGTGAGGGTGAGAGTTTTTATAAAGGACAAAGGTCGGAAAGTCTCCAGAGGTTCTGCCAGAGTGTGAGTGTGTATGTGTGTGTGTGTAAAAAGGACACGATATCAGAAGTCATCAAGAGATACTGCAAGGGTGTGTGTATGTTTGTATGTGTCTATGGGAGTGTGTAAAAAGGACACGAAATCAGAAGCCTTGCAGATGTTCTGCAAGTGTGTGTGTGTGTGTGTGTGTGTGTGTGTATGTGTAATAAGGACTCGACATCAGAATCCCTCCAGAGATTCTGCAATGGTGTGAATGTATGTGCATATGTAAAACAGACTTGAAAACAGAAGTCCTGTAGAGATTTGGCAAGGGTGTGAGGGAGTGTGTGTTTGTATGTGTTTGTGTCTGAGTGTGTGTGTGTGTGTGTAAAAAGGACATGAAGTCAGAAACCCTCCAGAAATTCGGCAACGGTATGAGTGTTTGTGTGCGTGGGTAAAAATAAGAAGTCAGAAGTCATGCAGAGAATCTGCAAGGGTATGAGTGTGTGAGTTTGTAAATAGGTCACGAACAGAAGCCCTCCAGAGGTTCTGCAAGTGTGTGTGTGTGTGTGTGTGTGTGTGTGAAAAGGACAGTAAGTCAGAAGCCTTCTAAAGATTCTGCAACTGTGTTTGTGTGTAAAAAGGACACGAAGCCAGAAGCCCTCTAGTGATTCTCCTTGGTATAAGAGTGAGAGTGTGTGTGTGTCTGTGTGTAAAATGGAAACAAAATCAGAAGCCCTTTAGTGATTCTGCAAGTGTGTGTGTGTGTGTGTGTAAAATCACATGAATGCAAGGGCTACAGATATTCTGTAAGGGTGTGTATGTGTGATTGTGTAAAATGGACATGAAGTCAGAAGCCCTCTAGTGATTCTTCAAAAGTGTGTGAGGGTGAGAATTTTTTAAAAGGACAAAGATCGGAAGTACTCCAGAGGTTCTGCCAGAGTGTGTGTGTGTGTATGTGTGCGTGTCTGAAAAGGACATGAAATCAGATGCCCTCCAGAGATTCTGCAAGGGTGCATGCATGTGTGTATGTGTCTGTGTGAATGTGCAAAAAGGACAAGAAGTCAGAAGCCCTCCAGATGTTCCGCAAGTGTGTGTGTGGGTGTGTTTAAAAAGGACACGACATCAGAATCCCTCCAGAGATTCTGCAATGGTGTGAATGTATGTGTATATGTAAAACGGACTTGAAATCCGAAGCCCTGTAGAGATTCGGCAAGGGTGTGTGTGTGTGTGTCTGTGTGTGTGTGTTTAAAAATGAGACAAAGTCAGAAGCCCTGCAGAGAATCTGCAAGGGTATGAGTGTGGGAGTTTGTAAATAGGTCACGAACAGAAGCCCTCCAGAGGTTCTGCAAGTGTGTGTTTGTGTGTGTGTGTGTGAAAAGGACACGATATCAGAAGATTTCTAAAGATTCTGCAACTGTGTTTGTGTGTAAAAAGGACTCGAAGCCAGAAGCCCTCTAGTGATTCTGCCTGGATATAAGTGTGAGTGTGTGTGTGTGTGTGTATGTGTATAAAGACACGAATTCAAGGGCTACAGAAATTCTGTAAGGCTGTGTATGTGTGAGTGTGTAAAAAGAACACGAAGTCGGAAGTCCTCTAGAGATTCTACAAAAGTGTGTGAAGGTGAGAGTTTTTACAAAGGACAAAGGTCGGAAAGTCTCCAGAGGTTCTGCCAGAGTATGATTGTGTATGTGTGTGTGTGTGTAAAAAGGACACGATATCAGAAGTCATCAAGAGATACTGCAAGGGTGTGTGTATGTTTGTATGTGTCTATGTGAGTGTGTAAATAGGACACGAAGTCAGAAGCCCCCCAGATGTTCTGCAAGTGTGTGTGTGTGTGTGTGTGTGTGTGTAATAAGGACACGACATCAGAATCCCTCCAGAGATTCTGCAATGGTGTGAATGTCTGTGCATATCTAAAACGGACTTGAAATCAGAAGTCCTGTAGAGATTCGACAAGTGTGTGAGGGAGTGTTTGTGTGTGTGTGTGGTCTGTGTGTGTGTGTGTGTGTGTGTGTGTAAAAAGGACATGAAGTCAGAAACCCTCCAGAGATTCGGCAACGGTATGAGTGTGAGTGTGTGTGTGCGTGTGTAAAAATGAGACAAAATCATAAGTCCTGCAAAGAATCTGCAAGTGTATTAGTGTGTGAGTTTGTAAATAGGACACGAACAGAAGCCCTCCAGAGGTTCTGCAAGTGTGTGTTTGTGTGTGTGTGTGTGTGAAAAGGACAGTAAGTCAGAAGCCTTCTAAAGATTCTGCAACTGTGTTTGTGTGTAAAAAGGACACAAAGCCAGAAGCCCTCTAGTCATTGTGCCTGGGTATAAGTGTGAGTGTGTGTGTGTGTAAAAAGGAAACAAAATCAGAAGCCCTCAGGTGATTCTGCAATGGTGTGTGTGTGTGTCTGTGTGTTTTTGCGTGTAAAAAGACACGATGTAAACCGCCCAGAGATTCTGTAAGGGTGTGTGTGTGTGAGTGTGTAAAAAGGACACGAAGTCAGAAGCCCTCTAGAGATTCTTCAACAGTGTGTGAGGGTGAGACTTTTAAAAGAACAAAGATTTGAAGTTCTCCAGAGGATATGCCAGGGTGAGTGTTTGTATGTGTGAAAAGGACAGTAAGTCAGAAGCCTTCCAAAGATTCTGCAACTGTGTTTGTTTGTGTTTGTGTGTAAAAAGGACACGAAGTCAGAAGCCCTCTAGTGATTCTGCCTGGGTATAAGTGTAAGTGTGTGTGTGTGTGTGTGTGTGTGTGTATAAAGGAAACAAAATCCGAAGTCCTCTAGTGATTTTGCAAGGGTGTGTGTGTGTATGTGTAAAAAGACACGAATTCAAGGGCTACAGAGATTCTGTAAGTGTGTGTATGTGTGAGTGTGTAAAAAGAACACGAAGTCGGAAGTCCTCTAGAGATTCTACAAAAGTGTGTGAGGGTGAGAGTTTTTATAAAGGACAAAGGTCGGAAAGTCTCCAGAGGTTCTGCCAGAGTGTGAGTGTGTATGTGTGTGTGTGTAAAAAGGACACGATATCAGAAGTCATCAAGAGATATTGCAAGGGTGTGTGTATGTTTGTATGTGTCTATGGGAGTGTGTAAAAAGGACACGAAGTCAGAAGCCCTCCAGATGTTCTGCAAGCGTGTGTGTGTGTGTGTGTGTGTGTATGTGTAATAAGGACTCGACATCAGAATCCCTCAAGAGATTCTGCAATGGTGTGAATGTATGTGCATATGTAAAACAGACTTGAAAGCAGAAGTCCTGTAGAGATTTGGCAAGGGTGTGAGGGAGTGTGTGTTTGTATGTGTTTGTGTCTGAGTGTGTGTGTGTGTGTGTAAAAAGGACATGAAGTCAGAAACCCTCCAGAAATTCGGCAACGGTATGAGTGTTTGTGTGCGTGGGTAAAAATAAGAAGTCAGAAGTCATGCAGAGAATCTGCAAGGGTATGAGTGTGTGAGTTTGTAAATAGGTCACGACCAGAAGCCCTCCAGAGTTTCTGCAAGTGTGTGTGTGTGTGTGTGTGTGAAAAGGACAGTAAGTCAGAAGCCTTCTAAAGATTCTGCAACTGTGTTTGTGGGTAAAAAGGACACGAAGCCAGAAGCCCTCTAGTGATTCTCCTTGGTATAAGAGTGAGAGTGTGTGTGTGTGTCTGTGTGTAAAAAGGAAACAAAATCAGAAGCCCTTTAGTGATTCTGCAAGTGTGTGTGTGTGTGTGTGTGTAAAATCACATGAATGCAAGGGCTACAGATATTCTGTAAGGGTGTGTATGTGTGATTGTGTAAAATGGACATGAAGTCAGAAGCCCTCTAGTGATTCTTCAAAAGTGTGTGAGGGTGAGAATTTTTTAAAAGGACAAAGATCGGAAGTACTCCAGAGGTTCTGCCAGAGTGTGTGTGTGTGTATGTGTGCGTGTCTGAAAAGGACATGAAATCAGATGCCCTCCAGAGATTCTGCAAGGGTGCATGCATGTGTGTATGTGTCTGTGTGAATGTGCAAAAAGGACAAGAAGTCAGAAGCCCTCCAGATGTTCTGCAAGTGTGTGTGTGGGTGTGTTTAAAAAGGACACGACATCAGAATCCCTCCAGATATTCTGCAATGGTGTGTATGTATGTGTTTAGGTAAAAAGACCTTTAAATCAGAAGCCCTTTAAAGATTCGGCAAGGGCGTGAGTGTGTGTGTGTGTGTAAAAAGGTCATGAAGTCAGAAGCCCTCCAGAGATTTGGCAAAGGTATGAGTGTGAGTGTGTGTGTGTGTGTGTGTGTGTGTAAAAATGAGAAGAAGTCAGAAGTCCTACAGAGAATCTGCAAGGGTATGAGTGTGTGAGTGTGTAAGAAGGACACGACAAAAGCCCTTCAGAAGTTCTGCAATTGTGTGTGTGTGTGTGTAAAAAGGACAGTAAATCAGAAGCCTTCTACAGATTCTGCAATGGTGTGTATATGTGTTTGTGTGTAAAAAGGACACGGAGTCAGAAGCCCTCAGAGATTCTTCAATGGTGTGTATGTATGTGTTTATGTAAAAAGGCCTTGAAATCAGAAGCCCTGTAAAGATTCGGCAAGGGTGTGTGTGTGTGGGTGTGTAAAAAGGACATGAAGTCAGAAGCCCTTCAGAGATTCGGCAAAGGTATGAGTGTTTGTGTACGTGTGTAAAAATAAAACGAAGTCAGAAATCCTGCAGAGAATCTGCAAGTGTATGAGTGTGTGTGTGTGTGTGTGTGTGTGTGTGTGTGTCCGTGTGTTAAAATCAAACGAAGTCAGAATTCCTGCAGAGAATCTGCAAGGGTATGAGTGTGTGAGTTTGTGAATAGGACACGAACAGAAGCCCTCCAGAGGTTCTGCAAATGTGTGTGTGTGTGTGTGTGTGTGTGTGTGTGTAATAAGGACACGACATCAGAATTCCTCCAGAGATTCTGCAATGGTGTGAATGTATGTATATATGTTAAACGGACTTGAAATCAGAAGCCGTGTAGAGATACGGCAAGGGTGTGAGTGTGTGTGTGTGTGTGTGTGTGTGTAAAAAGGACAGGAAGTCAGAAACCCTCCAGAGATTCCGCAACGGTATGAGTGTGAGTGTGTGTGTACGTGTGTAAAAATGAGACGAAGTCAGAAGTCCTGCAGAGAATCTGCAAGGGTATGAGTGTGTGAGTTTGTAAATAGGACACGAACAGAAGCCCTCCAGAGGTTCTGCAAGTGTGTGTTTGTGAAAAGGACAGTAAGTCAGAGGCCTTCTAAAGATTCTACAACTGTGTTTGTGTTTGTGTGTAAAAAGGACATGAAGTCAGAAGCCCTCTAGTGATTCTGCCTGGGTATAAGTGTGAGAGTGTGTGTATGTAAAAAGGAAACAAAATCAGAAGCCCTCTAGTGATTCTGCAAGGCTGTGTGTGTGTAAAAAGACACGAATTCAAGTGCTACAGAGATTCTGTAAGGGTGTGTAAATGTGAGTGTGTAAAAAGGACACGAAGTCAGAAACCCTCTAGAGATTCTTCAAAAGTGTGTGAGGGTGAGAGTTTTTATAAAGGACAAAGATCGGAAGTTCTCCAGAGGTTATGCCAGGGTGTGTGTGTGTATGTGTGTGTCCAAAAAAGACACGATATCAGAAGTCATCAAGAGATACTGCAAGTGTGTGTATGTTTGTATGTGTCTATGTGAGTGTGTAAAAAGGACACGAATCAGAAGCCCTCCAGATGTTCTGCAAGGGTGTGTGTGTGTGTGTGATAAGGACACGACATCAGAATCCCTCCAGAGATTCTGCAATGGTGTGTATGTATGTGTATATGTAAAACGGACTTGAAATCAGAAGCCCTATAGAGATTCGGCAAAGGTATGAGTGTGTGTGTGTGTGTGTGTAAAAAGGACATGAAATCAGAAACCCTCCTGAGATTCGGGAACGGTATGAGTGTGAGTGTGTGTGTGAGTATTTGTAATAAGGACACGACATCAGAATCCCTCCAGAGATTCTACAATGGTGTGAATGTATGTGTATATGTAAAACGGACTTGAAATCAGAAGCCCTGTAGAGATTCGGCAAGTGTGCGAGTGTGTGTGTAAAAAGGACATGATGGCAGAAACCCTCCAGAGATTCGGCAACGGTATGAGTGTGAGTGTGTGTGTGCGTGTGTAAAAATGAGACGAAATCAGAAGTCCTGCAGAGAATCTGCAAGTGTATTAGTGTGTGAGTTTGTAAATAGGCACGAACAGAAGCCCTCCAGAGGTTCTGCAAGTGTGTGTTTGTGTGTGTGTGTGTGTGAAAAGGATAGTAAGTCAGAAGCCTTCAAAAGATTCTGCAACTGTGTTTGTGTGTAAAAAGGACACAAAGCCAGAAGCCCTCTAGTCATTGTGCCTGGGTATAAGTGTGTGTGTGTGTGTGTGTGTGTGTAAAAAGGAAACAAAATCAGAAGCCCTCAGGTGATTCTGCAAGTGTGTGTGTGTGTGTCTGTGTGTTTTTGCGTGTAAAAAGACACGATGTAAAGCGCTAAGAGATTCTGTAAGGGTGTGTGTGTGTGAGTGTGTAAAAAGGACACGAAGTCAGAAGCCCTCTAGAGATTCTTCAACAGTGTGTGAGGGTGAGAATTTTAAAAAGAACAAAGATTTGAAGTTCTCCAGAGGTTATGCCAGGATGTGTGTGTGTATGTGTGAAAAGGACAGTAAGTCAGAAGCCTTTCAAAGATTCTGCAACAGTGTTTGTTTGTGTTTGTGTGTAAAAAGGACACGAAGTCAGAAGCCCTCTAGTGACTCTGTCTGGGTATAAGTGTGAGTGTGTGTGTGTATGTGTGTGTGTGTGTGTATAAAGGACAAGAAGTCAGAAGCCTTCCAGATGTTCTGCAAGTGTGTGTGTGGGTGTGTTTAAAAAGGACACGACATCAGAATCCCTCCAGAGATTCTGCAATGGTGTGTATGTATGTGTTTATGTAAAAAGACCTTGAAATCAGAAGCCCTGTAAAGAGTCGGCAAGGGTGTGAGTGTGTGTGTGTGTGTGTGTGTGTGTGTGTGTGCGTGTAAAAAGGACATGAAGTCAGAAGCCCTCCAGAGATTTGGCAAATGTATGAGTGTGAGTGTGTGTGTGTGTGTGTGTAAAAATGAGAAGAAGTCAGAAGTCCTACAGAGAATCCGCAAGGGTATGAGTGTGTAAGAAGGACACGAACAAAAGCCCTCCAGAGGTTCTGCAAGTGTGTGTGTGTAAAAAGGACAGTAAATCAGAAGCCTTCTACAGATTCTGCAACGGTGTGTATATGTGTTTGTGTGTAAAACGTTCACGGAGTCAGAAGCCCTCTAGTGATTCTTCAACAGTGTGTGAGGGTGAGAGTTTTAAAAAAGGATAATGGTCGGAAGTTCTCCAGAGGTTCTGCCAGAGTATGTGTGTGTGTGTGTGTGTGTGTGTGTGTAATAAGGACACGACATCAGAATCCCTCCAGAGATTCTGCATGGTGTGAATGTATGTGTATATGTAAAACGGACTTGAAATCAGAAGCCCTGTAGAGATTCAGAAAGCGTGTGAGTGTGTGTGTAAAAAGGACATGAAGTCAGAAACCCTGCAGAGATTCTGCAACGGTATGAGTGTGAGTGTGTGTGTGTGCGTGTGTAAAAATGAGACGAAATCAGAAGTCCTGCAGAGAATCTGCAAGTGTATTAGTGTGTGAGTTTGTAAATAGGACACGAACAGAAGTCCTCCAGAGATTCTGCAAGTGTGTGTTTGTGTGTGTGTGTGAAAAGGACAGTAAGTCAGAAGCCTTCTAAAGATTCTGCAACTGTGTTTGTGTGTAAAAAGGACATGAAGCCAGAAGCCCTCTAGTCATTGTGCCTGGGTATAAGTGTGTGTGTGTGTGTGTGTGTGTGTGTGTGTAAAAAGGAAACAAAATCAGAAGCCCTCAGGTGATTCTGCAAGGTTGTGTGTGTGTGTGTGTGTCTGTGTGTTTTTGCGTGAAAAAAAGCGATGTAAAGCTCCCAGAGATTCTGTAAGTGTGTGTGTGTGAGTGTGTAAAAAGAACACGAAGTCAGAAGCCCTCTAGAGATTCTTCAACAGTGTGTGAGGGTGAGACATTTTAAAAAGAACAAAGATTTGAAGTTCTCCAGAGGTTATGCCAGGATGTGTGTGTGTATGTGTGAAAAGGACAGTAAGTCAGAAGCCTTTCAAAGATTCTGCAACAGTGTTTGTTTGTGTTTGTGTGTAAAAAGGACACGAAGTCAGAAGCCCTCTAGTGACTCTGTCTGGGTATAAGTGTGAGTGTGTGTGTGTATGTGTGTGTGTGTGTGTATAAAGGACAAGAAGTCAGAAGCCTTCCAGATGTTCTGCAAGTGTGTGTGTGGGTGTGTTTAAAAAGGACACGACATCAGAATCCCTCCAGAGATTCTGCAATGGTGTGTATGTATGTGTTTATGTAAAAAGACCTTGAAATCAGAAGCCCTGTAAAGAGTCGGCAAGGGTGTGAGTGTGTGTGTGTGTGTGTGTGTGTGTGTGTGTGTGCGTGTAAAAAGGACATGAAGTCAGAAGCCCTCCAGAGATTTGGCAAATGTATGAGTGTGAGTGTGTGTGTGTGTGTGTGTAAAAATGAGAAGAAGTCAGAAGTCCTACAGAGAATCCGCAAGGGTATGAGTGTGTAAGAAGGACACGAACAAAAGCCCTCCAGAGGTTCTGCAAGTGTGTGTGTGTAAAAAGGACAGTAAATCAGAAGCCTTCTACAGATTCTGCAACGGTGTGTATATGTGTTTGTGTGTAAAACGTTCACGGAGTCAGAAGCCCTCTAGTGATTCTTCAACAGTGTGTGAGGGTGAGAGTTTTAAAAAAGGATAATGGTCGGAAGTTCTCCAGAGGTTCTGCCAGAGTATGTGTGTGTGTGTGTGTGTGTGTGTGTGTAATAAGGACACGACATCAGAATCCCTCCAGAGATTCTGCATGGTGTGAATGTATGTGTATATGTAAAACGGACTTGAAATCAGAAGCCCTGTAGAGATTCAGAAAGCGTGTGAGTGTGTGTGTAAAAAGGACATGAAGTCAGAAACCCTGCAGAGATTCTGCAACGGTATGAGTGTGAGTGTGTGTGTGTGCGTGTGTAAAAATGAGACGAAATCAGAAGTCCTGCAGAGAATCTGCAAGTGTATTAGTGTGTGAGTTTGTAAATAGGACACGAACAGAAGTCCTCCAGAGATTCTGCAAGTGTGTGTTTGTGTGTGTGTGTGAAAAGGACAGTAAGTCAGAAGCCTTCTAAAGATTCTGCAACTGTGTTTGTGTGTAAAAAGGACATGAAGCCAGAAGCCCTCTAGTCATTGTGCCTGGGTATAAGTGTGTGTGTGTGTGTGTGTGTGTGTGTAAAAAGGAAACAAAATCAGAAGCCCTCAGGTGATTCTGCAAGGTTGTGTGTGTGTGTGTGTGTCTGTGTGTTTTTGCGTGAAAAAAAGCGATGTAAAGCTCCCAGAGATTCTGTAAGTGTGTGTGTGTGAGTGTGTAAAAAGAACACGAAGTCAGAAGCCCTCTAGAGATTCTTCAACAGTGTGTGAGGGTGAGACATTTTAAAAAGAACAAAGATTTTAAGTTCTCCAGAGGTTATGCCAGGGTGTGTGTGTGTATGTGTGAAAAGGACAGTAAGTCAGAAGCCTTCCAAAGATTCTGCAACTGTGTTTGTTTGCGTTTGTGTGTAAAAAGGACATGAAGTCAGAAGCCCTCTACTGAATCTGCCCTGGTATAAGTGTGTGTGTGTGTGTGTATGTGTGTGTGTGTGTGTGTGTGTGTGTGTATAAAGGAAACAAAATCCGAAGCCCTCTAGTGATTTTGTAAGTGTGTGTGTGTGTGTGTGTGTGTGTAAAAAGACACGAATTCAAGGGCTACAGAGATTCTGTAAGGGTGTGTATGTGTGAGTGTGTAAAAAGGACAGGAAGTCAGAAGCCCTCTAGACATTCTACAAAAGTGTGTGAGGGTGAGAGTTTTTATAAAGGACAAAGGTCGGAAAGTCTCCAGAGGTTCTTCCAGAGTGTGAGTGTGTATGTGTGTGTGTGGTTAAAAAGGACACGATATCAGAAGTCATCAAGAGATACTGCAAGGGTGTGTGTATGTATGTATGTGTCTATGTGAGTGTGTAAAAAGGACACGAAGTCAGACGCCCTCCAGATGTTCTGCAAGCGTGTGTGTGTGTGTGTATGTGTAATAAGGACACGACATCAGAATCCCTCCAGAGATTCTGCAATGGTGTGAATGAATGTGCATATGTAAAACGGACTTGAAATCAGAAGTCCTGTAGAGATTCGGCAAGGGTGTTAGGGAGTGTGTGTGTATGTGTGTGTGTGTGTGTGTGTGTGTGAAAAAAGAACATGAAGTCAGAAACCCTCGAGAGATTCGGCAACGGTATGTGTGTTTGTGTGCGTGGGTAAAAATAAGAAGTCAGAAGTCCTGCAGAGAATCTGCAAGGGTATGAGTGTGTGAGTTTGTAAATAGGACACGAACAGAAGCCCTCCAGAGGTTCTGCAAGTGTGTGTTTGTGTGTGTGTGTGAAAAGGACTGTAAGTCAGAAGCCTTCTAAAGATTCTGCAACTGTGTTTGTGTGTGTTTGTGTGCAAAAAGGACACGAAGCCAGAAGCCCTCTACTGATTCTCCTTGGTATAAGTGTGAATGTGTGTGTGTGTGTGTGTGTGTAAAAACACATGGATTCAAGGGCTACAGATATTCTGTAAGGGTGTGTATGTGTGAGTGTCTAAAATGGACATGAAGTCAGAAGCCCTCTAGTGATTCTTCAAACGTGTGTGAGGGTGAGAGTTTTTGAAAAGGACAAAGTTCGGAAGTACTCCAGAGGTTCTGCCAGAGTGTGTGTGTGTGTATGTGTGCTTGTCTGAAAAGGACATGAAATCAGATTCCCTCCAAAGATTCTGCAAGGGTGCATGCATGTGTGTATGTGTCTGTGTGAGTGTGTAAAAAGGACAAGAAGTCAGAAGCCCTCCAGATGTTCTGCAAGTGTGTGTGTGGGTGTGTTTAAAAAGGACACGACATCAGAATCCCTCCAGAGATTCTGCAATGGTGTGTATGTATGTGTTTATGTAAAAAGACCTTGAAATCAGAAGCCCTGTAAAGATTCGGCAAGGGTGTGTGTGTGTGTGTGTGTGTGTGTGTAAAAAGGACATGAAGTCAGAAGCCCTCCAGAGATTTGGCAAATGTATGAGTGTGAGTGTGTGTGTGTGTGTGTGTGTGTGTAAAAATGAGAAGAAGTCAGAAGTCCTACAGAGAATCTGCAAGGGTATGAGTGTGTAAGAAGGACACGAACAAAAGCCCTTCAGAGGTTTTGCAATTGTGTGTGTGTGTGTGTGTAAAAAGGACAGTAAATCAGAAGCCTTCTACAGATTCTGCAACGGTGTGTATATGTGTTTGTGTGTAAAAAGGACACGGAGTCAGAAGCCCACCAGAGATTCTTCAATGGTGTGTATGTATGTGTTTATGTAAAAAGACCTTGAAATCAGAAGCCCTGTAAAGATTCGTCAAGGGTGTGTGTGTGTGTGTGTGTGTGTGTAATAAGGACATGAAGACAAAAGCCCTCCAGAGATTCTGCAAAGGTATGAGTGTGAGTGTGTGTGTGTGTAAAAATGAGACGAAGTCAGAAGTCATACAGATAATCTGCAAGGGTATGAGTGTGTGAGTGTGTAAGAAGGACACGAACAAAAGCCCTCCAGAGGTTCTGCAAGTGTGTGTGTGTAAGAGATTCGGCAAGGGTGTGAGTGGGTGTGTGTGTGTGGGTGTGTGGGTGTGTGTGTGTGTAAAAAGGACATGAACTGAAAAACCCTCCAGAGTTTCGACAAAGGTATGAGTGTGAGTGTGTGTGTGTGTGTTAAAATCAGACGAAGTCAGAAGTCCTGCAGAGAATCTGCAAGTGTATGAGTGTGTGGGTTTGTGAATAGGACACGAACAGAAGCCCTCCAGAGGTTCTGCAAGTGTGTGTTTGTGCGTGTGTGAAAAGGACAGTAAGTCAGAAGCCTTCTAAAGATTCTGCCACTGTGTTTGTGTGTGTTTGTGTGTAAAAAGGACACGAAGCCAGAAGCCCTCTAGTGATTCTCCTTGGTATAAGTGTGAGTGTGTGTGTGTGTGTGTTAAAATCAGACGAAGTCAGAAGTCCTGCAGAGAATCTGCAAGTGTATGAGTGTGTGAGTTTGTGAATAGGACACGAACGGAAGCCCTCCAGAGGTTCTGCAAGTGTGTGTTTGTGCGTGTGTGAAAAGGACAGTAAGTCAGAAGCCTTCTAAAGATTCTGCCACTGTGTTTGTGTGTGTTTGTGTGTAAAAAGGACACGAAGTCAGAAGCCCTCTAGTGATTCTCCTTGGTATAAGTGTGAGTGTGTGTGTGTGTGTGTGTAAAAACACACGAATTCAAGGGCTACAGAGATTCTGTAAGGGTGTGTATGTGTGAGTGTGTAAAAAGGACACGAAGTCAGAAGTCCTCAAGAGATTCTTCAAAAGTGTGTGAGGGTGAGAGTTTTTAAAAAGGACAAAGGTCGGAAGTACTCCAGAGGTTCTGCCAGAGTGTGTGTATGTATGTGTGCATATCTAAAAAGTACATGAAATCACATGCCCTCCAGAGATTCTGCAAGGGTGCATGCATGTGTGTATGTGTCTGTGTGAGTGTGTAAAAAGGACAAGAAGTCAGAAGGCCTCCAGATGTTCTGCAAGTGTGTGTGTGGGTGTGTTTAAAAAGGACACGACATCAGAATCCCTCCAAAGATTCTGCAATGGTGTGAATGTATGTGCATATGTAAAACGGACTTGAAATCAGAAGCCCTGTAGAGATTCGGCAAGGGTGTGAGTGTGTGTGTGTGTGTAAAAATGAGACGAAGTCAGAAGTCCTGCAGAGAAGCCTTTTAAAGTTTCTGAAACTGTGTTTGTGTGTGTTTGTGTGTAAAAAGGACACGAAGCCAGAAGCCCTCTAGTGATTCTGCCTGGATATAAGGGTGTGAGTGTGTGTGTGTGTGTGTGTGTGTGTGTGAAAAGGAAACAATATCAGATGCCCTACAGAGATTCTGCAAGGGTGCATGCATATGTGTATGTGTCTGTGTGAGTGTTTAAAAAGGACAAGAAGTCAGAAGCCCTCCAGATGTTCTGAAAGTGTGTGTGTGTGTGTGTGTTTAAAAAGGACTCGACATCAGAATCCCTCCAGAGATTCTGCAATGGTGTGAATGTATGTGTATATGTAAAAAGACCTTGAAATCAGAAGCCCTGTAAAGATTCGGCAAGGGTGTGAGTGTGTGTGTGTGTGTGTGTGTGTGTGTGTGTGTGTGTGTAAAAAGGACATGAAGTCAGAAGCCCTCCAGAGATTTGGCAAAGGTATGAGTGTGAGTGTGTGTGTGTGTGTGTGTGTGTGGAAAAATGAGAAAAAGTCAGAAGTCCTACAGAGAATCTGCAAGGGTATGAGTGTGTAAGAAGGACACGAACAAAGGCCCTCCATAGGTTCTGCAATTGTGTGTGTGTGTAAAAAGGACAGTGAATCAGAAGCCTTCTACAGTGTGCAACGGTTTGTATATGTGTTTGTGTGTAAAAAGGACACGGAGTCAGAAGCCCTCTAGTGATTCTTCAACAGTGTGTGAGGGTGAGAGTTTTAAAAAAGGACAATGGTCGGAAGTTCTCCAGAGGTTCTCCCAGGGTGTGTGTGTGTGTGTGTGTATGTGTGTGTAATAAGGACATGACATCAGAATCCCTCCAGAGATTCTGCAATGTTGTGAATGTATGTATATATGTAAAACGGACTTGAAATCAGAAGCCCTGTAGAGATTTGGCAAGGGTTTGAGTGTGTGTGTGTGTGTGTGTGTGTGTGTGCCTGTCTAAAAAGGACATGAAATCAGATCCCCACCAGAGATTCTGCAAGGGTTCATGCATGTGTATATGTGTCTGTGTGAGTGTGTAAAAAGGACAAAAAATCAGAAGACCTCCAGATGTTCTGCAAGTGTGTGTGGGTGTGTTTAAAAAGGACACGACATCAGAATCCCTCCAGAGATTCTGCAATGGTGTGTATGTATGTGTATATGTAAAAATACCTTGAAATCAGAAGCCCTTTAAAGATTCGGCAAAAGTGGGAGTGTGTGTGTGTGTGTGTGTGTGTGTGTGTCTGTGTGTAAAAAGTACATGAAGTCAGAAGCCCTCCAGAGTTTTGGCAAAGGTATGAGTGTGAGTGTGTGTGTGTGTGTGTATGTGTAAAAATGAGACGAAGTCAGAAGTCCTGCAGAGATTCTGCAAGGGTGTGAGTGTGTGAGTTTGTAAATAGGACACGAACAGAAGCCCTCCAGAGGTTCTGCAAGTGTGTGTTTGTGCGTGTGTGAAAAGGACAGTAAGTCAGAAGCCTTCTAAAGATTCTGCCACTGTGTTTGTGTGTGTTTGTGTGTAAAAAGGACACGAAGTCAGAAGCCCTCTAGTGATTCTCCTTGGTATAAGTGTGAGTGTGTGTGTGTGTGTGTGTAAAAACACACGAATTCAAGGGCTACAGAGATTCTGTAAGGGTGTGTATGTGTGAGTGTGTAAAAAGGACACGAAGTCAGAAGTCCTCAAGAGATTCTTCAAAAGTGTGTGAGGGTGAGAGTTTTTAAAAAGGACAAAGGTCGGAAGTACTCCAGAGGTTCTGCCAGAGTGTGTGTATGTATGTGTGCATATCTAAAAAGTACATGAAATCACATGCCCTCCAGAGATTCTGCAAGGGTGCATTCATGTGTGTATGTGTCTGTGTGAGTGTGTAAAAAGGACAAGAAGTCAGAAGGCCTCCAGATGTTCTGCAAGTGTGTGTGTGGGTGTGTTTAAAAAGGACACGACATCAGAATCCCTCCAAAGATTCTGCAATGGTGTGAATGTATGTGCATATGTAAAACGGACTTGAAATCAGAAGCCCTGTAGAGATTCGGCAAGGGTGTGAGTGTGTGTGTGTGTGTGTGTGTAAAAAGGACATGAAGTCAAAAACCCTCCAGAGATTCGGCAACGGTATGAGTGTGAGTGTGTGTGTGTGTGTAAAAATGAGACGAAGTCAGAAGTCCTGCAGAGAAGCCTTTTAAAGTTTCTGAAACTGTGTTTGTGTGTGTTTGTGTGTAAAAAGGACACGAAGCCAGAAGCCCTCTAGTGATTCTGCCTGGATATAAGGGTGTGAGTGTGTGTGTGTGTGTGTGTGTGTGTGTGTGTGTGAAAAGGAAACAATATCAGATGCCCTACAGAGATTCTGCAAGGGTGCATGCATATGTGTATGTGTCTGTGTGAGTGTTTAAAAAGGACAAGAAGTCAGAAGCCCTCCAGATGTTCTGAAAGTGTGTGTGTGTGTGTGTGTTTAAAAAGGACTCGACATCAGAATCCCTCCAGAGATTCTGCAATGGTGTGAATGTATGTGTATATGTAAAAAGACCTTGAAATCAGAAGCCCTGTAAAGATTCGGCAAGGGTGTGAGTGTGTGTGTGTGTGTGTGTGTGTGTAAAAAGGACATGAAGTCAGAAGCCCTCCAGAGATTTGGCAAAGGTATGAGTGTGAGTGTGTGTGTGTGTGTGTGGAAAAATGAGAAAAAGTCAGAAGTCCTACAGAGAATCTGCAAGGGTATGAGTGTGTAAGAAGGACACGAACAAAGGCCCTCCATAGGTTCTGCAATTGTGTGTGTGTGTAAAAAGGACAGTGAATCAGAAGCCTTCTACAGTGTGCAACGGTTTGTATATGTGTTTGTGTGTAAAAAGGACACGGAGTCAGAAGCCCTCTAGTGATTCTTCAACAGTGTGTGAGGGTGAGAGTTTTAAAAAAGGACAATGGTCGGAAGTTCTCCAGAGGTTCTCCCAGGGTGTGTGTGTGTGTGTGTGTATGTGTGTGTAATAAGGACATGACATCAGAATCCCTCCAGAGATTCTGCAATGTTGTGAATGTATGTATATATGTAAAACGGACTTGAAATCAGAAGCCCTGTAGAGATTTGGCAAGGATTTGAGTGTGTGTGTGTGTGTGTGTGTGTGTGTGTGTGTGTGTGCCTGTCTAAAAAGGACATGAAATCAGATCCCCACCAGAGATTCTGCAAGGGTTCATGCATGTGTATATGTGTCTGTGTGAGTGTGTAAAAAGGACAAGAAATCAGAAGACCTCCAGATGTTCTGCAAGTGTGTGTGGGTGTGTTTAAAAAGGACACGACATCAGAATCCCTCCAGAGATTCTGCAATGGTGTGTATGTATGTGTATATGTAAAAATACCTTGAAATCAGAAGCCCTGTAAAGATTCGGCAAAAGTGGGAGTGTGTGTGTGTGTGTGTGTGTGTGTGTGTGTGTCTGTGTGTAAAAAGTACATGAAGTCAGAAGCCCTCCAGAGTTTCGGCAAAGTTATGAGTGTGAGTGTGTGTGTGTGTGTGTGTATGTGTAAAAATGAGACGAAGTCAGAAGTCCTGCAGAGATTCTGCAAGGGTGTGAGTGTGTGAGTTTGTAAATAGGACACGAACAGAAGCCCTCCAGAGGTTCTGCAAGTGTGTGTTTGTGTGTGTGAGAAAAGGACAGTAAGTCAGAAGCCTTCCAAAGATTCTGCAACTGTGTTTGTTTGTGTTTGTGTGTAAAAAGGACACGAAGTCAGAAGCCCTCTAGTGATTCTGCCTGGGTATAAGTGTGAGTGTGTGTGTGTATGTGAGTGTGTGTGTGTATAAAGGAAACAACATCCGAAGCCCGCTTGTGATTTTGCAATGGTGTGTGTGTGTGTGTGTATGTGTAAAAAGACACGAATTCAAGGGCTACAGAGATTCAGTAACGGTGTGTATGTGTGAGTATGTAAAAAGGACAGGAAGTCAGAAGCCCTCTAGAGATTCTACAAAAGTGTGTGAGGGTGAGAGTTTTTATAAAGGACAAAGGTCAGAAAGTCTCCTTAGGATCTGCCAGAGTGTGAGTGTGTATGTGTGTGTGTGTAAAAAGTACACGATATCAGAAGTCATGAAGAGATACTGCAAGGGTGTGTGTATGTTTGTATGTGTCTATGTGAGTGTGTAAAAATGACATGAAGTCAGAAGCCCTCCAGTTGTTCTGCAAGCGTGTGCGTGTGTGTGTGTTTGTGTGTGTGTAATAAGGACACGACATCAGAATCCCTCCAGAGATTCTGCAATGGTGTGAATGTATGCGCATTTGTAAAACGGACATGAAATCAGAAGTCCTGTAGAGATTCGGCAAGAGTGTGAGGGAGTGTGTGTGTGTGTGTCTCTGTGTGTGTGTTTGTAAAAAGAACATGAAGTCAGAAACCCTCAAGAGATTCAGCAACGGTATGAGTGTTTTTATGCGTGGGTAAAAATAAGAAGAAGTCAGAAGTCCTGCAGAGAATCTGCAAGGGTATGATTGTGTGAGTTAGTAAATAGGTCACGAACAGAAGCCCTCCAGAGGTTCTGCAAGTGTGTGTTTGTGTGTGTGTGTGAAAAGGACAGTAAGTCAGAAGCCTTCTAAAGATTCTGCAACTGTGTTTGTGTGTGTTTGTGTGTAAAAAGGACACGAAGCCTGAAGCCCTCTAGTGATTCTCCTTGGTATAAGTGTGAGTGTGAGTTTGTAAAAAGGAAACAAAATCAGAAGCCCTCTAGTGATTCTGCAAGGGTGTGTGTGTGTGTGTGTGTGTGTGTGTGTGAAAAAGACATGAATTCAAGGGCTACAGATATTCTGTAAGGGTGTGTATGTGTGAGTGTGTAAAATGGACATGAAGTCAGAAGCCCTCTAGTGATTCTTCAAAAGTGTGTGAGGGTGAGAGTTTTTTAAAAGGACAAAGGTTGGAAGTACTCCAGAGGTTCTGCCAGAGTGTGTGTGTGTATGTGTGCATGTCTAAAAAGGACATGAAATCAGATGCCCTCCAGAGATTCTGCAAGGGTGCATGCATGTGTGTATGTGTCTGTGTGAGTGTGTAAAAAGGACAAGAAGTCAGAAGCCCTCCAGATGTTCTGCAAGTGTGTGTGTGGGTGTGTTTAAAAAGTACACGACATCAGAATCCCTCCAGAGATTCTGCAATGGTGTGAATGTATGTGTATATTTAAAACGGACTTGAAATCAGAAGCCCTGTAGAGATTCGGCAAGAGTGTGAGTGTGTCTGTGTGTGTGTGTGTGTAAGAAGGAAATGAAGTCAAAAACCCTCCAGAGATTCGGCAACAGTATGAGTGTGAGTGTGTGTGCGTGTGTAAAAATGAGACGAAGTCAGAAGTCCTGCAGAGAATCTGCAAGGGTATGAGTGTGTGACTTTGTAAATAGGTCACGAACAGAAGCCCTCCAGAGGTTCTGCAAGTGTGTGTTTGTGTGTGTGTGTGAAAAGGACAGTAAGTCAGAAGACTTCTAAAGATTCTGCAACTGTGTTTGTGTGTGTTTGTGTGTAAAAAGGACACGAAGCCAGAAGCCCTCTAGTGATTCTGCCTGGATATAAGGGTGTGTGTGTGTGTGTGTGTGTGTGTGTGTGTGTGTGTGTGTAAAGGAAACAAAATCAGATGCCCTCCAGAGATTCTGTAAGGGTGCATGCATGTGTGTATGTGTCTGTGTGAGTGTGTAAAAAGGACAAGAAGTCAGAAGCACTCCAGATGTTCTGCAAGTGTGTGTGTGGGTGTGTTTAAAAAGGACACAACATCAGAATCCCTCCAGAGATTCTGCAATGGTGTGTATGTATGTGCTTATGTAAAAAGACCTTGAAATCAGAAGCCTTGTAAAGATTCGACAAGGGTGTGAGTCTGTGTGTGTGTGTGTAAAAAGGACATGAAGTCAGAAGCCCTCCAGAGATTTCCCATAGGTATGAGTGTGTGTGTGTGTGTGTGTGTGTGGAAAAATGAAAAAAAGTCAGAAGTCCTACAGAGAATCTGCAAGGGTATGAGTGTGTGAGTGTGCAAGAAGGACACGAAAAAAAGCCCTTCTGAGGTTCTGTAATTGTGTGTGTGTGTGTGTGTGTAAAAAGTACAGTAAATCAGAAGCCTTCTACAGTGTGCAACGGTGTGTATATGTGTTTGTGTGTAAAAAGGACACGGAGTCAGAAGCCCTCTAGTGATTCTTCAACAGTGTGTGAGGGTGAGAGTTTTAAAAAAAGACAATGGTCGGAAGTTCTCCAGAGGTTCTGCCAGGGTGTGTGTGTGTGTGTGTGCGTGTATGTGTGTGTAATAAGGACACGACATCAGAATCCCTCCAGAGATTCTGCAATGGTGTGAATGTATGTGTATATGTAAAACGGACTTGATATCAGAAGCAATGTAGGGATTCGGCAAGGGTGTGAGTGTGTGTGTGTGTGTGGGGTGGGTGTGTGTGTGTGTGTGTGTAAAAAGGACATGAAGTAAAATATCCTCCAGAGATTCAGCAACGGTATGAGTGTGTGTGTGCGTGTCTTAAAATCAGAAAGCAAGTCAGAAGTCCTGCAGAGAATCTGCAAGGGTATGAGTGTGTGAGTTTGTGAATAGGACACGAACAGAAGCCCTCCAGAAGTTCTGCAAGTGTGTGTTTGTGCGTGTGTGAAAAGGACAGTAAGTCAGAAGCCTTTTAAGATTCTGCAACTGTGTTTGTGTGTGGTTGTGTGTAAAAAGGACACGAAGCCAGAAGCCCTCTAGTGATTCTCCTTGGTATAAGTGTGAGTGTGTGTGTGTGTGTGTGTAAAAAAACCCGAATTCAAGGGCTACAGAGATTCTGTAAGGGTGTGTATGTGTGAGTGTGTAAAAAGGACACGAAGTCAGAAGTCCTCTAGAGATTCTTGAAAAGTGTGTGTGGGTGAGAGTATTTAAAAAGGACAAAGGTCGGAAGGTCTCCAGAGGTTATGCCAGAGTGTGTGTGTGTGCGTGTGCGTGTCTAAAAAGGACATGAAATCAGATGCCCTCCAGAGATTCTGCAAGGGTTCATGCATGTGTGTATGTGTCTGTGTGAGTGTGTAAAAAGGACAAGAAATCAGAAGACCTCCAGATGTTATGCAAGTGTGTGTGGGTGTGTTTAAAAAGGACACGACATCAGAATACCTCCAGAGATTCTGCAATGGTGTGTATGTATGTGTATATGTAAAAATACCTTGAAATCAGAAGCCCTGTAAAGATTCGGCAAAGGTGGGAGTGTGTGTGTGTTTGTGTGTGTGTGTGTCTGTGTGTAAAAAGTACATGAAGTCAGAAGCCCTCCAGAGTTTCAGCAAAGGTATGAGTGTGAGTGTGTGTGTGTGTGTGTGTGTGTATGTGTAAAAATGAGACGAAGTCAGAAGTCCTACAGAGAATCTGCAAGGGTGTGAGTGTGTGAGTTTGTAAATAGGACACGAACAGAAGCCCTCCAGAGGTTCTGCAAGTGTGTGTTTGTGTGTGTGAGAAAAGGACAGTAAGTCAGAAGCCTTCTAAAGATTCTGCAACTGTGTTTGTGTGTAAAAAGGACACGAAGCCAGAAGCCCTCTAGTGATTCTGCCTGGGTATAAGAGTGAGAGTGTGTGTGTGTGTGTGTGTGTGTGTGTGTGTGTGTGAGTAAAAAGGAAACAAAATCAGAAGCCCTCTAGTAATTCTGCAAGGGTGTGAGTGTGTGTGTGTGTGTGTGTGTGTGTGTAAAAGGACACGAAGTCAGAAGCCCTCTAGAGATTCTTCAAAGGTGTGAGGGTGAGAGTTTTTATAAAGGACAAAGGTCGGAAGTTCTCCAGAGGTTATGCCAGAGTGTGTGTATATGTGTGTGTGTCTAAAAAGGACACGATATCAGAAGTCATCAAGAGATACTGCAAGGGTGTGTGTATGTTTGTATGTGTCTATGTGAGTGTGTAAAAAGTGCACGAAGTCAGAAGCCCTCCAGATATTCTGCAAGGGTGTGTGTGTGTGTGTGTAATAAGGACACGACATCAGAATCCCAACAGAGATTCTGCAATGGTGTGAATGTATGTGTATATGTAAAACGGACTTGAAATCAGAAGCCCTGTAGAGATTGGGCAACGGTGTGTGTGTGTGTGTAAAAAGGACATTAAGTCAGAAGCCCTCCAGAGTTTCGGCAAAGGTATGAGTGTGAGTGTGTGTGTGTGTGTGTGTGTGTGTGTGTAAAAATGAGAAGAAGTCAGAAGTCCTACAGACAATCTGCAAGGGTATGAGTGTGTGAGTGTGTAAGGACACGAACAAAAGCCCTTCAGAGGTTCTGCACTTGTGTGTGTGTTTGTGTGTAAAAAGGACACGGAGTCAGAAGCCCTCTAGTGATTCTTCAACAGTGTGTGATGGTGAGAGTTTTAAAAAAGGACAATGGTCGGAAATTCTCCAGAGGTTCTGCCAGGGTGTGTGTGTGTGTGTGTGTGTGCGTGTGTTTATGTGTGTGTAATAAGGACACGACATCAGAATCCCTCCAGAGATTCTACAATGGTGTGAATGTATGTGTATATGTAAAACGGACTTGAAATCAGAAGCCCTGTAGAGACTCGGCAAGGGTGTGTGTGTGTGTGTGTGTGTGTGTGTGTGTGTGTTTGTGTGTGTGTAAAACGGACATGAAGTCAAAAACTCTCCAGGGATTCAGCAACGGTATGAGTGTGAGTTTGTGTGTGCGTGTGTTAAAATCAGACGAAGTCAGAAGTCCTACAGAGAATCTGCAAGGGTATGAGTGAGTGAGTTTGTGAATAGGACACGAACAGAAGCCCTCCAGAGGTTCTGCAAGTGTGTGTTTGTGCGTGTGTGAAAAGGACAGTAAGTCAGAAGCCTTCTAAAGATTCTGCAACTGTGTTTGTGTGTGTTTGTGTGTAAAAAGGACACGAAGCCAGAAGCCCTCTAGTGATTCTCCTTGGTATAAGTGTGAGTGTGTGTGTGTGTGTAAAAAGACACGAATTCAAAGGCTACAGAGATTCTGTAAGGGTGTGTTTGTCTGAGTGTGTAAAAAGGACATGAAGTCAGAAGCCCTCTAGAGATTCTTCCAAGGTGTGAGGGTGAGAGTTTTTATAAAGCACAAAGTTCGGAAGTTCTCCAGAGGTTATGCCAGGGTGTGTTTGTGTATGTGTGTGTGTCTAAAAAGGACACGAAGTCAGAAGCCCTCCAGATGTTCTGCAAGTGTGTGAGGGTGTGTTTTAAAAAGACACGACTTCAGAATCCCTCAAGAGATTCTGCAATGGTGTGTATGTATGTGTATATGTGAAAATACCTTGAAATCAGAAGCCCTGTAAAGATTCGGCAAAGGTGGGAGTGTGTGTGTGTTTGTGTGTGTGTGTGTCTGTGTGTAAAAAGTACATGAAGTCAGAAGCCCTCCAGAGTTTCAGCAAGGTATGAGTGTGAGTGTGTGTGTGTGTGTGTGTATGTGTAAAAATGAGACGAAGTCAGAAGTCCTGCAGAGAATCTGCAAGGGTGTGAGTGTGTGAGTTTGTAAATAGGACACGAACAGAAGCCCTCCAGAGGTTCTGCAAGTGTGTGTTTGTGTGTGTGAGAAAAGGACAGTAAGTCAGAAGCCTTCTAAAGATTCTGCAACTGTGTTTGTGTGTAAAAAGGACACGAAGCCAGAAGCCCTCTAGTGATTCTGCCTGGGTATAAGAGTGAGAGTGTGTGTGTGTGTGTGTGTGTGTGTGTGTGTGTAAAAAGGAAACAAAATCAGAAGCCCTCTAGTAATTCTGCAAGGGTGTGAGTGTGTGTGTGTGTGTGTGTAAAAGGACACGAAGTCAGAAGCCCTCTAGAGATTCTTCAAAGGTGTGAGGGTGAGAGTTTTTATAAAGGACAAAGGTCGGAAGTTCTCCAGAGGTTATGCCAGAGTGTGTGTATATGTGTGTGTGTCTAAAAAGGACACGGTATCAGAAGTCATCAAGAGATACTGCAAGGGTGTGTGTATGTTTGTATGTGTCTATGTGAGTGTGAAAAAATTGCACGAAGTCAGAAGCCCTCCAGATATTCTGCAAGGGTGTGTGTGTGTGTGTGTGTGTGTGTGTGTGTGTGTGTAATAAGGACACGACATCAGAATCCCAACAGAGATTCTGCAATGGTGTGAATGTATGTGTATATGTAAAACGGACTTGAAATCAGAAGCCCTGTAGAGATTGGGCAACGGTGTGTGTGTGTGTGTAAAAAGGACATTAAGTCAGAAGCCCTCCAGAGATTCGGCAAAGGTATGAGTGTGAGTGTGTGTGTGTGTGTGTGTAAAAAGGACAGTAAATCAGAAGCCTTCTACAAATTCTTCAACGGTGTGTATATGTGTTTGTGTGTAAAAAGGACATGGAGTCAGAAGCCCTCCAGAGATTTGGCAAAGGTATGAGTGTGAGTGTGTGTGTGTGTGTGTGTGTGTGTGTAAAAATGAGAAGAAGTCAGAAGTCCTACAGACAATCTGCAAGGGTATGAGTGTGTGAGTGTGTAAGGACACGAACAAAAGCCCTTCAGAGTTTCTGCAATTGTGTGTGTGTTTGTGTGTAAAAAGGACACGGAGTCAGAAGCCCTCTAGTGATTCTTCAACAGTGTGTGATGGTGAGAGTTTTAAAAAAGGACAATAGTCGGAAATTCTCCAGAGGTTCTGCCAGGGTGTGTGTGTGTGTGTGTGTGTGTGTGTGTGTGTGTGTGTAATAAGGACACGACATCAGAATCCCTCCAGAGATTCTACAATGGTGTGAATGTATGTGTATATGTAAAACGGACTTGAAATCAGAAGCCCTGTAGAGACTCGGCAAGGGTGTGTGTGTGTGTGTGTGTGTGTGTGTGTGTGTGTTTGTGTGTGTGTAAAACGGACATGAAGTCAAAAACTCTCCAGGGATTCAGCAACGGTATGAGTGTGAGTTTGTGTGTGCGTGTGTTAAAATCAGACGAAGTCAGAAGTCCTACAGAGAATCTGCAAGGGTATGAGTGAGTGAGTTTGTGAATAGGACACGAACAGAAGCCCTCCAGAGGTTCTGCAAGTGTGTGTTTGTGCGTGTGTGAAAAGGACAGTAAGTCAGAAGCCTTCTAAAGATTCTGCAACTGTGTTTGTGTGTGTTTGTGTGTAAAAAGGACACGAAGCAAGAAGCCCTCTAGTGATTCTCCTTGGTATAAGTGTGAGTGTGTGTGTGTGTGTGTGTGTGTAAAAAGACACGAATTCAAGGGCTACAGAGATTCTGTAAGGGTGTGTTTGTCTGAGTGTGTAAAAAGGACACGAAGTCAGAAGCCCTCTAGAGATTCTTCCAAGGTGTGAGGGTGAGAGTTTTTATAAAGCACAAAGTTCGGAAGTTCTCCAGAGGTTATGCCAGGGTGTGTGTGTGTATGTGTGTGTGTCTAAAAAGGACACGAAGTCAGAAGCCCTCCAGATGTTCTGCAAGTGTGTGTGGGTGTGTTTTAAAAAGACACGACTTCAGAATCCCTCAAGAGATTCTGCAATGGTGTGTATGTATGTGTATATGTGAAAATACCTTGAAATCAAAAGCCCTGTAAAGATTCGGCAAAGGTGGGAGTGTGTGTGTGTTTGTGTGTGTGTGTGTCTGTGTGTAAAAAGTACATGAAGTCAGAAGCCCTCCAGAGTTTCAGCAAAGGTATGAGTGTGAGTGTGTGTGTGTGTGTGTGTATGTGTAAAAATGAGACGAAGTCAGAAGTCCTGCAGAGAATCTGCAAGGGTGTGAGTGTGTGAGTTTGTAAATAGGACACGAACAGAAGCCCTCCAGAGGTTCTGCAAGTGTGTGTTTGTGTGTGTGAGAAAAGGACAGTAAGTCAGAAGCCTTCTAAAGATTCTGCAACTGTGTTTGTGTGTAAAAAGGACACGAAGCCAGAAGCCCTCTAGTGATTCTGCCTGGGTATAAGAGTGAGAGTGTGTGTGTGTGTGTGTGTGTGTGTGTGTGTGAGTAAAAAGGAAACAAAATCAGAAGCCCTCTAGTAATTCTGCAAGGGTGTGAGTGTGTGTGTGTGTGTGTGTGTGTGTGTAAAAGGACACGAAGTCAGAAGCCCTCTAGAGATTCTTCAAAGGTGTGAGGGTGAGAGTTTTTATAAAGGACAAAGGTCGGAAGTTCTCCAGAGGTTATGCCAGAGTGTGTGTATATGTGTGTGTGTCTAAAAAGGACACGATATCAGAAGTCATCAAGAGATACTGCAAGGGTGTGTGTATGTTTGTATGTGTCTATGTGAGTGTGTAAAAAGTGCACGAAGTCAGAAGCCCTCCAGATATTCTGCAAGTGTGTGTGTGTGTGTGTGTGTGTGTGTGTGTGTGTGTAATAAGGACACGACATCAGAATCCCAACAGAGATTCTGCAATGGTGTGAATGTATGTGTATATGTAAAACGGACTTGAAATCAGAAGCCCTGTAGAGATTGGGAAACGGTGTGTGTGTGTGTATGTAAAAAGGACATTAAGTCAGAAGCCCTCCAGAGATTCGGCAAAGGTATGAGTGTGAGTGTGTGTGTGTGTGTGTGTGTGTAAAAAGGACAGTAAATCAGAAGCCTTCTACAAATTCTTCAACGGTGTGTATATGTGTTTGTGTGTAAAAAGGACACGGAGTCAGAAACCCTCCAGAGATTTGGCAAAGGTATGAGTGTGAGTGTGTGTGTGTGTGTGTGTGTGTAAAAATGAGAAGAAGTCAGAAGTCCTACAGACAATCTGCAAGGGTATGAGTGTGTGAGTGTGTAAGGACACGAACAAAAGCCCTTCAGAGGTTCTGCAATTGTGTGTGTGTTTGTGTGTAAAAAGGACACGGAGTCAGAAGCCCTCTAGTGATTCTTCAACAGTGTGTGATGGTGAGAGTTTTAAAAAAGGACAATGGTCGGAAATTCTCCAGAGGTTCTGCCAGGGTGTGTGTGTGTGTGTGTGTGTGTGTGTGTGTGTGTGTGTGTAATAAGGACACGACATCAGAATCCCTCCAGAGATTCTACAATGGTGTGAATGTATGTGTATATGTAAAACGGACTTGAAATCAGAAGCCCTGTAGAGACTCGGCAAGGGTGTGTGAGTGTGTGTGTGTGTGTGTTTGTGTGTGTGTAAAACGGACATGAAGTCAAAAACTCTCCAGGGATTCAGCAACGGTATGAGTGTGAGTTTGTGTGTGCGTGTGTTAAAATCAGACGAAGTCAGAAGTCCTACAGAGAATCTGCAAGGGTATGAGTGAGTGAGTTTGTGAATAGGACACGAACAGAAGCCCTCCAGAGGTTCTGCAAGTGTGTGTTTGTGCGTGTGTGAAAAGGACAGTAAGTCAGAAGCCTTCTAAAGATTCTGCAACTGTGTTTGTGTGTGTTTGTGTGTAAAAAGGACACGAAGCCAGAAGCCCTCTAGTGATTCTCCTTGGTATAAGTGTGAGTGTGTGTGTGTGTGTGTAAAAAGACACGAATTCAAGAGCTACAGAGATTCTGTAAGGGTGTGTTTGTTTGAGTGTGTAAAAAGGACACGAAGTCAGAAGCCCTCTAGAGATTCTTCCAAGGTGTCAGGGTGAGAGTTTTTATAAAGCACAAAGTTCGGAAGTTCTCCAGAGGTTATGCCAGGGTGTGTGTGTGTATGTGTGTGTGTCTAAAAAGGACAGGAAGTCAGAAGCCCTCCAGATGTTCTGCAAGTGTGTGTGGGTGTGTTTTAAAAAGACACGACTTCAGAATCCCTCAAGAGATTCTGCAATGGTGTGTATGTATGTGTATATGTGAAAATACCTTGAAATCAGAAGCCCTGTAAAGATTCGGCAAAGGTGGGAGTGTGTGTGTGTTTGTGTGTGTGTGTGTCTGTGTGTAAAAAGTACATGAAGTCAGAAGCCCTCCAGAGTTTCAGCAAAGGTATGAGTGTGAGTGTGTGTGTGTGTGTGTGTATGTGTAAAAATGAGACGAAGTCAGAAGTCCTGCAGAGAATCTGCAAGGGTGTGAGTGTGTGAGTTTGTAAATAGGACACGAACAGAAGCCCTCCAAGGTTCTGCAAGTGTGTGTTTGTGTGTGTGAGAAAAGGACAGTAAGTCAGAAGCCTTCTAAAGATTCTGCAACTGTGTTTGTGTGTAAAAAGGACACGAAGCCAGAAGGCCTCTAGTGATTCTGCCTGGGTATAAGAGTGTGTGTGTGTGTGTGTGTGTGTGTGAGTAAAAAGGAAACAAAATCAGAAGCCCTCTAGTAATTCTGCAAGGGTGTGAGTGTGTGTGTGTGTGTGTGTGTGTGTAAAAGGACACGAAGTCAGAAGCCCTCTAGAGATTCTTCAAAGGTGTGAGGGTGAGAGTTTTTATAAAGGACAAAGGTCGGAAGTTCTCCAGAGGTTATGCCAGAGTGTGTGTATATGTGTGTGTGTCTAAAAAGGACACGATATCAGAAGTCATCAAGAGATACTGCAAGGGTGTGTGTATGTTTGTATGTGTTTATGTGAGTGTGTAAAAAGTGCACGAAGTCAGAAGCCCTCCAGATATTCTGCAAGGGTGTGTGTGTGTGTGTGTGTGTGTGTGTGTGTAATAAGGACACGACATCAGAATCCCAACAGAGATTCTGCAATGGTGTGAATGTATGTGTATATGTAAAACGGACTTGAAATCAGAAGCCCTGTAGAGATTGGGCAACGGTGTGTGTGTGTGTGTAAAAAGGACATTAAGTCAGAAGCCCTCCAGAGTTTCGGCAAAGGTATGAGTGTGAGTGTGTGTGTGTGTGTGTGTGTGTGTGTAAAAATGAGAAGAAGTCAGAAGTCCTACAGACAATCTGCAAGGGTATGAGTGTGTGAGTGTGTAAGGACACGAACAAAAGCCCTTCAGAGGTTCTGCAATTGTGTGTGTGTTTGTGTGTAAAAAGGACACGGAGTCAGAAGCCCTCTAGTGATTCTTCAACAGTGTGTGATGGTGAGAGTTTTAAAAAAGGACAATGGTCGGAAATTCTCCAGAGGTTCTGCCAGGGTGTGTGTGTGTGTGTGTGTGTGTTTATGTGTGTGCAATAAGGACACGACATCAGAATCCCTCCAGAGATTCTACAATGGTGTGAATGTATGTGTATATGTAAAACGGACTTGAAATCAGAAGCCCTGTAGAGACTCGGCAAGGGTGTGTGTGTGTGTGTGTGTGTCTGTGTGTATGCTTAAAAAGGAAATAAAATCATAAGCCATCTAATGATTCTACAAGGGTGTGTGTGTGTGCGTGTGTGTGTGTGTAAAAAGACACGAATTCAAGGGCTACAGAGATTCTGTAAGGGTGTGTATGTGTGAGTGTGTAAAAAGGACACGAAGTCAGAAGCCCTCTAGAAATTCTTCAAAGGTGTGAGGGTGAGATTTTTTATAAAGGACAAGGGTCGGAAGTTCTCCAGAGGTTATGCCAGGGTGTGTGTGTGTATGTGTGTGTGTCTAAACGGACACTATATCAGAAGTCATCAAGAGATACTGCAAGTGTGTTTGTATGGTTGTATGTGTCTATGTGTGTGTGTAAAAAGTACACGAAGTCAGAAGCCCTCCAGATGTTCTTCAAGGGTGTGTGTGTGTGTGTGTGTGTGTGTGTGTGTGTGTATGTGTGTGTAATAAGGACACGACATCAGAATGCCTCCAGAGATTCTGCAATGGTGTGAATATATGTGTATATAAAACCGACTTGAAATCAGAAGCCTTATCGAGATTTCGCAAGTGTATGAGTGTGTGTTTGTGTGTGTGTGTGTAAAAAGGACATGAAGTCCGAAACCCTCCAGAGATTCGGCCAAGGTATGAGTGTGAGTGTGTGTGTGCGTGTGTAAAGATGAGAGGAAGTCAGAACTCCTGCAGGGAATCTGCAAGGGTATCAGTGTGTGAGTTTGTAAATAGGACACGAACAGAGGCCCTCCAGAGGTTCTGCAAGTGTGTGTTTGTGTGTGTGTGTGAAAAGGACAGTAAGTCAGAAGCCTTCTAAAGATTCTGCAACTGTGTATGTTTGTGTTTGTGTGTAAAAAGGACACGAAGTCCGAAGCCCTCTAGTGATTC
The DNA here is from genome assembly GCF_050624435.1 of Tenrec ecaudatus. NCBI lineage: Eukaryota > Metazoa > Chordata > Mammalia > Afrosoricida > Tenrecidae > Tenrec > Tenrec ecaudatus. The sequence continues at coordinate 826,652 of NW_027457903.1, forward strand.
TGCCTGGGTATAAGTGTGAGTGTGTGTGTGTGTGTGTAAAAAGGAAACAAAATCAGAAGCCCTCTAGTGATTCTGCAAGGATGTGTGTGTGTAATAAGACACGAATTCAAGGGCTACAGAGATTCTGTAAGGGTGTGTATGTGTGAGTGTGTAAAAAGTACACGAAATAAGAAACCCTCTAGAGATTCTTCAAAAGTGTGTGAGATTCAGAGTTTTTATAAAGGACAAAGATAGGAATTTCTCCAGAGGTTATGCCAGGGTGTGTGTGTGTATGTGTTGTCGAAAAAGGACACGATATCAGAAGTCATCAAGAGATACTGCATGTGTGTGTGTAGGTTTCTATTTGTCTATGTGAGTGTGTAAAAAGGACACGAAGTTAGAAGCCCTCCAGAAATTCTGCAATGGTGTGAATGAATTTGTATACGTAAAACGGACTTGAAACCAGAAGCCCTGTAGAGATTCGGCAAGGGTGTGTGTGTGTGTGTGTGTGTGTGTGTGTGTGTGTGTGTGTAAAAAGGACATGAAGTCAGAAACTCTCCAGAGATTTGGCAACGGTTTGAGTGTGATTGTGTGTGTGCGTGTGTTAAAATGAGACGAAGTCAGAAGTCCTGCAGAGAATCTGCAAGGGTGCGTGCAGGTGTGTATGCGTCTGTGTGAGTGTGTAAAAAGGACACGAAGTCATAAGCCCTCCAGAGATTCTGCAATGGTGTGAATGTATGTGTATATGTAAAAAGGACTTGAAATCAGAAGCCCTGTAGAGATTCGGCAAGGGTGTGAGTGTGTGTGTGTGTGTGTGTGTGTGTGTGTAAAAAGGACATGAAGTCAGAAACTCTCCAGAGATTCCCCAACGGTATGAGTGTGAGTGTGTGTGATTGTAAAAATGAGACGAAGTCAGAAGTCCTGCAGAGAATCTGCAAAGGTATGAGTGTGTGAGTTTGTAAATAGGACACGAACAGAAGCCCTCCAGAGGTTCTGCAATTGTGTGTGTTTGTGTGTGTGAAAAGGACACGAAGTCAGAAGCCCTCTTGTGATTCTTCCAGGGTATAAGTGTGAGTGTGTGTGTGTGTGTGTGTGTGTAAAAAGGAAACAAAATCAGAAGCCCTCTAGTGATTCTGCATGGGTGTGTGTGTGTAAAAAGACACGAATTCAAGGGCTACAGAGATTCTGTAAGGGTGTGTATGTGTGAGTGTGTAAAAAGGATACGAAGTCAGAAGTCCTCTAGAATTCTTCAAACGTATATTAGGGTGAGAGTTTTTATAAAGGACAAAGGTCCGAAGTTCTCCAGAGTTTATGCCAGGGTGTGTGTGTGCATGTGTGTGGGTCTAAAAAGGACACGATATCAGAAGTCATCAAGAGATACTGCAAGTGTGTGTGTGTGTTTGTAAGTGTCTATGTGAGTGTGTAAAAAGGACACGAAGTCAGAAGCCCTCCAGTTGTTCTGTAAGGGTGTGTGTGTGTGTTTGTGTGTGTGTGTAATAAGGACACGACATCAGAATCCCTCCAGAGATTCAGCAATGGTGTGAATGTATGTGTATATGTAAAACGGACTTGAAATCAGAAGCTCTGTAGAGATTCGGCAAGGGTGTGTGTGTGTGTGTGTGTGTGTGTGTGTGTGTGTATGTGTGTAATAAGGACATGAAGTCAGAAACCCTTGAGAGATTTGGCAATGGTATGAGTGTGAGTGTGTGTGTGCGTGTGTTTAAATGAGACGAAGTCAGAAGTCCTGCAGAGAATCTGCAAGGGTATGAGTGTGTGAGTTTGTAAATAGGACACGAACAGAAGCCCTCCAGAGGCTCTGCAAGTGTGTGTTTGTTTTTGTGTGAAAAGGAGTGTAAGTCAGAAGCCTTCTAAAGATTCTGCAACTGTGTTTGTGTGTGTTTGTGTGTAAAAAGGACACGAAGCCAGAAGCCCTGTAGTGATTCTGTCTGGGTATAAGTGTCTATGTGTGTGTGTGTGTGTGTGTGTGTAAAAAGGAAACAAAATCAGAAGATATCTAGTGTTATTGCAAGGGTGTGTGTGTGTGTCTGTGTGTTTTTGCGTGTAAAAAGACACGATGTAAAGCGCCCAGAGATTCTGTAAGTGTGTCTGTGTATGTGTGTGTGTCTGTTGGTTTTTGCGTGTAATAAGACACGAGGTAAAGCGCCCAGAGATTCTGTAAGGGCGTGTGTGTGTGTGTGTGTGAGTGTGTAAAAAGGACACGAAGTCAGAAGGCCTCTAGAGATTCTTCAACAGTGTGTTCAGGTGAGATTGTTTAAAAAGGACAAAGGTCGGAAGTTCTCCAGAGGTTCTGCCAGAGTGTGTGTGTGTGTATTTGTGCGTGTCTAAAAAGAACATGAAATCAGATGCCCTCCAGAGATTCTGCAAGGGTGCATGCATGTGTGAATGTGTCTGTGTGAGTGTGTAAAAAGGACAAGGAGTCAGAAGCCCTCCAGATGTTCTGCAAGTGTGTGTGGGTGTGTTTAAAAAGGACACGACATCAGAATCCCTCCAGAGATTCTGCAATGGTGTGAATGTATGTGTATATGTAAAAAGGACTTGAAATCAGAAGCCCTGTAGAGATTCGGCAAGGGTGTGAGTGTGTGTGTGTGTGTGTGTGTGTGTGTGTGTGTAAAAAGGACACGAAGTCAGAAGGCCTCTAGAGATTCTTCAACAGTGTGTTCGGGTGAGAGTGTTTAAAAAGGACAAAGGTCGGAAGTTCTCCAGAGGTTCTGCCAGAGTGTGTGTGTGTGTATTTGTGCGTGTCTAAAAAGTACATGAAATCAGATACCCTCCAGAGATTCTGCAAGGGTGCATGCATGTGTGAATGTGTCTGTGTGAGTGTGTAAAAAGGACAAGGAGTCAGAAGCCCTCCAGATGTTCTGCAAGTGTGTGTGGGTGTGTTTAAAAAGGACACGACATCAGAATCCCTCCAGAGATTCTGCAATGGTGTGAATGTATGTGTATATGTAAAAAGGACTTGAAATCAGAAGCCCTGTAGAGATTCGGCAAAGGTGTGAGTGTGTGTGTGTGTGTGTGTGTGTAAAAAGGACATGAAGTAAGAAACTCTCCAGAGATTCCGCAACGGTATGAGTGTGAGTGTGTGTGATTGTAAAAATGAGACGAACTCAGAAGTCCTGCAGAGAATCTGCAAAGGTATGAGTGTGTGAGTTTGTAAATAGGACACGAACAGAAGCCCTCCAGAGGTTCTGCAAGTGTGTGTTTGTGTGTGTGAAAAGGACAGTAAGTCAGAAGCCTTCTAAAGATTCTGCAACTGTGTTTGTGTGTGTTTGTGTGTAAAAAGGACACGAAGTCAGAAGCCCTCTTGTGATTCTTCCACGGTATAAGTGTGAGTGTGTGTGTGTGTGTGTGTAAAAAGGAAACAAAATCAGAAGCCCTCTAGTGATTCTGCATGGGTGTGTGTGTGTGTGTAAAAAGACACGAATTCAAGGGCTACAGAGATTCTGTAAGGGTGTGTATGTGTGAGTGTGTAAAAAGGACACGAAGTCAGAAGCCCTCTAGAGATTCTTCAAACGTATATTAGGGTGAGAGTTTTTATAAAGGACAAAGGTCGTAAGTTCTCCAGAGTTTATGCCAGGGTGTGTGTGTGTGCATGTGTGTGGGTCTAAAAAGGACACGATATCAGAAGTCATCAAGAGATACTGCAAGTGTGTGTGTGTGTTTGTAAGTGTCTATGTGAGTGTGTAAAAAGGACACGAAGTCAGAAGCCCTCCAGTTGTTCTGTAAGGGTGTGTGTGTGTGTTTGTGTGTGTGTGTAATAAGGACACGACATCAGAATCCCTCCAGAGATTCAGCAATGGTGTGAATGTATGTGTATATGTAAAACGGACTTGAAATCAGAAGCTCTGTAGAGATTCGGCAAGGGTGTGTGTGTGTGTGTGTGTGTGTGTGTGTGTGTGTGTGTGTGTGTAATAAGGACATGAAGTCAGAAACCCTTGAGAGATTCGGCAATGGTATGAGTGTGAGTGTGTGTGTGCGTGTGTTTAAATGAGACGAAGTCAGAAGTCCTGCAGAGAATCTGCAAGGGTATGAGTGTGTGAGTTTGTAAATAGGACACGAACAGAAGCCCTCCAGAGGCTCTGCAAGTGTGTGTTTGTTTTTGTGTGAAAAGGACAGTAAGTCAGAAGCCTTCTAAAGATTCTGCAACTGTGTTTGTGAGTGTTTGTGTGTATAAAGGACACGAAGCCAGAAGCCCTCTAGTGATTCTGCCTGGGTATAAGTGTGTGTGTGTGTGTGTGTGTGTGTGTGTAAAAAGGAAACAAAATCAGAAGCCATCTAGTGGTATTGCAAGGGTGTGTGTGTGTCTCTGTGTTTTTGCGTGTAAAAAGACACGATGTAAAGCGCCCAGAGATTCTGTAAGTGTGTGTGTGTGGGGGGGGTTGTGTGTAAAAAGACACGATTTAAAGCGCCCAGAGATTCTGTAAGGGTGTGTGTGTGTGTGTGTGTGTGTGTGTGAGTGTGTAAAAAGGACACGAAGTCAGAAGGCCTCTAGAGATTCTTCAACAGTGTGTTCGGGTGAGAGTGTTTAAAAAGGACAAAGGTCGGAAGTTCTCCAGAGGTTCTGCCAGAGTGTGTGTTTGTATGTGTGCGTGTCTAAGAGTACATGAAATCAGATGCCCTCCAGAGATTCTGCAAGGGTGCATGCATGTGTGAATGTGTCTGTGTGAGTGTGTAAAAAGGACTAGAAGTCAGAAGCCCTCCAGATGTTCTGCAAGTGTGTGTGGGTGTGTTTAAAAAGGACACGACATCAGAATCCCACCAGGGATTCTGCAATGGTGTGAATGTATGTGTATATGTAAAACGGACTTGAAATCAGAAGCTCTGTAGAGATTCGGCAAGGGTGTGTGTGTGTGTGTGTGTGTGTAATAAGGACACGACATCAGAATCCCTCCAGAGATTCTGCAATGGTGTGAATGTATGTGTATATGTAAAATGGACTTGAAATCAGAAGTCCTGTAGAGATTCGGTAAGCGTGTGAGTGTGTGTGTAAAAAGGACATGAAGTCAGAAACCCTCCAGAGATTCGGCAACGGTATGAGTGTGAGTGTGTGTGTGCGTGTGTAAAAATGAGACGAAATCAGAAGTACTGCAGAGAATCTGCAAGTGTATTAGTGTGTGAGTTTGTAAATAGGACACGAACAGAAGCCCTCCAGAGGTTCTGCAAGTGTGTGTTTGTGTGTGTGTGTGTATGTGTAATAAGGACTCGACATCAGAATCCCTCCAAAGATTCTGCAATGGTGTGAATGTATGTGCATATGCAAAACGGACTTGAAATCAGAAGTCCTGTAGAGATTCGGCAAGGGTGTGAGGGAGTGTGTGTGTGTATGTGTGTGTGTGTGTGTGTGTGTGTGAAAAAAGAACATGAAGTCAGAAACCCTCGAGAGATTCGGCAACGGTATGAGTGTTTGTGTGAGTTGGTAAAAATAAGAAGTCAGAAGTCCTGCAGCGAATCTGCGAGGGTATGAGTGTGTGAGTTTGTAAATAGGACACGAACAGAAGCCCTCCAGAGGTTCTGCAAGTGTGTGTTTTTGTGTGTGTGTGTGTGAAAAGGACACGATATCAGATGATTTCTAAAGATTCTGCAACTGTGTTTGTGTGTAAAAAGGACTCGAAGCCAGAAGCCCACTAGTGATTATCCTTGGTATAAGTGTGAATGTGTGTGTGTGTAAAAAGGAAACAAAATCAGAAGCCCTCTAGTGATTCTGCAAGGGTGTGTGTGTGTGTGTGTGTGTGTGTAAAAACACAAGAATTCAAGGGCTACAGATATTCTGCAAGGGTGTGTATGTGTGAGTGTGTAAAATGGACATGAAGTCAGAAGCCCTCTAGTGATTCTTCAAAAGTGTGTGAGGGTGAGAGTTTTTTAAAAGGAAAAAGTTCGGAAGTACTCCAGAGGTTCTGCCAGAGTGTGTGTGTGTATGTGTGCGTGTCTGAAAAGGACATGAAATCAGTTGCCCTCCAGAGATTCTGCAAGGGTGCATGCATGTGTTTATGTGTCTGTGTGAGTGTGTAAAAAGGACAAGAAGTCCGAAGCCCTCCAGATGTTCTGCAAGTGTGTGTGTGGGTGTGTTTAAAAAGGAGACGACATCAGAATCCCTCCAGAGATTCTGCAATGGTGTGTATGTATGTGTTTATGTAAAAAGACCTTGAAATCAAAAGCCCTGTAAAGATTCGGCAAGGGTTTGAGTATGTGTGTCTGTAAAAAGGACATGAAGTCAGAATCCCTCCATAGATTTGGCAAAGGTATGAGTGTCAGTGTGTGTGTGTGTGTGTCTGTGTGTGTGTGTTTGTAAAAATGAGAAGAAGTCAAAAGTCCTACAGAGAATCTGCAAAGGTATGAGTGTGTGAGTGTGTAAGAAGGACACGAACAAAAGCCCTTCAGAGGTTCTGCAATTGTGTGTGTGTGTGTGTGTAAAAAGGACAGTAAATCAGAAGCCTTCTACAGATTCTGCACCGTTGTGTATATGTGTTTGTGTGTAAAATGGACACGGAGTCAGAAGCACTCCAGAGATTCTTCAATGGTGTGTATGTATGTGTTTATGTAAAAAGACCTTGAAATCAGAAGCCCTGTAAAGATTGGCAAGGGTGTGTGTGTCTGTGTGTAAAAAGGAGATGAAATCAGAAGCCCTCGAGAGATTCGGCAAAGGTATGAGTGTGAGGGTGTGTGTGTAAAAATGAGACTAAGTCAGAAGTCCTACAGAGAATCCTCAAGGGTATGAGTGTGTGAGTGTGTAAGAAGGACACGATCAAAAGCCCTCCAGATGTTCTGCAAATGTGTGTGTGTAAAAAGGACAGTAAATCAGAAGCCTACAGATTCTGCAACGGTGTGTATATGTGTTTGTGTGTAAAACATTCACGGAGTCAAAAGCCCACTAGTGATTCTTCAACAGTGTGTTAGGGTGAGAGTTTTAAAAAAGGACAATGGTCGGAAATTCTCCAGAGGTTCAGCCAGGGTGTGTGTCTGTGTGTGTGTGTGTGTGTGTGTGTAATAAGGACACGACATCAGAATCCCTCAAGAGGTTCTGCAATGGTGTGAATGTATGTGTATATGTAAAATGGACTTGAAATCAGAAGTCCTGTAGAGATTCGGAAAGCGTGTGAATGTGTGTGTAAAAAGGACATGAAGTCAGAAACCCTCCAGAGATTCGGCAACGGTATGAGTGTGAGTGTGTGTGTGCGTGTGTAAAAATGAGACGAAATCAGAAGTACTGCAGAGAATCTGCAAGTGTATTAGTGTGTGAGTTTGTAAATAGGACACGAACAGAAGCCCTCCAGAGGTTCTGCAAGTGTGTGTTTGTGTGTGTGTGAAATGGATAGTAAGTCAGAAGCCTTCTAAAAATTCTGCAACTGTGTTTGTGAGTAAAAAGGACACGAAGCCAGAAGACCTCTAGTGATTTTGCCTGGGTATAAGTGTGAGTGTGTGTATGTGTGTGTGTGTAAAAAGGAAACAAAATCAGAAGCCCTCGGGTGATTCTGCAAGGGTGTGTGTGTGTCTGTGTGTTTTTGCGTGTAAAAAGACACGATGTAAAGCGCCCAGAGATTCTGTAAGGGTGTGTGTGTGTGAGTGTGTAAAAAGGACACGAAGTCAGAAGCCCTCTAGAGATTCTTCAACAGTGTGTGAGGGTGAGACTTTTTAAAAAGAACAAAGATTTGAAGTTCTCCAGAGGTTATGCCAGTGTGTGTGTGTGTATGTGTGAAAAGGACAGTAAGTCAGAAGCCTTCCAAAGATTCTGCAACTGTGTTTGTTTGTGTTTGTGTGTAAAAAGGACACGAAGTCAGAAGCCCTCTAGTGATTCTGCCTGGGTATAAGTGTGAGTGTGTGTGTGTATGTGTGTGTGTATGTGTGTGTGTATGTGTGTATAAAGGAAACAAAATCCGAAGCCCTCTAGTGATTTTGCAAGTGTGTGTGTGTGTGTGTGTGTGTGTGTGTAAAAAGACACAAATTCAAGGGCTACAGAGATTCTGTAAGGGTGTGTATGTGTGAGTGCGTAAAAAGGACAGGAAGTCAGAAGCCTCTAGAGATTCTACAAAAGTGTGTGAGGGTGAGAGTTTTTATAAAGGACAAAGGTCGGAAAGTCTCCAGAGGTTCTGCCAGAGTGTGAGTGTGTATGTGTGTGTGTGTATGTAAAAAGACACAATATCAGAAGTCATCAAGAGATACTGCAAGGGTGTGTGTATGTTTGTATGTGTCTATGTGAGTGTGTAAAAAGGACACGAAGTCAGAAGCCCTCCAGATGTTCTGCAAGCGTGTGTGTGTGTGTGTGTGTGTGTATGTGTAATAAGGACTCAACATCAGAATCCCTCCAGAGATTCTGCAATGGTGTGAATGTATGTGCATATGTAAAACGGACTTGAAATCAGAAGTCCTGTAGAGATTTGGCAAGGGTGTGAGGGAGTGTGTGTGTGTCTGTGTGTGTGTGTGAAAAAAGAACATGAAGTCAGAAACCCTCGAGAGATTCGGCAACGGTATGAGTGTTTGTGTGCGTGGGTAAAAATAAGAAGTCAGAAGTCCTGCAGAGAATCTGCGAGGGTATGAGTGTGTGAGTTTGTAAATAGGACACGAACAGAAGCCCTCCAGAGGTTCTGCAAGTGTGTGTTTGTGTGTGTGTGTGAAAAGGACAGTAAGTCAGAAGCCTTCTAAAGATTCTGCAACTGTGTTTGTGTGTATTTGTGTGTAAAAAGGACACGAAGCCAGAAGCCCACTAGTGATTATCCTTGGTATAAGTGTGAATTTGTGTGTGTGTAAAAAGGAAACAAAATCAGAAGCCCTCTAGTGATTCTGCAAGGGTGTGTGTGTGTGTGTGTGTGTGTGTAAAAACACAAGAATTCAAGGGCCACAGATATTCTGCAAGGGTGTGTATGTGTGAGTGTGTAAAATGGACATGAAGTCAGAAGCCCTCTAGTGATTCTTCAAAAGTGTGTGAGGGTGAGAGTTTTTTAAAAGGACAAAGTTCAGAAGTACTTCAGAGGTTCTGCCAGAGTGTGTGTGTGTATGTGTGCGTGTCTGAAAAGGACATGAAATCAGTTGCCCTGCAGAGATTCTGCAAGGGTGCATGCATGTGTTTATGTGTCTGTGTGAGTGTGTAAAAAGGACAAGAAGTTCGAAGCCCTCCTGATGTTCTGCAAGTGTGTGTGTGGGTGTGTTTAAAAAGGACACGACATCAGAATCCTTCCAGAGATTCTGCAATGGTGTGTATGTATGTGTTTATGTAAAAAGGCCTTGAAATCAGAAGCCCTGTAAAGATTCGGCAAGGGTGTGAGTGTGTGTGTGTGTAAAAAGGACATGAAGTCAGAAGCCCTCCAGAGATTCGGCAAAGGTATGAGTGTCAGTGTGTGTGTGTGTGTGTGTGTAAAAATGAGAAGAAGTCAAAAGTCCTACAGAGAATCTGCAAAGGTATGAGTGTGTGAGTGTGTAAGAAGGACACGAACAAAAGCCCTTCAGAGGTTCTGCAATTGTGTGTGTGTGTGTGTGTGTAAAAAGGACAGTAAATCAGAAGCCTTCTACAGATTCTGCACCGTTGTGTATATGTGTTTGTGTGTAAAATGGACACGGAGTCAGAAGCACTCCAGAGATTCTTCAATGGTGTGTATGTATGTGTTTATGTAAAAAGACCTTGAAATCAGAAGCCCTGTAAAGATTGGCAAGGGTGTGTGTGTCTGTGTGTAAAAAGGAGATGAAATCAGAAGCCCTCGAGAGATTCGGCAAAGGTATGAGTGTGAGGGTGTGTGTGTAAAAATGAGACTAAGTCAGAAGTCCTACAGAGAATCCTCAAGGGTATGAGTGTGTGAGTGTGTAAGAAGGACACGATCAAAAGCCCTCCAGATGTTCTGCAAATGTGTGTGTGTAAAAAGGACAGTAAATCAGAAGCCTAAAGATTCTGCAACGGTGTGTATATGTGTTTGTGTGTAAAACATTCACGGAGTCAAAAGCCCACTAGTGATTCTTCAACAGTGTGTTAGGGTGAGAGTTTTAAAAAAGGACAATGGTCGGAAATTCTCCAGAGGTTCAGCCAGGGTGTGTGTCTGTGTGTGTGTGTGTGTGTAATAAGGACACGACATCAGAATCCCTCCAGAGATTCTGCAATGGTGTGAATGTATGTGTATATGTAAAATGGACTTGAAATCAGAAGTCCTGTAGAGATTCGGAAAGCGTGTGAATGTGTGTGTAAAAAGGACATGAAGTCAGAAACCCTCCAGAGATTCGGCAACGGTATGAGTGTGAGTGTGTGTGTGCGTGTGTAAAAATGAGACGAAATCAGAAGTACTGCAGAGAATCTGCAAGTGTATTAGTGTGTGAGTTTGTAAATAGGACACGAACAGAAGCCCTCCAGAGGTTCTGCAAGTGTGTGTTTGTGTGTGTGTGAAATGGATAGTAAGTCAGAAGCCTTCTAAAAATTCTGCAACTGTGTTTGTGAGTAAAAAGGACACGAAGCCAGAAGACCTCTAGTGATTTTGCCTGGGTATAAGTGTGAGTGTGTGTATGTGTGTGTGTGTAAAAAGGAAACAAAATCAGAAGCCCTCGGGTGATTCTGCAAGGGTGTGTGTGTGTCTGTGTGTTTTTGCGTGTAAAAAGACACGATGTAAAGCGCCCAGAGATTCTGTAAGGGTGTGTGTGTGTGAGTGTGTAAAAAGGACACGAAGTCAGAAGCCCTCTAGAGATTCTTCAACAGTGTGTGAGGGTGAGACTTTTTAAAAAGAACAAAGATTTGAAGTTCTCCAGAGGTTATGCCAGTGTGTGTGTGTGTATGTGTGAAAAGGACAGTAAGTCAGAAGCCTTCCAAAGATTCTGCAACTGTGTTTGTTTGTGTTTGTGTGTAAAAAGGACACGAAGTCAGAAGCCCTCTAGTGATTCTGCCTGGGTATAAGTGTGAGTGTGTGTGTGTATGTGTGTGTGTATGTGTGTGTGTATGTGTGTATAAAGGAAACAAAATCCGAAGCCCTCTAGTGATTTTGCAAGTGTGTGTGTGTGTGTGTGTGTGTGTAAAAAGACACAAATTCAAGGGCTACAGAGATTCTGTAAGGGTGTGTATGTGTGAGTGCGTAAAAAGGACAGGAAGTCAGAAGCCTCTAGAGATTCTACAAAAGTGTGTGAGGGTGAGAGTTTTTATAAAGGACAAAGGTCGGAATGTCTCCAGAGGTTCTGCCAGAGTGTGAGTGTGTATGTGTGTGTGTGTATGTAAAAAGACACAATATCAGAAGTCATCAAGAGATACTGCAAGGGTGTGTGTATGTTTGTATGTGTCTATGTGAGTGTGTAAAAAGGACACGAAGTCAGAAGCCCTCCAGATGTTCTGCAAGCGTGTGTGTGTGTGTGTGTGTGTGTATGTGTAATAAGGACTCAACATCAGAATCCCTCCAGAGATTCTGCAATGGTGTGAATGTATGTGCATATGTAAAACGGACTTGAAATCAGAAGTCCTGTAGAGATTTGGCAAGGGTGTGAGGGAGTGTGTGTGTGTCTGTGTGTGTGTGTGAAAAAAGAACATGAAGTCAGAAACCCTCGAGAGATTCGGCAACGGTATGAGTGTTTGTGTGCGTGGGTAAAAATAAGAAGTCAGAAGTCCTGCAGAGAATCTGCGAGGGTATGAGTGTGTGAGTTTGTAAATAGGACACGAACAGAAGCCCTCCAGAGGTTCTGCAAGTGTGTGTTTGTGTGTGTGTGTGAAAAGGACAGTAAGTCAGAAGCCTTCTAAAGATTCTGCAACTGTGTTTGTCTGTATTTGTGTGTAAAAAGGACATGAAGCCAGAAGCCCACTAGTGATTATCCTTGGTATAAGTGTGAATTTGTGTGTGTGTAAAAAGGAAACAAAATCAGAAGCCCTCTAGTGATTCTGCAAGGGTGTGTGTGTGTGTGTGTGTATGTAAAAACACAAGAATTCAAGGGCTACAGATATTCTGCAAGGGTGTGTATGTGTGAGTGTGTAAAATGGACATGAAGTCAGAAGCCCTCTAGTGATTCTTCAAAAGTGTGTGAGGGTGAGAGTTTTTTAAAAGGACAAAGTTCAGAAGTACTTCAGAGGTTCTGCCAGAGTGTGTGTGTGTATGTGTGCGTGTCTGAAAAGGACATGAAATCAGTTGCCCTCCAGAGATTCTGCAAGGGTGCATGCATGTGTTTATGTGTCTGTGTGAGTGTGTAAAAAGGACAAGAAGTTCGAAGCCCTCCTGATGTTCTGCAAGTGTGTGTGTGGGTGTGTTTAAAAAGGACACGACATCAGAATCCTTCCAGAGATTCTGCAATGGTGTGTATGTATGTGTTTATGTAAAAAGGCCTTGAAATCAGAAGCCCTGTAAAGATTCGGCAAGGGTGTGAGTGTGTGTGTGTGTAAAAAGGACATGAAGTCAGAAGCCCTCCAGAGATTCGGCAAAGGTATGAGTGTCAGTGTGTGTGTGTGTGTGTGTGTAAAAATGAGAAGAAGTCAAAAGTCCTACAGAGAATCTGCAAAGGTATGAGTGTGTGAGTGTGTAAGAAGGACACGAACAAAAGCCCTTCAGAGGTTCTGCAATTGTGTGTGTGTGTGTGTGTGTAAAAAGGACAGTAAATCAGAAGCCTTCTACAGATTCTGCACCAATGTGTATATGTGTTTGTGTGTAAAATGGACACGGAGTCAGAAGCACTCCAGAGATTCTTCAATGATGTGTATGTATGTTTTTTGTAAAAAGACCTTGAAATCAGAAGCCCTGTAAAGATTCGGCAAGGGTGTGTGTGTCTGTGTGTAAAAAGGACATGAAATCAGAAGCCCTCGAGAGATTCGGCAAAGGTATGAGTGTGAGGGTGTGTGTGTAAAAATGAGACTAAGTCAGAAGTCCTACAGAGAATCCTCAAGGGTATGAGTGTGTGAGTGTGTAAGAAGGACACGATCAAAAGCCCTCCAGAGGTTCTGCAAGTGTGTGTGTGTAAAAAGGACAGTAAATCAGAAGCCTTCTACAGATTCTGCAACGGTGTGTATATGTGTTTGTGTGTTAAACATTCACGGAGTCATAAGCCCTCTAGTGATTCTTCAACACTGTGTTAGGGTGAGAGTTTTAAAAAAGGACAATGGTTGGAAGTTCTCCAGAGGTTCAGCCAGGGTGTGTGTCTGTGTGTGTGTATGTGTGTGTAATAAGGACACGACATCAGAATCCCTCCAGAGATTCTGCAATGGTGTGAATATATGTGTATATGTAAAATGGACTTGAAATCAGAAGTCCTGTAGAGATTCGGAAAGCGTGTGAGTGTGTGTGTAAAAAGGACATGAAGTCAGAAATTCTCCAGAGATTCGGCAAAGGTATGAGTGTGAGTGTGTGTGTGCGTGTGTAAAAATGAGACGAAATCAGAAGTACTGCAGAGAATCTGAAGTGTATTAGTGTGTGAGTTTGTAAATAGGACACGAACAGAAGCCCTCCAGAGGTTCTGTAAGTGTGTGTTTGTGTGTGTGTGAAATGGATAATAAGTCAGAAGCCTTCTAAAGTTTCTGCAACTGTGTTTGTGAGTAAAAAGGACACGAAGCCAGAAGACCTCTAGTGATTTTGCCTGGGTATAAGTGTGAGTGTGTGTGTGTGTGTGTGTGTGTAAAAAGGAAACAAAATCAGAAGCCCTCGGGTGATTCTGCAAGGGTGTGTGTGTGTCTGTGTGTTTTTGCGTGTAAAAAGACACGATGTAAAGCGCCCAGAGATTCTGTAAGTGTGTGTGTGTGTGAGTGTGTAAAGAGGACACGAAGTCAGAAGCCCTCTAGAGATTCTTCAACAGTGTGTGAGGGTGAGACTTTTTAAAAAGAACAAAGATTTGAAGTTCTCCAGAGGTTATGCCAGGGTGTGTGTGTGTATGTGTGAAAAGGACAGTAAGTCAGAAGCCTACCAAAGATTCTGCAACTGTGTTTGTTTGTGTTTGTGTGTAAAAAGGACACGAAGTCAGAAGCCCTCTAGTGATTCTGCCTGGGTATAAGTGTGAGTGTGTGTGTGTATGTGTGTGTGTGTGTGTGTATAAAGGAAACAAAATCCGAAGCCCTCTTGTGATTTTGCAAGGGTGTGTGTGCATGTGCAAAAAGACACGAATTCAAGGGCTACAGAGATTCTGTAAGGGTGTGTATGTGTGAGTGTGTAAAAATGACACGAAGTCAGAAGCCCTCTAGAGATTCTACAAAAGTGTGTGAGGGTGAGAGTTTTTATAAAGGAGAAAGGTCGGAAAGTCTCCAGAGGTTCTGCCAGAGTGTGAGTGTGTATGTGTGTGTAAAAAGACACGATATCAGAAGTCATCATGAGATACTGCAAGGGTTTGTGAATGTTTGTATGTGTCTATGTGAGTGTGTAAAAACGACAAGAAGTCAGAAGCCCTCCAGATGTTCTGCAAGCGTGTGTGTGTGTGTGTGTGTATGTGTAATAAGGACACGACATCAGAAACCCTCCAGTGATTCTGCAATGGTGTGAATGTATGTGCATATGTAAAACGGACTTGAAATCAGAAGTCCTGTAGAGATTCTGCAAGGGTGTGAGGGAGTGTGTGTGTGTATGTGTGTGTGTGTGTGTGTGTGTGTGTGTGTGTGTGTAAAAAGGACATGAAGTCAGAAACCCTCCAGAGATTCGGCAACGGTATGAGTTTTTGTGTGCGTGGGTAAAAATAAGAAGTCAGAAGTCCTGCAGAGAATCTGCAAGGGTATGAGTGTGTGAGTTTGTAAATAGGACACGAACAGAAGCCCTCCAGAGGTTCTGCAAGTGTGTGTTTGTGTGTGTGTGTGTGTGAAAAGGACAGTAAGTCAGAAGCCTTCTAAAGATTCTGCAACTGTGTTTGTGTGTGTTTGTGTGTAAAAAGGACACGAAGCCAGAAGCTCTCTAGTGATTATCCTTGGTATAAGTGTGAATGTGTGTGTGTGTAAAAAGGAAACAAAATCAGAAGCCCTCTAGTGATTCTGCAAGGGTGTGTGTGTGTGTGTTTGTGTCTGTAAAAAGACATGAATTCAAGGTCTACAGAAATTCTGTAAAGGTGTGTATGTGTGAGTGTGTAAAATGGACATGAAGTCAGAAGCCCTCTAGTGATTCTTCAAAAGTGTGTGAGGGTCAGAGTTTTTTAAAAGGACAAAGTTCAGAAGTACTCCAGAGGTTCTGCCAGAGTGTGTGTGTGTAAGTGTGCGTGTCGAAAAGGACATAAAATCAGATGCCCTCCAGAGATTCTGCAAGGGTGCATGCATGTGTGTATGTGTCTGTGTGAGTGTGTAAAAAGGTCAAGAAGTCAGAAGAACTCCAGATGTTCTGCAAGTGTGTGTGTGGGTGTGTTTAAAAAGGACACGACATCAGAATCCCTCCAGAGATTCTGCAATGGTGTGTATGTATGTGTATATGTAAAAAGACCTTGAAATCAGAAGCCCTGTAAAGATTTGGCAAGGGTGTGAGTGTGTGTGTGTGTGTGTGTGTGTGTAAAAAGGACATGAAGTCAGACCCCTCCAGAGATTCGTCAAAGGTATGAGTGTGAGTGTGTGTGTGTGTGTTTGTGTGTGTGTAAAAATGAGACGAAGTCAGAAGTCCTGCAGAGAATCTGCAAGTGTATTAGTGTGTGAGTTTGTAAATAGGACACGAACAGAAGCCCTCCAGAGGTTCTGCAAGTGTGTGTTTGTGTGTGTGTGAAATGGATAGTAAGTCAGAAGCCTTCTAAAGATTCTGCAACTGTGTTTGTGAGTAAAAAGGACACGAAGACAGAAGACCTCTAGTGATTTTGCGTGGGTATAAGTGTGAGTGTGTGTGTGTGTGTGTGTGTGTAAAAAGGAAACAAAATCAGAAGCCCTCGGGTGATTCTGCAAGGGTGTGTGTGTGTCTGTGTGTTTTTGCGTGTAAAAAGACACGATGTAAAGCGCCCAGAGATTCTGTAAGGGTGTGTGTGTGTGAGTGTGTAAAAAGGACACGAAGTCAGAAGCCCTCTAGAGATCCTTCAACAGTGTGTGAGGGTGAGACTTTTTAAAAAGAACAAAGATTTGAAGTTCTCCAGAGGTTATGCCAGGGTGTGTGTGTGTGTATGTGTGAAAAGGACAGTAAGTCAGAAGCCTTACAAAGATTCTGCAACTGTGTTTGTGTTTGTGTGTAAAAAGGACACAAAGTCAGAAGCCCTCTAGTGATTCTGCCTGGGTATAAGTGTGAGTGTGTGTGTGTATGTGTGTGTGTGTGTGTGTATAAAGGAAACAAAATCCGAAGCCCTCTAGTGATTTTGCAAGGGTGTGTGTGTGTGTATGTGTAAAAAGACACGAATTCAAGGGCTACAGAGATTCTGTAAGGGTGTGTATGTGTGAGTTTGTAAAATGGACATGAAGTCAGAAGCCCTCTAGTGATTCTTCAAAAGTGTGTGAGGGTGAGAGTTTTTTAAAAGAACAAAGTTCGGAAGTACTCCAGAGGTTCTGCCAGAGTGTGTGTGTGTATGTGTGCGTGTCTGAAAAGGACATGAAATCAGATGCCCTCAAGAGATTCTGCAAGGGTGCATGCATGTGTGTATGAGTCTGTGTGAGTGTGTAAAGAGGACAAGAAGTCAGAAGCACTCCAGATGTTCTGCAAGTGTGTGTGTGAGTGTGTTTAAAAAGGACACGACATCAGAATCCCTCCAGAGATTCTGCAATGGTGTGTATGTATGTGTTTATGTAAAAAGACCTTGAAATCAAAAGCCCTGTAAAGATTCGGCAAGGGTGTGAGTGTGTGTGTGTGTGTGTGTGTGTGTGTGTAAAAAGGACATGAAATCAGAAGCCCTCCAGAGATTTGGCAAAGGTATGAGTGTGAGTGTGTGTGTGTGTGTGTTAAAATGAGAAGAAGTCAGAAGTCCTACAGAGAATCTGCAAGGGTATGAGTGTGTAAGTGTGTAAGAAGGACATGAACAAAAGCCCTACAGAGGTTCTGCAATTGTGTGTGTGTGTGTGTAAAAAGGAGAGTAAATCAGAAGCCTTCTACAGATTCTGCAACGTAGTGTATATATGTTTGTGTGTAAAAAGGACACGGAGTCAGAAGCCCTCCAGAGATTCTTCAATGGTGTGTATGTATGTGTTTATGTAAAAAGACCTTGAAATCAGAAGCCCTGTAATGATTCGGCAAGGGCGTGTGTGTGTGTGTGTGTGTGTGTGTGTGTGTGTAAAAAGGACATGAAGTCAGAAGCCCTCCAGAGATTCGGCAAAGGTACGAGTGTGTGTGTGTAAAAATAAGACGAAGTCAGAAGTCCTACAGAGTATCCTCAAGGATATGAGTATGTGAGTGTGTAAGAAGGACATGAACAAAAGCCCTCCAGAAGTTCTGCAAGTGTGTGTGTGTGTAAAAAGACAGTAAATCAGAAGCCTTCTACATATTCTGCAAAGGTGTGCATATGTGTTTGTGTGTAAAAAGGACACGGAGACAGAAGCCCTCTAATGATTCTTCAACAGTGTGTGAGGGTGAGAGTTTTACAAAAAGACAATGGTCGGAAGTTCTCCAGAGGTTCTGCCAGGGTGTGTGTGTGTGTGTGTGTGTGTGTAATAAGGACACGACATCAGAATCCCTCCAGAGATTCTGCAATGGTGTGAATGTATGTGTATTTGTAAAATGGACTTGAAATCCAAAGCCCTGTAGAGATTCGGAAAGCGTGTGAGTGTGTGTATAAAAAGGACATGAAGTCAGAAAGCCTCCAGAGATTCGGCAACGGTATGAGTGTGAGTGTGTGTGTGCATGTGTAAAAATGAAACGAAATCAGAAGTCCTGCAGAGAATCTGCAAGTGTATTACTGTGTGAGTTTGTAAATAGGACACGAACAGAAGCCCTCCAGAGGTTCTGCAAGTGTGTGTTTGTGTGTGTGCGAAAAGGACAGTAATTCAGAAGCCTTCTAAAGATTCTGCAACTGTGTTTGTGTGTAAAAAGGACACAAAGCCAGAAGCCCTCTAGTGATTCTGCCTGGGTATAAGTGTGAGTTTGTGTGTGTGTGTAAAAAGGAAACAAAATCAGAAGCCCTCAGGTGAATCTGCAAGGGTGTTTGTGTGTGTGTGTTAAAATGAGAAGAAGTTAGAAGTCCTACAGAGAATCTGCAAGGGTATGAGTGTGTGAGTGTGTAAGAAGGACACGAAGAAAAGCCCTTCAGAGGTACTGCAATTGTGTGTGTGTGTGTGGGTGTGTGTGTGTGTGTGTGTGTGTTTAAAAAGGACAGTAAATCAGAAGCCTTCTACAGATTCTGCAATGGAGTGTATATGTGTTTGTGTGTAAAAAGGACAGGGAGTCAGAAGCCCTCCAGAGATTCTTCAATGGTGTGTATGTATGTTTTTATGTAAAAAGACCTTGAAATCAGAGGCCCTGTAAAGATTCGGCAAGGGTGTGTGTGTGTGTGTGTGTGTGTGTGTAAAAAGGACACGAAGTCAGAAGCCCTCTAGAGATTCTTCAACAGTGTGTGAGGGTGACACTTTTTAAAAAGAACAAAGATTTGAAGTTCTCCAGAGGTTATGCCAGGGTGTGTGTGTGTATGTGTGAAAAGGACAGTAAGTCAGAAGCCTACCAAAGATTCTGCAACTGTGTTTGTTTGTGTCTGAGTGTAAAAAGGACACGAAGTCAGAAGCCCTCTAATGATTCTGCCTGGGTATACGTGTGAGTGTGTGTGTGTATGTGTGTGTGTGTGTGTATAAAGGAAACAAAATCCGAAGCCCTCTAGTGATTTTACAAGGGTGTGTGTTTGTGTATATGTAAAAAGACACGAATTCAAGGGCTACAGAGATTCTGTAAGGGTGTGTATGTGTGAGTGTGTAAAATGGACATGAAGTCAGAAGCCCTCTAGTGATTCTTCAAAAGTGTGTGAGGGTGAGAGTTTTTTAAAAGGACAAAGTTCGGAAGTACTCCAGAGGTTCTGCCAGAGTGTGTGTGTGTATGTGTGCGTGTCTGAAAAGGACATGAAATCAGATGCCCTCCAGAGATTCTGCAAGGGTGCATGCATGTGTGTATGTGTCTGTGTGAGTGTGTAAAAAGGTCAAGAAGTCAGAAGCACTCCAGATGTTCTGCAAGTGTGTGTGTGAGTGTGTTTAAAAAGGACACGACATCAGAATCCCTCCAGATATTCTGCAATGGTGTGTATGTATGTGTATATGTAAAAAGACCTTGAAATCAGAAGCCCTGTAAAGATTTGGCAAGTGTGTGAGTGTGTGTGTGTGTGTGTGTGTGTGTGTGTGTGTGTAAAAAGGACAT
The DNA here is from genome assembly GCF_050624435.1 of Tenrec ecaudatus. Taxonomy (NCBI): domain Eukaryota; kingdom Metazoa; phylum Chordata; class Mammalia; order Afrosoricida; family Tenrecidae; genus Tenrec; species Tenrec ecaudatus. The sequence continues at coordinate 845,779 of NW_027457903.1, forward strand.
GAAGTCAAAAGCCCTCCAGAGATTTGGGAAAGGTATGAGTGTGAGTGTGTGTGTGTGTGTGTTAAAATGAGAAGAAGTCAGAAGTCCTACAGAGAATCTGCAAGGTTATGAGTGTGAGAGTGTGTAAGAAGGACATGAACAAAAGCCCTTCAGAGGTTCTGCAATTGTGTGTGTGTGTGTGTGTGTAAAAAGGACAGTAAATCAGAAGCCTTCTACAGATTCTGCAACGGTGTGTATATGTGTTTCTGTGTAAAAAGGACACGGAGTCAGAAGCCCTCCAGAGATTCTTCAATGGTGTGTATGTATGTGTTTATGTAAAAAGACCTTGAAATCAGAAGCCCTGTAAAGAATCGGCAAGGGTGTGTGTGTGTGTGTGTGTGTGTGTGTGTGTGTGTGTGTGTGTGTAAAAAGGACATGAAGTCAGAAGCCCTCCAGAGATTCGGCAAACGTATGAGTGTGAGTGTGTGTGTGTGTGTGTAAAAATGAGACTAAGTCAGAAGTCCTACAGAGAATCCTCAAGGATATGAGTGTGTGAGTGTGTAAGAAGGACACGAACAAAAGCCCTCCAGAGGTTCTGCTAGTGTGTGTGTGTGTAAAAAGGACAGTAAATCAGAAGCCTTCTACAGATTCTGCAACGGTGTGTATATGTGTTTGTGTGTAAAACGTTCACGGAGTCAGAAGCCCTCTAGTGATTCTTAAACAGTGTGTGAGGGTGAGAGTTTTAAAAAAGGACAATGGTCGGAAGTTCTCCAGCGGTTCTGCCAGGGTGTGTGTGTGTGTGTGTGTGTGTGTGTAATAAGGACACGACATCAGAATCCCTCCAGACATTCTGCAATGGTGTGAATGTATGTGTATATATAAAATGGACTTGAAATCAGAAGCCCTGTAGAGATTCGGAAAGTGTGTGAGTGTGTGTGTAAAAAGGACATGAAGTCAGAACTCCTCCAGACATTCGGCAACGGTATGAGTGTGAGTGTGTGCGTGCGTGTGTAAAAATGAGACGTAATCAGAAGTCCTGCAGAGAATATGCAAGTGTATTAGTGTGTGAGTTTGTAAATAGGACACGAACAGAAGACCTCCAGAGGTTCGGCAAGAGTGTGTTTGTGTGTGTGTGTGAAAAGGACAGTAAGTCAGAAGCCTTCTAAAGATTCTGCAACTGTGTTTGTGTGTAAAAAGGTCATGAAGCCAGAAGCCCTCTAGTCATTGTGCCTGGGTATAAGTGTGTGTGTATGTGTGTGTGTGTGTGTAAAAAGGAAACAAAATCAGAAGCCCTCAGGTGATTCTGCCAGGGTGTGTGTGTGTGTGTGTGTGTGTGTGTGTGTGTGTCTGTGTGTTTTTTCGTGTAAAAAGACACGATGTAAAGCGCCCAGAGATTCTGTAAGGGTGTGTGTGTGTGAGTGTGTAAAAAGGACACGAAGTCAGAAGCCCTCTAGAGATTCTTCAACAGTGTGTGAGGGTGAGACTTTTTAAAAAGAACAAAGATTTTAAGTTCTCCAGAGGTTATGCCAGGGTGTGTGTGTGTGTATGTGTGAAAAGGACAGTAAGTCAGAAGCCTACCAAAGATTCTGCAACTGTGTTTGTTTGTGTTTGTGTGTAAAAAGGACACGAAGTCAGAAGCCCTCTAGTGATTCTGCCTGGGTATAAGTTTGAGTGTGTGTGTGTATGTGTGTGTGTGTGTGTGTGTATAAAGGAAACAAAATCCGAAGCCCTCTAGTGATTTTGCAAGGGTATGTGTGTGTGTGTATGTGTAAAAAGACACGAATTCAAGGGCTACAGAGATTCTGTAAGGGTGTGTATGTGTGAGTGTGTAAAAAGAACAGGAAGTCAGAAGCCCTCTAGAGATTCCACAAAAGTGTGTGAGGGTGAGAGTTTTTATAAAGGACAAAGGTCGGAAAGTCTCCAGAGGTTCTGCCAGAGTGTGAGTGTGTATGTGTGTGTGTGTAAAAAGTCACGATATCAGAAGTCATCAAGAGATACTGCAAGGGTGTGTGTATGTTTGTATGTGTCTATGAGAGTGTGTAAAAAGGACACGAAGTCAGAAGCCCTCCAGATGTTCTGCAAGCGTGTGTGTGTGTGTGTGTGTATGTGTAATAAGGACTCGACATCAGAATCCCTCCAGAGATTCTGCAATGGTGTGAATGTATGTGCATATGCAAAACGGACTTGAAATCAGAAGTCCTGTAGAGATTCGGCAAGGGTGTGAGGGAGTGTGTGTGTGTATGTGTGTGTCTGTGTGTGTGTGTGTGTGTGTGTGTGTGAAAAAAGAACATGAAGTCAGAAACCCTCGAGAGATTCGGCAACGGTATGAGTGTTTGTGTGCGTGGGTAAAAATAAGAAGTCAGAAGTCCTGCAGAGAATCTGCAAGGGTATGAGTGTGTGAGTTTGTAAATAGGACACGGAGAGAAGCCCTCCAGAGGTTCTGCAAGTGTGTGTTGGTGTGTGTGTGAAAAGGTGAGTAAGTAAGAAGCCTTCTAACGATTCTGCAACTGTGTTTGTGTGTGTTTGTGTGTAAAAAGGACACGAAGCCAGAAGTCCTCTAGTGATTATCCTTGGTATAAGTGTGAATGTGTGTGTGTGTAAAAAGGAAACAAAATCAGAAGCCCTCTAGTGATTCTGCAAGGGTGTGTGTGTGTGTGTGTGTAAAAATACAAGAATTCAAGGGCTACAGATATTCTGCAAGGGTGTGTATGTGTGAGTGTGTAAAATGGACATGAAGTCAGAAGCCCTCTAGTGATTCTTCAAAAGTGTGTGAGGGTGAGAGTTTTTTAAAAGGACAAAGTTCGGAAGTACTCCAGAGATTCTGCCAGAGTGTGTGTGTGTATGTGTGCGTGTCTGAAAAGGACATGAAATCAGTTGCCCTCCAGAGATTCTGCTAGGGTGCATGCATGTGTGTATGTGTCTGTGTGAGGGTGTAAAAAGGACAAGAAGTCAGAAGCCCTCCAGAGATTTGGCAAAGGTATGAGTGTGAGTGTGTGTGTGTGTGTGTTAAAATGAGAAGAAGTCAGAAGTCCTACAGAGAATCTGCAAGGTTATGAGTGTGAGAGTGTGTAAGAAGGACACGAACAAAAGCCCTTCGGAGGTTCTGCAATTGTGTGTGTGTGTGTGTGTAAAAAGGACAGTAAATCAGAAGCCTTCTACAGATTCTGCAACGGTGTGTATATGTGTTTGTGTGTAAAAAGGACACGGAGTCAGAAGCCCACCAGAGATTCTTCAATGGTGTGTATGTATGTGTTTATATAAAAGACCTTGAAATCAGAAGCCCTGTAAAGATTCGGCAAGGGTGTGTGTGTGTGTGTGTGTGTGTGTGTGTGTGTGTGTAAAAAGGACATGAAGTCAGAAGACCTCCAGAGATTCGGCAAACGTATGAGTGTGAGTGTGTGTGTGTGTGTGTGTGTGTAAAAATGAGACTAAGTCAGAAGTCCTACAGAGAATCCTCAAGGATATGAGTGTGTGAGTGTGTAAGAAGGACACGAACAAAAGCCCTCCAGAGGTTCTGCTAGTGTGTGTGTGTGTAAAAAGGCCAGTAAATAAGAAGCCTTCTACAGATTCTGCAACGGTCTGTATATGTGTTTGTGTGTAAAACGTTCACGGAGTCAGAAGCCCTCTAGTGATTCTTAAACAGTGTGTGAGGGTGAGAGTTTTAAAAAAGGACAATGGTCGGAAGTTCTCCAGCGGTTCTGCCAGGGTGTGTGTGTGTGTGTGTGTGTGGGTGTGTGTGTGTAATAAGGACACGACATCAGAATCCCTCCAGACATTCTGCAATGGTGTGAATGTATGTGTATATATAAAATGGACTTGAAATCAGAAGCCCTGTAGAGATTCGGAAAGTGTGTGAGTGTGTGTGTAAAAAGGACATGAAGTCAGAAACCCTCCAGACATTCGGCAACGGTATGAGTGTGAGTTTGTGCGTGCGTGTGTAAAAATGAGACGTAATCAGAAGTCCTGCAGAGAATCTGCAAGTGTATTAGTGTGTGAGTTTGTAAATAGGACACGAACAGAAGCCCTCCAGAGGTTCTGCAAGAGTGTGTTTGTGTGTGTGTGTGAAAAGGACAGTAAGTCAGAAGCCTTCTAAAGATTCTGCAACTGTGTTTGTGTGTAAAAAGGTCATGAAGCCAGAAGCCCTCTAGTCATTGTGCCTTGGTATAAGTGTGTGTGTGTGTGTGTGTGTGTGTGTGTATAAAGGAAACAAAATCCGAAGCCCTCTAGTGATTTTGCAAGGGTGTGTGTGTGTGTATGTGTAAAAAGACACGAATTCAAGGGCTACAGAGATTCTGTAAGGGTGTGTATGTGTGAGTTTGTAAAATGGACATGAAGTCAGAAGCCCTCTAGTGATTCTTCAAAAGTGTGTGAGGGTGAGAGTTTTTTAAAAGAACAAAGTTCGGAAGTACTCCAGAGGTTCTGCCAGAGTGTGTGTGTGTATGTGTGCGTGTCTGAAAAGGACATGAAATCAGATGCCCTCAAGAGATTCTGCAAGGGTGCATGCATGTGTGTATGAGTCTGTGTGAGTGTGTAAAGAGGACAAGAAGTCAGAAGCACTCCAGATATTCTGCAAGTGTGTGTGTGAGTGTGTTTAAAAAGGACACGACATCAGAATCCCTCCAGAGATTCTGCAATGGTGTGTATGTATGTGTTTATGTAAAAAGACCTTGAAATCAAAAGCCCTGTAAAGATTCGGCAAGGGTGTGAGTGTGTGTGTGTGTGTGTGTGTGTGTAAAAAGGACATGAAATCAGAAGCCCTCCAGAGATTTGGCAAAGGTATGAGTGTGAGTGTGTGTGTGTGTGTGTTAAAATGAGAAGAAGTCAGAAGTCCTACAGAGAATCTGCAAGGGTATGAGTGTGTAAGTGTGTAAGAAGGACATGAACAAAAGCCCTACAGAGGTTCTGCAATTGTGTGTGTGTGTGTGTAAAAAGGAGAGTAAATCAGAAGCCTTCTACAGATTCTGCAACGTAGTGTATATGTGTTTGTGTGTAAAAAGGACACGGAGTCAGAAGCCCTCCAGAGATTCTTCAATGGTGTGTATGTATGTGTTTATGTAAAAAGACCTTGAAATCAGAAGCCCTGTAATGATTCGGCAAGGGCGTGTGTGTGTGTGTGTGTGTGTGTGTGTGTGTGTAAAAAGGACATGAAGTCAGAAGCCCTCCAGAGATTCGGCAAAGGTACGAGTGTGTGTGTGTAAAAATAAGACGAAGTCAGAAGTCCTACAGAGTATCCTCAAGGATATGAGTATGTGAGTGTGTAAGAAGGACATGAACAAAAGCCCTCCAGAAGTTCTGCAAGTGTGTGTGTGTGTAAAAAGACAGTAAATCAGAAGCCTTCTACATATTCTGCAAAGGTGTGCATATGTGTTTGTGTGTAAAAAGGACACGGAGACAGAAGCCCTCTAATGATTCTTCAACAGTGTGTGAGGGTGAGAGTTTTACAAAAAGACAATGGTCGGAAGTTCTCCAGACGTTCTGCCAGGGTGTGTGTGTGTGTGTGTGTGTGTAATAAGGACACGACATCAGAATCCCTCCAGAGATTCTGCAATGGTGTGAATGTATGTGTATTTGTAAAATGGACTTGAAATCCAAAGCCCTGTAGAGATTCGGAAAGCGTGTGAGTGTGTGTATAAAAAGGACATGAAGTCAGAAAGCCTCCAGAGATTCGGCAACGGTATGAGTGTGAGTGTGTGTGTGCATGTGTAAAAATGAAACGAAATCAGAAGTCCTGCAGAGAATCTGCAAGTGTATTACTGTGTGAGTTTGTAAATAGGACACGAACAGAAGCCCTCCAGAGGTTCTGCAAGTGTGTGTTTGTGTGTGTGCGAAAAGGACAGTAATTCAGAAGCCTTCTAAAGATTCTGCAACTGTGTTTGTGTGTAAAAAGGACACAAAGCCAGAAGCCCTCTAGTGATTCTGCCTGGGTATAAGTGTGAGTTTGTGTGTGTGTGTAAAAAGGAAACAAAATCAGAAGCCCTCAGGTGAATCTGCAAGGGTGTTTGTGTGTGTGTGTTAAAATGAGAAGAAGTTAGAAGTCCTGCAGAGAATCTGCAAGGGTATGAGTGTGTGAGTGTGTAAGAAGGACACGAAGAAAAGCCCTTCAGAGGTACTGCAATTGTGTGTGTGTGTGTGGGTGTGTGTGTGTGTGTGTGTGTGTTTAAAAAGGACAGTAAATCAGAAGCCTTCTACAGATTCTGCAATGGAGTGTATATGTGTTTGTGTGTAAAAAGGACAGGGAGTCAGAAGCCCTCCAGAGATTCTTCAATGGTGTGTATGTATGTTTTTATGTAAAAAGACCTTGAAATCAGAGGCCCTGTAAAGATTCGGCAAGGGTGTGTGTGTGTGTGTGTGTGTGTGTGTAAAAAGGACACGAAGTCAGAAGCCCTCTAGAGATTCTTCAACAGTGTGTGAGGGTGACACTTTTTAAAAAGAACAAAGATTTGAAGTTCTCCAGAGGTTATGCCAGGGTGTGTGTGTGTATGTGTGAAAAGGACAGTAAGTCAGAAGCCTACCAAAGATTCTGCAACTGTGTTTGTTTGTGTCTGAGTGTAAAAAGGACACTAAGTCAGAAGCCCTCTAATGATTCTGCATGGGTATACGTGTGAGTGTGTGTGTGTATGTGTGTGTGTGTGTGTGTGTGTATAAAGGAAACAAAATCCGAAGCCCTCTAGTGATTTTACAAGGGTGTGTGTTTGTGTATATGTAAAAAGACACGAATTCAAGGGCTACAGAGATTCTGTAAGGGTGTGTATGTGTGAGTGTGTAAAATGGACATGAAGTCAGAAGCCCTCTAGTGATTCTTCAAAAGTGTGTGAGGGTGAGAGTTTTTTAAAAGGACAAAGTTCGGAAGTACTCCAGAGGTTCTGCCAGAGTGTGTGTGTGTATGTGTGCGTGTCTGAAAAGGACATGAAATCAGATGCCCTCCAGAGATTCTGCAAGGGTGCATGCATGTGTGTATGTGTCTGTGTGAGTGTGTAAAAAGGTCAAGAAGTCAGAAGCACTCCAGATGTTCTGCAAGTGTGTGTGTGAGTGTGTTTAAAAAGGACACGACATCAGAATCCCTCCAGATATTCTGCAATGGTGTGTATGTTTGTGTTTATGTAAAAAGACCTTGACATCAGAAGCCCTTTAAGATTTGGCAAGTGTGTGAGTGTGTGTGTGTGTGTGTGTGTGTGTGTGTAAAAAGGACATGAAGTCAAAAGCCCTCCAGAGATTTGGGAAAGGTATGAGTGTGAGTGTGTGTGTGTGTGTGTTAAAATGAGAAGAAGTCAGAAGTCCTACAGAGAATCTGCAAGGTTATGAGTGTGAGAGTGTGTAAGAAGGACATGAACAAAAGCCCTTCAGAGGTTCTGCAATTGTGTGTGTGTGTGTGTGTGTAAAAAGGACAGTAAATCAGAAGCCTTCTACAGATTCTGCAACGGTGTGTATATGTGTTTCTGTGTAAAAAGGACACGGAGTCAGAAGCCCTCCAGAGATTCTTCAATGGTGTGTATGTATGTGTTTATGTAAAAAGACCTTGAAATCAGAAGCCCTGTAAAGAATCGGCAAGGGTGTGTGTGTGTGTGTGTGTGTGTGTGTGTGTGTGTGTGTGTGTGTGTAAAAAGGACATGAAGTCAGAAGCCCTCCAGAGATTCGGCAAACGTATGAGTGTGAGTGTGTGTGTGTGTGTGTGTAAAAATGAGACTAAGTCAGAAGTCCTACAGAGAATCCTCAAGGATATGAGTGTGTGAGTGTGTAAGAAGGACACGAACAAAAGCCCTCCAGAGGTTCTGCTAGTGTGTGTGTGTGTAAAAAGGACAGTAAATCAGAAGCCTTCTACAGATTCTGCAACGGTGTGTATATGTGTTTGTGTGTAAAACGTTCACGGAGTCAGAAGCCCTCTAGTGATTCTTAAACAGTGTGTGAGGGTGAGAGTTTTAAAAAAGGACAATGGTCGGAAGTTCTCCAGCGGTTCTGCCAGGGTGTGTGTGTGTGTGTGTGTGTGTGTAATAAGGACACGACATCAGAATCCCTCCAGACATTCTGCAATGGTGTGAATGTATGTGTATATATAAAATGGACTTGAAATCAGAAGCCCTGTAGAGATTCGGAAAGTGTGTGAGTGTGTGTGTAAAAAGGACATGAAGTCAGAACTCCTCCAGACATTCGGCAACGGTATGAGTGTGAGTGTGTGCGTGCGTGTGTAAAAATGAGACGTAATCAGAAGTCCTGCAGAGAATATGCAAGTGTATTAGTGTGTGAGTTTGTAAATAGGACACGAACAGAAGACCTCCAGAGGTTCGGCAAGAGTGTGTTTGTGTGTGTGTGTGAAAAGGACAGTAAGTCAGAAGCCTTCTAAAGATTCTGCAACTGTGTTTGTGTGTAAAAAGGTCATGAAGCCAGAAGCCCTCTAGTCATTGTGCCTGGGTATAAGTGTGTGTGTATGTGTGTGTGTGTGTGTAAAACGGAAACAGAATCAGAAGCCCTCAGGTGATTCTGCCAGGGTGTGTGTGTGTGTGTGTGTGTGTGTGTGTGTGTCTGTGTGTTTTTTCGTGTAAAAAGACACGATGTAAAGCGCCCAGAGATTCTGTAAGGGCGTGTGTGTGTGAGTGTGTAAAAAGGACACGAAGTCAGAAGCCCTCTAGAGATTCTTCAACAGTGTGTGAGGGTGAGACTTTTTAAAAAGAACAAAGATTTTAAGTTCTCCAGAGGTTATGCCAGGGTGTGTGTGTGTGTATGTGTGAAAAGGACAGTAAGTCAGAAGCCTACCAAAGATTCTGCAACTGTGTTTGTTTGTGTTTGTGTGTAAAAAGGACACGAAGTCAGAAGCCCTCTAGTGATTCTGCCTGGGTATAAGTTTGAGTGTGTGTGTGTATGTGTGTGTGTGTGTGTGTGTATAAAGGAAACAAAATCCGAAGCCCTCTAGTGATTTTGCAAGGGTATGTGTGTGTGTGTATGTGTAAAAAGACACGAATTCAAGGGCTACAGAGATTCTGTAAGGGTGTGTATGTGTGAGTGTGTAAAAAGAACAGGAAGTCAGAAGCCCTCTAGAGATTCCACAAAAGTGTGTGAGGGTGAGAGTTTTTATAAAGGACAAAGGTCGGAAAGTCTCCAGAGGTTCTGCCAGAGTGTGAGTGTGTATGTGTGTGTGTGTAAAAAGTCACGATATCAGAAGTCATCAAGAGATACTGCAAGGGTGTGTGTATGTTTGTATGTGTCTATGAGAGTGTGTAAAAAGGACACGAAGTCAGAAGCCCTCCAGATGTTCTGCAAGCGTGTGTGTGTGTGTGTGTATGTGTAATAAGGACTCGACATCAGAATCCCTCCAGAGATTCTGCAATGGTGTGAATGTATGTGCATATGCAAAACGGACTTGAAATCAGAAGTCCTGTAGAGATTCGGCAAGGGTGTGAGGGAGTGTGTGTGTGTATGTGTGTGTCTGTGTGTGTGTGTGTGTGTGTGTGTGAAAAAAGAACATGAAGTCAGAAACCCTCGAGAGATTCGGCAACGGTATGAGTGTTTGTGTGCGTGGGTAAAAATAAGAAGTCAGAAGTCCTGCAGAGAATCTGCAAGGGTATGAGTGTGTGAGTTTGTAAATAGGACACGGAGAGAAGCCCTCCAGAGGTTCTGCAAGTGTGTGTTGGTGTGTGTGTGAAAAGGTGAGTAAGTAAGAAGCCTTCTAACGATTCTGCAACTGTGTTTGTGTGTGTTTGTGTGTAAAAAGGACACGAAGCCAGAAGTCCTCTAGTGATTATCCTTGGTATAAGTGTGAATGTGTGTGTGTGTAAAAAGGAAACAAAATCAGAAGCCCTCTAGTGATTCTGCAAGGGTGTGTGTGTGTGTGTGTGTAAAAATACAAGAATTCAAGGGCTACAGATATTCTGCAAGGGTGTGTATGTGTGAGTGTGTAAAATGGACATGAAGTCAGAAGCCCTCTAGTGATTCTTCAAAAGTGTGTGAGGGTGAGAGTTTTTTAAAAGGACAAAGTTCGGAAGTACTCCAGAGATTCTGCCAGAGTGTGTGTGTGTATGTGTGCGTGTCTGAAAAGGACATGAAATCAGTTGCCCTCCAGAGATTCTGCTAGGGTGCATGCATGTGTGTATGTGTCTGTGTGAGGGTGTAAAAAGGACAAGAAGTCAGAAGCCCTCCAGAGATTTGGCAAAGGTATGAGTGTGAGTGTGTGTGTGTGTGTGTTAAAATGAGAAGAAGTCAGAAGTCCTACAGAGAATCTGCAAGGTTATGAGTGTGAGAGTGTGTAAGAAGGACACGAACAAAAGCCCTTCGGAGGTTCTGCAATTGTGTGTGTGTGTGTGTGTAAAAAGGACAGTAAATCAGAAGCCTTCTACAGATTCTGCAACGGTGTGTATATGTGTTTGTGTGTAAAAAGGACACGGAGTCAGAAGCCCACCAGAGATTCTTCAATGGTGTGTATGTATGTGTTTATATAAAAAGACCTTGAAATCAGAAGCCCTGTAAAGATTCGGCAAGGGTGTGTGTGTGTGTGTGTGTGTGTGTGTGTGTGTGTGTGTAAAAAGGACATGAAGTCAGAAGACCTCCAGAGATTCGGCAAACGTATGAGTGTGAGTGTGTGTGTGTGTGTGTGTAAAAATGAGACTAAGTCAGAAGTCCTACAGAGAATCCTCAAGGATATGAGTGTGTGAGTGTGTAAGAAGGACACGAACAAAAGCCCTCCAGAGGTTCTGCTAGTGTGTGTGTGTGTAAAAAGGCCAGTAAATAAGAAGCCTTCTACAGATTCTGCAACGGTGTGTATATGTGTTTGTGTGTAAAACGTTCACGGAGTCAGAAGCCCTCTAGTGATTCTTAAACAGTGTGTGAGGGTGAGAGTTTTAAAAAAGGACAATGGTCGGAAGTTCTCCAGCGGTTCTGCCAGGGTGTGTGTGTGTGTGTGTGTGTGGGTGTGTGTGTGTAATAAGGACACGACATCAGAATCCCTCCAGACATTCTGCAATGGTGTGAATGTATGTGTATATATAAAATGGACTTGAAATCAGAAGCCCTGTAGAGATTCGGAAAGTGTGTGAGTGTGTGTGTAAAAAGGACATGAAGTCAGAAACCCTCCAGACATTCGGCAACGGTATGAGTGTGAGTTTGTGCGTGCGTGTGTAAAAATGAGACGTAATCAGAAGTCCTGCAGAGAATCTGCAAGTGTATTAGTGTGTGAGTTTGTAAATAGGACACGAACAGAAGCCCTCCAGAGGTTCTGCAAGAGTGTGTTTGTGTGTGTGTGTGAAAAGGACAGTAAGTCAGAAGCCTTCTAAAGATTCTGCAACTGTGTTTGTGTGTAAAAAGGTCATGAAGCCAGAAGCCCTCTAGTCATTGTGCCTTGGTATAAGTGTGTGTGTGTGTGTGTGTGTGTGTGTGTAAAAAGGAAACAAAATCAGAAGCCCTCAGGTGATTCTGCCAGGGTGTGTGTGTGTGTGTGTGTCTGTGTCTGTGTGTTTTTTCATGTAAAAAGACACTATGTAAAGCGCCCAGAGATTCTGTAAGGGTGTGTGTGTGTGAGTGTGTAAAAAGGACACGAAGTCAGAAGCCCTCTAGAGATTCTTCAACAGTGTGTGAGGGTGAGACTTTTTAAAAAGAACAAAGATTTTAAGTTCTCCAGAGGTTATGCCAGGGTGTGTGTGTGTGTGTGAAAAGGACAGTAAGTCAGAAGCCTACCAAAGATTCTGCAACTGTGTTTGTTTGTGTTTGTGTGTAAAAAGGACACGAAGTCAGAAGCCCTCTAGTGATTCTGCCTGGGTATAAGTTTGAGTGTGTGTGTGTATGTGTGTGTGTGTGTGTGTGTATAAAGGAAACAAAATCCGAAGCCCTCTAGTGATTTTGCAAGGGTGTGTGTGTGTGTGTATGTGTAAAAAGACACGAATTCAAGGGCTACAGAGATTCTGTAAGGGTGTGTATGTGTGAGTGTGTAAAAAGAACAGGAAGTCAGAAGCCCTCTAGAGATTCTACAAAAGTGTGTGAGGGTGAGAGTTTTTATAAAGGACAAAGTTCGGAAAGTCTCCAGAGGCTCTGCCAGAGTGTGAGTGTGTATGTGTGTGTGTGTAAAAAGTCACGATATCAGAAGTCATCAAGAGATACTGCAAGGGTGTGTGTATGTTTGTATGTGTCTATGAGAGTGTGTAAAAAGGACACGAAATCAGAAGCCCTCCAGATGTTCTGCAAGCGTGTGTGTGTGTGTGTATGTGTATGTGTAATAAGGACTCAACATCAGAATCCCTCCAGAGATTCTGCAATGGTGTGAATGTATGTGCATATGCAAAACGGACTTGAAATCAGAAGTCCTGTAGAGATTCGGCAAGGGTGTGAGGGAGTGTGTGTGTGTATGTGTGTGTCTGTGTGTGTGTGTGAAAAAAGAACATGAAGTCAGAAACCCTCGAGAGATTCGGCAACGGTATGAGTGTTTCTGTGCGTGGGTAAAAATAAGAAGTCAGAAGTCCTGCAGAGAATCTGCAAGGGTATGAGTGTGTGAGTTTGTAAATAGGACACGAACAGAAGCCCTCCAGAGGTTCTGCAAGTGTGTGTTGGTGTGTGTGTGAAAAGGTGAGTAAGTAAGAAGCCTTCTAACGATTCTGCAACTGTGTTTGTGTGTGTTTGTGTGTAAAAAGGACACGAAGCCAGAAGTCCTCTAGTGATTATCCTTGGTATAAGTGTGAATGTGTGTGTGTGTAAAAAGGAAACAAAATCAGAAGCCCTCTAGTGATTCTGCAAGGGTGTGTGTGTGTGTGTGTAAAAACACAAGAATTCAAGGGCTACAGATATTCTGCAAGGGTGTGTATGTGTGAGTGTGTAAAATGGACATGAAGTCAGAAGCCCTCTAGTGATTCTTCAAAAGTGTGTGAGGGTGAGAGTTTTTTAAAAGGACAAAGTTCGGTAGTACTCCAGAGATTCTGCCAGAGTGTGTGTGTGTATGTGTGCGTGTCTGAAAAGGACATGAAATCAGTTGCCCTCCAGAGATTCTGCAAGGGTGCATGCATGTGTGTATGTGTCTGTGTGAGGGTGTAAAAAGGACAAGAAGTCAGAAGCCCTCCAGAGATTTGGCAAAGGTATGAGTGTGAGTGTGGGTGTGTGTGTGTTAAAATGAGAAGAAGTCAGAAGTCCTACAGAGAATCTGCAAGGTTATGAGTGTGAGAGTGTGTAAGAAGGACACGAACAAAAGCCCTTCAGAGGTTCTGCAATTGTGTGTGTGTGTGTGTGTAAAAAGGACAGTAAATCAGAAGCCTTCTACAGATTCTGCAACGGTGTGTATATGTGTTTGTGTGTAAAAAGGACACGGAGTCAGAAGCCCTCCAGAGATTCTTCAATGGTGTGTATGTATGTGTTTATGTAAAAAGACCTTGAAATCAGAAGCCCTGTAAAGATTCGGCAAGGGTGTGTGTGTGTGTGTGTGTGTGTGTGTAAAAAGGACATGAAGTCAGAAGCCCTCCAGAGATTCGGCAAACGTATGAGTGTGAGTGTGTGTGTGTGTGTGTGTAAAAATGAGACTAAGTCAGAAGTCCTACAGAGAATCCTCAAGGATATGAGTGTGTGAGTGTGTAAGAAGGACACGAACAAAAGCCCTCCAGAGGTTCTGCTAGTGTGTGTGTGTGTAAAAAGGACAGTAAATCAGAAGCCTTCTACAGATTCTGCAACGGTGTGTATATGTGTTTGTGTGTAAAACGTTCACGGAGTCAGAAGCCCTCTAGTGATTCTTAAACAGTGTGTGAGGGTGAGAGTTTTAAAAAAGGACAATTGTCGGAAGTTCTCCAGCGGTTCTGCCAGGGTGTGTGTGTGTGTGTGTGTGTGTGTGTGTGTGTGTGTGTGTGTAATAAGGACACGACATCAGAATCCCTCCAGACATTCTGCAATGGTGTGAATGTATGTGTATATATAAAATGGACTTGAAATCAGAAGCCCTGTAGAGATTCGGAAAGTGTGTGAGTGTGTGTGTAAAAAGGACATGAAGTCAGAAACCCTCCAGACATTCGGCAACGGTATGAGTGTGAGTGTGTGCGTGCGTGTGTAAAAATGAGACGTAATCAGAAGTCCTGCAGAGAATATGCAAGTGTATTAGTGTGTGAGTTTGTAAATAGGACACGAACAGAAGCCCTCCAGAGGTTCTGCAAGAGTGTGTTTGTGTGTGTGTGTGTGAAAAGGACAGTAAGTCAGAAGCCTTCTAAAGATTCTGCAACTGTGTTTGTGTGTAAAAAGGTCATGAAGCCAGAAGCCCTCTAGTCATTGTGACTGGGTATAAGTGTGTGTGTGTGTGTGTGTGTGTGTGTGTGTAAAAAGGAAACAAAATCAGAAGCCCTCAGGTGATTCTGCCAGGGTGTGTGTGTGTGTGTGTCTGTGTGTTTTTTCGTGTAAAAAGACACGATGTAAAGCGCCCAGAGATTCTGTAAGGGTGTGTGTGTGTGAGTGTGTAAAAAGGACACGAAGTCAGAAGCCCTCTAGAGATTCTTCAACAGTGTGTGAGGGTGAGACTTTTTAAAAAGAACAAAGATTTTAAGTTCTCCAGAGGTTATGCCAGGGTGTGTGTGTGTATGTGTGAAAAGGACAGTAAGTCAGAAGCCTACCAAAGATTCTGCAACTGTGTTTGTTTGTGTTTGTGTGTAAAAAGGACACGAAGTCAGAAGCCCTCTAGTGATTCTGCCTGGGTATAAGTTTGAGTGTGTGTGTGTATGTGTGTGTGTGTGTATGTGTAAAAAGACACGAATTCAAGGGCTACAGAGATTCTGTAAGGGTGTGTATGTGTGAGTGTGTAAAAAGAACAGGAAGTCAGAAGCCCTCTAGAGATTCTACAAAAGTGAGTGAGGGTGAGACTTTTTTTAAAGGACAAAGGTCGGAAAGTCTCCAGAGGTTCTGCCAGAGTGTGAGTGTGTATGTGTGTGTGTGTAAAAAGTCACGATATCAGAAGTCATCAAGAGATACTGCAAGGGTGTGTGTATGTTTGTATGTGTCTATGAGAGTGTGTAAAAAGGACACGAAGTCAGAAGCCCTCCAGATGTTCTGTAAGCGTGTGTGTGTGTGTGTGTGTGTATGTGTAATAAGGACTCGACATCAGAATCCCTCCAGAGATTCTGCAATGGTGTGAATGTATGTGCATATGCAAAACGGACTTGAAATCAGAAGTCCTGTAGAGATTCGGCAAGGGTGTGAGGGAGTGTGTGTGTGTATGTGTGTGTCTGTGTGTGTGTGTGTGTGTGTGTGTGTGTGAAAAAAGAACATGAAGTCAGAAACCCTCGAGAGATTCGGCAACGGTATGAGTGTTTGCGTGCGTGGGTAAAAATAAGAAGTCAGAAGTCCTGCAGAGAATCTGCAAGGGTATGAGTGTGTGAGTTTGTAAATAGGACACGAACAGAAGCCCTCCAGAGGTTCTGCAAGTGTGTGTAGGTGTGTGTGTGAAAAGGTGAGTAAGTAAGAAGCCTTCTAACGATTCTGCAACTGTGTTTGTGTGTGTTTGTGTGTAAAAAGGACACGAAGCCAGAAGTCCTCTAGTGATTATCCTTGGTATAAGTGTGAATGTGTGTGTGTGTAAAAAGGAAACAAAATCAGAAGCCCTCTAGTGATTCTGCAAGGGTGTGTGTGTGTGTGTGTCTAAAAACACAAGAATTCAAGGGCTACAGATATTCTGCAAGGGTGTGTATGTGTGAGTGTGTAAAATGGACATGAAGTCAGAAGCCCTCTAGTGATTCTTCAAAAGTGTGTGAGGGTGAGAGTTTTTTAAAAGGACAAAGTTCGGAAGTACTCCAGAGATTCTGCCAGAGTGTGTGTGTGTATGTGTGCGTGTCTGAAAAGGACATGAAATCAGTTGCCCTCCAGATATTCTGCAAGGGTGCATGCATGTGTTTATGTGTCTGTGTGAGTGTGTAAAAAGGACAAGAAGTCAGAAGCCCTCCAGATGTTCTGCAAGTGTATGTGTGGGTGTGTTTAAAAAGGACACGACATCAGAATCCCTCCAGAGATTCTGCAATGGTGTGTATGTATGTTTTTATGTAAAAAGACCTTGAAATCAAAAGCCCTGTAAAGATTCGGCAAGGGTGTGAGTGTGTGTGTGTGTAAAAAGGACATGAAGTCAGAAGCCCTCCAGAGATTTGGCAAAGGTATGAGTGTCAGTGTGTGTGTGTGTGTGTGTGTATGTGTAAAAATGAGAAGATGTCAGAAATCCTACAGAGAATCTGCAAGGGTATGAGTGTGTGAGTGTGTAAGAAGGACACGAACAAAAGCCCTTCAGAGGTTCTGCAATTGTGTGTGTGTGTGTGTGTGTGTGTGTGTGTGTAAAAAGGACAGTAAATCAGAAGCCTTCTACAGATTCTGCAACGGTGTGTATATGTGTTTGTGTGTAAAAAGGACACGGAGTCAGAAGCCCTCCAGAGATTCTTCAATGGTGTGTATGTATGTGTTTATGTAAAAAGACCTTGAAATCAGAAGCCCTGTAAAGGTTCGTCAAGGGTGTGTGTGTGTGTAAAAAGGACATGAAGTCAGAAGCCCTCCAGAGATTCGGCAAAGGTATGAGTGTGAGTGTGTGTGTGTAAAAATGAGACTAAGTCAGAAGTCCTACAGAGAATCCTCAAGGATATGAGTGTGTGAGTGTGTAAGAAGGACACAAACAAAAGCCCTCCAGAGGTTCTGCTAGTGTGTGTGTGTGTAAAAAGGACAGTAAATCAGAAGCCTTCTACAGATTCTGCAATGGTGTGTATATGTGTTTGTGTGTAAAACATTCACGGAGTCAGAAGCCCACTAGTTATTCTTCAACAGTGTGTGAGGGTGAGAGTTTTAAAAAAGGACAATGGTCGGAAGTTCTCCAGAGGTTCAGCCAGGCTGTGTGTGTGTGTGTGTGTGTGTGTGTGTGTGTGTGTAATAAGGACACGACATCAGAATCCCTCCAGAGATTCTGCAATGGTGTGAATGTATGTGTATATGTAAAATGGACTTGAAATCAGAAGCCCTGTAGAGATTCAGAAAGCGTGTGAGTGTGTGTGTAAAAAGGACATGAAGTCAGAAACCCTCCAGACATTCGGCAACAGTATGAGTGTGAGTGTGTGTGTGAGTGTGTGTGTAAAAAGGAAACAAAATCAGAAGCCCTCAGGTGAATCTGCAAGGGTGTGTGTTTTTCTGTGTGTTTTTGCGTGTAAAAAGACACGGTGTAAAGTGCCCAGAGAATCTGGAAGTGTGTGTGTGTGTGAGTGTGTAAAAAGGACACGAAGTCAGAAGCCCTCTAGAGATTCTTCAACAGTGTGTGAGGGTGAGACTTTTTAAAAAGAACAAAGATTTTAAGTTCTCCAGAGGTTATGCCAGGGTGTGTGTGTGTATGTGTGAAAAGGACAGTATGTCAGAAGCCTTCCAAAGATTCTGCAACTGTGTTTGTTTGTGTTTGTGTGTAAAAAGAACACGAAGTCAGAAGCCCTCTAGTGATTCTGCCTGGGTATAAGTGTGAGTGTGTGTGTGTATGTGTGTGTGTGTGTGTGTGTGTATAAAGGAAACAAAATCCGAAGCCCTCTTGTGATTTTACAAGGATGTGAATGTATGTGTATATGTAAAACGGACTTGAAATCAGAAGCCCTGTATAGATACGGCAAGTGTGTGAGTGTGTGTGTAAAAAGGACATGAAGTCAGAAACCCTCCAGACATTCGGCAACGGTATGAGTGTGTGTGTGCGTGTGTAAAAATGAGACGAAATCAGAAGTCCTGCAGAGAATCTGCAAGTGTATTAGTGCGTGAGTTTGTAAATAGGACACGAACAGAAGCCCTCCAGAGGTTCTGCAAGTGTGTGTTTGTGTGTGTGTGTGAAAAGGACAGTAAGTCAGAAGCCTTCTAAAGATTCTGCAACTGTGTTTGTGTGTAAAAAGGACATGAAGCCAGAAGCCCTCTAGTCATTGTGCCTGGGTATAAGTGTGTGTGTGTGTGTGTGTGTGTGTGTGTTAAAAGGAAACAAAATCAGAAGCCCTCAGGTGATTCTGCAAGGGTGCATGTGTGTGTGTCTGTGTGTTTTTGCGTGTAAAAAGACACGATGTAAAGCGCCCAGAGATTCTGTAAGGGTGTGTGTGTGTGAGTGTGTAAAGAGGACACGAAGTCAGAAGCCCTCTAGAGATTCTTCAACAGTGTGTGAGGGTGAGACTTTTTAAAAAGAACAAAGATTTGAAGTTCTCCAGAGGTTATGCCAGGGTGTGTGTGTGTATGTGTGAAAAGGACAGTAAGTCAGAAGCCTTCCAAAGATTCTGCAACGGTGTTTGTTTGTGTTTGTGTGTAAAAAGGACACGAAGTCAGAAGCCCTCTAGTGATTCTGCCTGGGTATAAGTGTGAGTGTGTGTGTGTGTATGTGTGTGTGTGTGTGTGTGTGTATAAAGGAAACAAAATCCGAAGCCCTCTTGTGATATTGCAATGGTGTGTGTGTGTGTGTGTGTATGTGTAAAAAGACATGAATTCAAGGGCTACAGAGATTCTGTAAGGGTGTGTATGTGTGAGTGTGTAAAAAGGACAGGATGTCAGAAGCCCTCTAGAGATTCTACAAAAGTGTGTGAGGGTGAGAGTTTTTATAAAGGACAAAGGTCAGAAAGCCTCCTGAGGTTCTGCCAGTGTGTGAGTGTGTATGTGTGTGTGTGTAAAAAGGACACGATATCAGAAGTCATCAAGAGATACTGCAAGGGTGTGTGTATGTTTGTATGTGTCTATGTGAGTGTGTAAAAAGGACACGAAGTCAGAATCCCACCAGATGTTCTGCAAGGGTGTGTGCGCGTGTGTGTGTGTTTGTGTGTGTGTGTGTAATAAGGACACGACATCAGAATCCCTCCAGAGATTCTGCAATGGTGTGAATGTATGTGCAAATGTAAAACGGACTTGAAATCCGAAGTCCTGTAGAGATTCGGCAAGGGAGTGAGGGAGTGTGTGTGTGTGTGTGTGTGTGTGTTTGTAAAAAGGACATGAAGTTAGAAACCCTCCAGAGATTCAGCAACGGTATGAGTGTTTGTATGCGTGGGTAAAAATAAGAAGAAATCAGAAGTCCTGCAGAGAATCTGCAAGGGTATGAGTGCGTGAGTCTGTAAATAGGTCACGAACAGAAGCCCTCCAGAGGTTCTGCAAGTGTTTGTTTGTGTGTGTGTGTGAAAAGGACAGTAAGTCAGAAGCCTTCTAAAGATTCTGCAACTGTGTTTGTGTGTGTTTGTGTGTAAAAAGACCACGAAGCCAGAAGCCCTCTAGTGATTATCCTTGGTATAAGTGTGAGTGTGTGTTTGTAAAAAGGAAACAAAATCAGAAGCCCTCTAGTGATTCTGCAAGGGTGTGTGTGTGTGTGTGTGTGTGTGTGTGTGTGTGTGTGTGTGTGTAAAAATACATGAATTCAAGGGCTACAGATATTCTGTAAGGGTGTGTATGTGTGAGTGTGTAAAAAGGACACGAAGCCAGAAGCTCTCTAGTGATTATCCTTGGTATAAGTGTGAATGTGTGTGTGTGTAAAAAGGAAACAAAATCAGAAGCCCTCTAGTGATTCTGCAAGGGTGTGTGTGTGTGTGTTTGTGTCTGTAAAAAGACATGAATTCAAGGGCTACAGATATTCTGTAAGGGTGTGTATGTGTGAGTGTGTAAAATGGACATGAAGTCAGAAGCCCTCTAGTGATTCTTCAAAAGTGTGTGAGGGTCAGAGTTTTTTAAAAGGACAAAGTTCGGAAGTACTCCAGAGGTTCTGCCAGAGTGTGTGTGTGTAAGTGTGCGTGTCAAAAAGGACATGAAATCAGATGCCCTCCAGAGATTCTGCAAGGGTGCATGCATGTGTGTATGTGTCTGTGTGAGTGTGTAAAAAGGTCAAGAAGTCAGAAGAACTCCAGATGTTCTGCAAGTGTGTGTGTGGGTGTGTTTAAAAAGGACACGACATCAGAATCCCTCCAGAGATTCTGCAATGGTGTGTATGTATGTGTATATGTAAAAAGACCTTGAAATCAGAAGCCCTGTAAAGATTTGGCAAGGGTGTGAGTGTGTGTGTGTGTGTGTGTAAAAAGGACATGAAGTCAGACCCCTCCAGAGATTCGTCAAAGGTATGAGTGTGAGTGTGTGTGTGTGTGTTTGTGTGTGTGTAAAAATGAGACGAAGTCAGAAGTCCTGCAGAGAATCTGCAAGTGTATTAGTGTGTGAGTTTGTAAATAGGACACGAACAGATGCCCTCCAGAGGTTCTGCAAGTGTGTGTTTGTGTGTGTGTGAAATGGATAGTAAGTCAGAAGCCTTCTAAAGATTCTGCAACTGTGTTTGTGAGTAAAAAGGACACGAAGACAGAAGACCTCTAGTGATTTTGCGTGGGTATAAGTGTGAGTGTGTGTGTGTGTGTGTAAAAAGGAAACAAAATCAGAAGCCCTCGGGTGATTCTGCAATGGTGTGTGTGTGTCTGTGTGTTTTTGCGTGTAAAAAGACACGATGTAAAGCGCCCAGAGATTCTGTAAGGGTGTGTGTGTGTGAGTATTTAAAAAGGACACGAAGTCAGAAGCCCTCTAGAGATTCTTCAACAGTGTGTGAGGGTGAGACTTTTTAAAAAGAACAAAGATTTGAAGTTCTCCAGAGGTTATGCCAGGGTGTGTGTGTGTATGTGTGAAAAGGACAGTAAGTCAGAAGCCTTACAAAGATTCTGCAACTGTGTTTGTGTTTGTGTGTAAAAAGGACACAAAGTCAGAAGCCCTCTAGTGATTCTGCCTGGGTATAAGTGTGAGTGTGTGTGTGTATGTGTGTGTGTGTGTGTGTATAAAGGAAACAAAATCCGAAGCCCTCTAGTGATTTTGCAAGGGTGTGTGTGTGTGTATGTGTAAAAAGACACGAATTCAAGGGCTACAGAGATTCTGTAAGGGTGTGTATGTGTGAGTTTGTAAAATGGACATGAAGTCAGAAGCCCTCTAGTGATTCTTCAAAAGTGTGTGAGGGTGAGAGTTTTTTAAAAGAACAAAGTTCGGAAGTACTCCAGAGGTTCTGCCAGAGTGTGTGTGTGTATGTGTGCGTGTCTGAAAAGGACATGAAATCAGATGCCCTCCAGAGATTCTGCAAGGGTGCATGCATGTGTGTATGAGTCTGTGTGAGTGTGTAAAGAGGACAAGAAGTCAGAAGCACTCCAGATGTTCTGCAAGTGTGTGTGTGAGTGTGTTTAAAAAGGACACGACATCAGAATCCCTCCAGAGATTCTGCAATGGTGTGTATGTATGTGTTTATGTAAAAAGACCTTGAAATCAAAAGCCCTGTAAAGATTCGGCAAGGGTGTGAGTGTGTGTGTGTGTGTGTGTGTGTGTAAAAAGGACATGAAATCAGAAGCCCTCCAGAGATTTGGCAAAGGTATGAGTGTGAGTGTGTGTGTGTGTGTGTTAAAATGAGAAGAAGTCAGAAGTCCTACAGAGAATCTGCAAGGGTATGAGTGTGTAAGTGTGTAAGAAGGACATGAACAAAAGCCCTACAGAGGTTCTGCAATTGTGTGTGTGTGTGTGTAAAAAGGAGAGTAAATCAGAAGCCTTCTACAGATTCTGCAACGTAGTGTATATGTGTT
The DNA here is from genome assembly GCF_050624435.1 of Tenrec ecaudatus. Taxonomy (NCBI): domain Eukaryota; kingdom Metazoa; phylum Chordata; class Mammalia; order Afrosoricida; family Tenrecidae; genus Tenrec; species Tenrec ecaudatus. The sequence goes on from NW_027457903.1 coordinate 867,243, forward strand.
TGTGTGTAAAAAGGACACGGAGTCAGAAGCCCTCCAGAGATTCTTCAATGGTGTGTATGTATGTGTTTATGTAAAAAGACCTTGAAATCAGAAGCCCTGTAATGATTCGGCAAGGGCGTGTGTGTGTGTGTGTGTGTGTGTGTGTGTGTGTGTGTGTGTGTGTAAAAAGGACATGAAGTCAGAAGCCCTCCAGAGATTCGGCAAAGGTACGAGTGTGTGTGTGTAAAAATAAGACGAAGTCAGAAGTCCTACAGAGTATCCTCAAGGATATGAGTATGTGAGTGTGTAAGAAGGACATGAACAAAAGCCCTCCAGAGGTTCTGCAAGTGTGTGTGTGTGTAAAAAGACAGTAAATCAGAAGCCTTCTACATATTCTGCAAAGGTGTGCATATGTGTTTGTGTGTAAAAAGGACACGGAGACAGAAGCCCTCTAATGATTCTTCAACAGTGTGTGAGGGTGAGAGTTTTACAAAAAGACAATGGTCGGAAGTTCTCCAGAGGTTCTGCCAGGGTGTGTGTGTGTGTGTGTGTGTAATAAGGACACGACATCAGAATCCCTCCAGAGATTCTGCAATGGTGTGAATGTATGTGTATTTGTAAAATGGACTTGAAATCCAAAGCCCTGTAGAGATTCGGAAAGCGTGTGAGTGTGTGTATAAAAAGGACATGAAGTCAGAAAGCCTCCAGAGATTCGGCAACGGTATGAGTGTGAGTGTGTGTGTGCATGTGTAAAAATGAAACGAAATCAGAAGTCCTGCAGAGAATCTGCAAGTGTATTACTGTGTGAGTTTGTAAATAGGACACGAACAGAAGCCCTCCAGAGGTTCTGCAAGTGTGTGTTTGTGTGTGTGCGAAAAGGACAGTAATTCAGAAGCCTTCTAAAGATTCTGCAACTGTGTTTGTGTGTAAAAAGGACACAAAGCCAGAAGCCCTCTAGTGATTCTGCCTGGGTATAAGTGTGAGTTTGTGTGTGTGTGTAAAAAGGAAACAAAATCAGAAGCCCTCAGGTGAATCTGCAAGGGTGTTTGTGTGTGTGTGTTAAAATGAGAAGAAGTTAGAAGTCCTACAGAGAATCTGCAAGGGTATGAGTGTGTGAGTGTGTAAGAAGGACACGAAGAAAAGCCCTTCAGAGGTACTGCAATTGTGTGTGTGTGTGTGGGTGTGTGTGTGTGTGTGTGTTTAAAAAGGACAGTAAATCAGAAGCCTTCTACAGATTCTGCAATGGAGTGTATATGTGTTTGTGTGTAAAAAGGACAGGGAGTCAGAAGCCCTCCAGAGATTCTTCAATGGTGTGTATGTATGTTTTTATGTAAAAAGACCTTGAAATCAGAGGCCCTGTAAAGATTCGGCAAGGGTGTGTGTGTGTGTGTGTGTGTGTGTGTAAAAAGGACACGAAGTCAGAAGCCCTCTAGAGATTCTTCAACAGTGTGTGAGGGTGACACTTTTTAAAAAGAACAAAGATTTGAAGTTCTCCAGAGGTTATGCCAGGGGGTGTGTGTGTATGTGTGAAAAGGACAGTAAGTCAGAAGCCTACCAAAGATTCTGCAACTGTGTTTGTTTGTGTCTGAGTGTAAAAAGGACACGAAGTCAGAAGCCCTCTAATGATTCTGCCTGGGTATACGTGTGAGTGTGTGTGTGTATGTGTGTGTGTGTGTGTGTGTGTATAAAGGAAACAAAATCCGAAGCCCTCTAGTGATTTTACAAGGGTGTGTGTTTGTGTATATGTAAAAAGACACGAATTCAAGGGCTACAGAGATTCTGTAAGGGTGTGTATGTGTGAGTGTGTAAAATGGACATGAAGTCAGAAGCCCTCTAGTGATTCTTCAAAAGTGTGTGAGGGTGAGAGTTTTTTAAAAGGACAAAGTTCGGAAGTACTCCAGAGGTTCTGCCAGAGTGTGTGTGTGTATGTGTGCGTGTCTGAAAAGGACATGAAATCAGATGCACTCCAGAGATTCTGCAAGGGTGCATGCATGTGTGTATGTGTCTGTGTGAGTGTGTAAAAAGGTCAAGAAGTCAGAAGCACTCCAGATGTTCTGCAAGTGTGTGTGTGAGTGTGTTTAAAAAGGACACGACATCAGAATCCCTCCAGATATTCTGCAATGGTGTGTATGTTTGTGTTTATGTAAAAAGACCTTGACATCAGAAGCCCTTTAAGATTTGGCAAGTGTGTGAGTGTGTGTGTGTGTGTGTGTGTGTGTGTGTAAAAAGGACATGAAGTCAAAAGCCCTCCAGAGATTTGGGAAAGGTATGAGTGTGAGTGTGTGTGTGTGTGTGTGTTAAAATGAGAAGAAGTCAGAAGTCCTACAGAGAATCTGCAAGGTTATGAGTGTGAGAGTGTGTAAGAAGGACATGAACAAAAGCCCTTCAGAGGTTCTGCAATTGTGTGTGTGTGTGTGTGTGTGTAAAAAGGACAGTAAATCAGAAGCCTTCTACAGATTCTGCAACGGTGTGTATATGTGTTTGTGTGTAAAAAGGACACGGAGTCAGAAGCCCTCCAGAGATTCTTCAATGGTGTGTATGTATGTGTTTATGTAAAAAGACCTTGAAATCAGAAGCCCTGTAAAGAATCGGCAAGGGTGTGTGTGTGTGTGTGTGTGTGTGTGTGTGTGTGTGTGTGTGTAAAAAGGACATGAAGTCAGAAGCCCTCCAGAGATTCGGCAAACGTATGAGTGTGAGTGTGTGTGTGTGTGTGTGTAAAAATGAGACTAAGTCAGAAGTCCTACAGAGAATCCTCAAGGATATGAGTGTGTGAGTGTGTAAGAAGGACACGAACAAAAGCCCTCCAGAGGTTCTGCTAGTGTGTGTGTGTGTAAAAAGGACAGTAAATCAGAAGCCTTCTACAGATTCTGCAACGGTGTGTATATGTGTTTGTGTGTAAAACGTTCACGGAGTCAGAAGCCCTCTAGTGATTCTTAAACAGTGTGTGAGGGTGAGAGTTTTAAAAAAGGACAATGGTCGGAAGTTCTCCAGCGGTTCTGCCAGGGTGTGTGTGTGTGTGTGTGTGTGTGTGTGTGTGTGTGTGTGTAATAAGGACACGACATCAGAATCCCTCCAGACATTCTGCAATGGTGTGAATGTATGTGTATATATAAAATGGACTTGAAATCAGAAGCCCTGTAGAGATTCGGAAAGTGTGTGAGTGTGTGTGTAAAAAGGACATGAAGTCAGAAACCCTCCAGACATTCGGCAACGGTATGAGTGTGAGTTTGTGCGTGCGTGTGTAAAAATGAGACGTAATCAGAAGTCCTGCAGAGAATCTGCAAGTGTATTAGTGTGTGAGTTTGTAAATAGGACACGAACAGAAGCCCTCCAGAGGTTCTGCAAGAGTGTGTTTGTGTGTGTGTGTGAAAAGGACAGTAAGTCAGAAGCCTTCTAAAGATTCTGCAACTGTGTTTGTGTGTAAAAAGGTCATGAAGCCAGAAGCCCTCTAGTCATTGTGCCTTGGTATAAGTGTGTGTGTGTGTGTGTGTGTGTGTGTAAAAAGGAAACAAAATCAGAAGCCCTCAGGTGATTCTGCCAGGGTGTGTGTGTGTGTGTGTGTGTGTGTCTGTGTGTTTTTTCATGTAAAAAGACACTATGTAAAGCGCCCAGAGATTCTGTAAGGGTGTGTGTGTGTGAGTGTGTAAAAAGGACACGAAGTCAGAAGCCCTCTAGAGATTCTTCAACAGTGTGTGAGGGTGAGACTTTTTAAAAAGAACAAAGATTTTAAGTTCTCCAGAGGTTATGCCAGGGTGTGTGTGTGTGTGTGAAAAGGACAGTAAGTCAGAAGCCTACCAAAGATTCTGCAACTGTGTTTGTTTGTGTTTGTGTGTAAAAAGGACACGAAGTCAGAAGCCCTCTAGTGATTCTGCCTGGGTATAAGTTTGAGTGTGTGTGTGTATGTGTGTGTGTGTGTGTGTGTATAAAGGAAACAAAATCCGAAGCCCTCTAGTGATTTTGCAAGGGTGTGTGTGTGTGTGTATGTGTAAAAAGACACGAATTCAAGGGCTACAGAGATTCTGTAAGGGTGTGTATGTGTGAGTGTGTAAAAAGAACAGGAAGTCAGAAGCCCTCTAGAGATTCTACAAAAGTGTGTGAGGGTGAGAGTTTTTATAAAGGACAAAGTTCGGAAAGTCTCCAGAGGCTCTGCCAGAGTGTGAGTGTGTATGTGTGTGTGTGTAAAAAGTCACGATATCAGAAGTCATCAAGAGATACTGCAAGGGTGTGTGTATGTTTGTATGTGTCTATGAGAGTGTGTAAAAAGGACACGAAATCAGAAGCCCTCCAGATGTTCTGCAAGCGTGTGTGTGTGTGTGTATGTGTATGTGTAATAAGGACTCAACATCAGAATCCCTCCAGAGATTCTGCAATGGTGTGAATGTATGTGCATATGCAAAACGGACTTGAAATCAGAAGTCCTGTAGAGATTCGGCAAGGGTGTGAGGGAGTGTGTGTGTGTATGTGTGTGTCTGTGTGTGTGTGTGAAAAAAGAACATGAAGTCAGAAACCCTCGAGAGATTCGGCAACGGTATGAGTGTTTCTGTGCGTGGGTAAAAATAAGAAGTCAGAAGTCCTGCAGAGAATCTGCAAGGGTATGAGTGTGTGAGTTTGTAAATAGGACACGAACAGAAGCCCTCCAGAGGTTCTGCAAGTGTGTGTTGGTGTGTGTGTGAAAAGGTGAGTAAGTAAGAAGCCTTCTAACGATTCTGCAACTGTGTTTGTGTGTGTTTGTGTGTAAAAAGGACACGAAGCCAGAAGTCCTCTAGTGATTATCCTTGGTATAAGTGTGAATGTGTGTGTGTGTAAAAAGGAAACAAAATCAGAAGCCCTCTAGTGATTCTGCAAGGGTGTGTGTGTGTGTGTGTAAAAACACAAGAATTCAAGGGCTACAGATATTCTGCAAGGGTGTGTATGTGTGAGTGTGTAAAATGGACATGAAGTCAGAAGCCCTCTAGTGATTCTTCAAAAGTGTGTGAGGGTGAGAGTTTTTTAAAAGGACAAAGTTCGGTAGTACTCCAGAGATTCTGCCAGAGTGTGTGTGTGTATGTGTGCGTGTCTGAAAAGGACATGAAATCAGTTGCCCTCCAGAGATTCTGCAAGGGTGCATGCATGTGTGTATGTGTCTGTGTGAGGGTGTAAAAAGGACAAGAAGTCAGAAGCCCTCCAGAGATTTGGCAAAGGTATGAGTGTGAGTGTGGGTGTGTGTGTGTTAAAATGAGAAGAAGTCAGAAGTCCTACAGAGAATCTGCAAGGTTATGAGTGTGAGAGTGTGTAAGAAGGACACGAACAAAAGCCCTTCAGAGGTTCTGCAATTGTGTGTGTGTGTGTGTGTAAAAAGGACAGTAAATCAGAAGCCTTCTACAGATTCTGCAACGGTGTGTATATGTGTTTGTGTGTAAAAAGGACACGGAGTCAGAAGCCCTCCAGAGATTCTTCAATGGTGTGTATGTATGTGTTTATGTAAAAAGACCTTGAAATCAGAAGCCTTGTAAAGATTCGGCAAGGGTGTGTGTGTGTAAAAAGGACATGAAGTCAGAAGCCCTCCAGAGATTCGGCAAACGTATGAGTGTGAGTGTGTGTGTGTGTGTGTGTAAAAATGAGACTAAGTCAGAAGTCCTACAGAGAATCCTCAAGGATATGAGTGTGTGAGTGTGTAAGAAGGACATGAACAAAAGCCCTCCAGAGGTTCTGCTAGTGTGTGTGTGTGTAAAAAGGACAGTAAATCAGAAGCCTTCTACAGATTCTGCAACGGTGTGTATATGTGTTTGTGTGTAAAACGTTCACGGAGTCAGAAGCCCTCTAGTGATTCTTAAACAGTGTGTGAGGGTGAGAGTTTTAAAAAAGGACAATGGTCGGAAGTTCTCCAGCGGTTCTGCCAGGGTGTGTGTGTGTGTGTGTGTGTGTGTGTGTAATAAGGACACGACATCAGAATCCCTCCAGACATTCTGCAATGGTGTGAATGTATGTGTATATATAAAATGGACTTGAAATCAGAAGCCCTGTAGAGATTCGGAAAGTGTGTGAGTGTGTGTGTAAAAAGGACATGAAGTCAGAAACCCTCCAGACATTCAGCAACGGTATGAGTGTGAGTGTGTGCGTGCGTGTGTAAAAATGAGACGTAATCAGAAGTCCTGCAGAGAATATGCAAGTGTATTAGTGTGTGAGTTTGTAAATAGGACACGAACAGAAGCCCTCCAGAGGTTCTGCAAGAGTGTGTTTGTGTGTGTGTGTGTGTGAAAAGGACAGTAAGTCAGAAGCCTTCTAAAGATTCTGCAACTGTGTTTGTGTGTAAAAAGGTCATGAAGCCAGAAGCCCTCTAGTCATTGTGACTGGGTATAAGTGTGTGTGTGTGTGTGTGTGTGTGTGTGTGTAAAAAGGAAACAAAATCAGAAGCCCTCAGGTGATTCTGCCAGGGTGTGTGTGTGTGTGTGTCTGTGTGTTTTTTCGTGTAAAAAGACACGATGTAAAGCGCCCAGAGATTCTGTAAGGGTGTGTGTGTGTGAGTGTGTAAAAAGGACACGAAGTCAGAAGCCCTCTAGAGATTCTTCAACAGTGTGTGAGGGTGAGACTTTTTAAAAAGAACAAAGATTTTAAGTTCTCCAGAGGTTATGCCAGGGTGTGTGTGTGTATGTGTGAAAAGGACAGTAAGTCAGAAGCCTACCAAAGATTCTGCAACTGTGTTTGTTTGTGTTTGTGTGTAAAAAGGACACGAAATCAGAAGCCCTCTAGTGATTCTGCCTGGGTATAAGTTTGAGTGTGTGTGTGTATGTGTGTGTGTGTGTATAAAGGAAACAAAATCCGAAGCCCTCTAGTGATTTTGCAAGGGTATGTGTGTGTGTGTGTGTATGTGTAAAAAGACACGAATTCAAGGGCTACAGAGATTCTGTAAGGGTGTGTATGTGTGAGTGTGTAAAAAGAACAGGAAGTAAGAAGCCCTCTAGAGATTCTACAAAAGTGAGTGAGGGTGAGAGTTTTTATAAAGGACAAAAGTCGGAAAGTCTCCAGAGGTTCTGCCAGAGTGTGAGTGTGTATGTGTGTGTGTGTAAAAAGTCACGATATCAGAAGTCATCAAGAGATACTGCAAGGGTGTGTGTATGTTTGTATGTGTCTATGAGAGTGTGTAAAAAGGACACGAAGTCAGAAGCCCTCCAGATGTTCTGCAATGGTGTGAATGTATGTGCATATGCAAAACGGACTTGAAATCAGAAGTCCTGTAGAGATTCGGCAAGGGTGTGAGGGAGTGTGTGTGTGTATGTGTGTGTCTGTGTGTGTGTGTGTGTGTGAAAAAAGAACATGAAGTCAGAAACCCTCGGGAGATTCGGCAACGGTATGAGTGTTTGTGTGCGTGGGTAAAAATAAGAAGTCAGAAGTCCTGCAGAGAATCTGCAAGGGTTGAGTGTGTGAGTTTGTAAATAGGACACGAACAGAAGCCCTCCAGAGGTTCTGCAAGTGTGTGTTGGTGTGTGTGTGAAAAGGTGAGTAAGTAAGAAGCCTTCTAACGATTCTGCAACTGTGTTTGTGTGTGTTTGTGTGTAAAAAGGACACGAAGCCAGAAGTCCTCTAGTGATTATCCTTGGTATAAGTGTGAATGTGTGTGTGTGTAAAAAGGAAACAAAATCAGAAGCCCTCTAGTGATTCTGCAAGGGTGTGTGTGTGTGTGTGTGTGTGTGTGTGTAAAAACACAAGAATTCAAGAGCTACAGATATTCTGCAAGGGTGTGTATGTGTGAGTGTGTAAAATGGACATGAAGTCAGAAGCCCTCTAGTGATTCTTCAAAAGTGTGTGAGGGTGAGAGTTTTTTAAAAGGACAAAGTTCGGAAGTACTCCAGAGATTCTGCCAGAGTGTGTGTGTGTATGTGTGCGTGTCTGAAAAGGACATGAAATCAGTTGCCCTCCAGAGAATCTGCAAGGGTGCATGCATGTGTGTATGTGTCTGTGTGAGTGTGTAAAAAGGACAAGAAGTCAGAAGCCCTCCAGAGATTTGGCAAAGGTATGAGTGTGAGTGTGGGTGTGTGTGTGTTAAAATGAGAAGAAGTCAGAAGTCCTACAGAGAATCTGCAAGGTTATGAGTGTGAGAGTGTGTAAGAAGGACACGAACAAAAGCCCTTCAGAGGTTCTGAAATTGTGTGTGTGTGTGTGTGTGTGTAAAAAGGACAGTAAATCAGAAGCCTTCTACAGATTCTGCAACGGTGTGTATATGTGTTTGTGTGTAAAAAGGACACGGAGTCAGAAGCCCTCCAGAGATTCTTCAATGGTGTGTATGTATGTGTTTATGTAAAAAGACCTTGAAATCAGAAGCCCTGTAAAGATTCGGCAAGGGTGTGTGTGTGTGTGTGTGTGTGTAAAAAGGACATGAAGTCAGAAGCCCTCCAGAGATTCGGCAAACGTATGAGTGTGAGTGTGTGTGTGTGTGTGTGTAAAAATGAGACTAAGTCAGAAGTCCTACAGAGAATCCTCAAGGATATGAGTGTGTGAGTGTGTAAGAAGGACACGAACAAAAGCCCTCCAGAGGTTCTGCTAGTGTGTGTGTGTGTAAAAAGGACAGTAAATCAGAAGCCTTCTACAGATTCTGCAACGGTGTGTATATGTGTTTGTGTGTAAAACGTTCACGGAGTCAGAAGCCCTCTAGTGATTCTTAAACAGTGTGTGAGGGTGAGAGTTTTAAAAAAGGACAATTGTCGGAAGTTCTCCAGCGGTTCTGCCAGGGTGTGTGTGTGTGTGTGTGTGTGTGTGTGTGTGTGTGTGTGTGTAATAAGGACACGACATCAGAATCCCTCCAGACATTCTGCAATGGTGTGAATGTATGTGTATATATAAAATGGACTTGAAATCAGAAGCCCTGTAGAGATTCGGAAAGTGTGTGAGTGTGTGTGTAAAAAGGACATGAAGTCAGAAACCCTCCAGACATTCAGCAACGGTATGAGTGTGAGTGTGTGCGTGCGTGTGTAAAAATGAGACGTAATCAGAAGTCCTGCAGAGAATATGCAAGTGTATTAGTGTGTGAGTTTGTAAATAGGACACGAACAGAAGCCCTCCAGAGGTTCTGCAAGAGTGTGTTTGTGTGTGTGTGTGTGTGAAAAGGACAGTAAGTCAGAAGCCTTCTAAAGATTCTGCAACTGTGTTTGTGTGTAAAAAGGTCATGAAGCCAGAAGCCCTCTAGTCATTGTGACTGGGTATAAGTGTGTGTGTGTGTGTGTGTGTGTGTGTGTGTGTGTGTGTGTGTGTAAAAAGGAAACAAAATCAGAAGCCCTCAGGTGATTCTGCCAGGGTGTGTGTGTGTGTGTGTCTGTGTGTTTTTTCGTGTAAAAAGACACGATGTAAAGCGCCCAGAGATTCTGTAAGGGTGTGTGTGTGTGAGTGTGTAAAAAGGACACGAAGTCAGAAGCCCTCTAGAGATTCTTCAACAGTGTGTGAGGGTGAGACTTTTTAAAAAGAACAAAGATTTTAAGTTCTCCAGAGGTTATGCCAGGGTGTGTGTGTGTATGTGTGAAAAGGACAGTAAGTCAGAAGCCTATCAAAGATTCTGCAACTGTGTTTGTTTGTGTTTGTGTGTAAAAAGGACACGAAGTCAGAAGCCCTCTAGTGATTCTGCCTGGGTATAAGTTTGAGTGTGTGTGTGTATGTGTGTGTGTGTGTATAAAGGAAACAAAATCCGAAGCCCTCTAGTGATTTTGCAAGGGTATGTGTGTGTGTGTGTATGTGTAAAAAGACACGAATTCAAGGGCTACAGAGATTCTGTAAGGGTGTGTATGTGTGAGTGTGTAAAAAGAACAGGAAGTCAGAAGCCCTCTAGAGATTCTACAAAAGTGAGTGAGGGTGAGAGTTTTTATAAAGGACAAAGGTCGGAAAGTCTCCAGAGGTTCTGCCAGAGTGTGAGTGTGTATGTGTGTGTGTGTAAAAAGTCACGATATCAGAAGTCATCAAGAGATACTGCAAGGGTGTGTGTATGTTTGTATGTGTCTATGAGAGTGTGTAAAAAGGACACGAAGTCAGAAGCCCTCCAGATGTTCTGCAAGCGTGTGTGTGTGTGTGTGTGTGTGTGTATGTGTAATAAGGACTCGACATCAGAATCCCTCCAGAGATTCTGCAATGGTGTGAATGTATGTGCATATGCAAAACGGACTTGAAATCAGAAGTCCTGTAGAGATTCGGCAAGGGTGTGAGGGAGTGTGTGTGTGTATGTGTGTGTCTGTGTGTGTGTGTGTGTGTGTGTGTGTGTGAAAAAAGAACATGAAGTCAGAAACCCTCGAGAGATTCGGCAACGGTATGAGTGTTTGCGTGCGTGGGTAAAAATAAGAAGTCAGAAGTCCTGCAGAGAATCTGCAAGGGTATGAGTGTGTGAGTTTGTAAATAGGACACGAACAGAAGCCCTCCAGAGGTTCTGCAAGTGTGTGTAGGTGTGTGTGTGAAAAGGTGAGTAAGTAAGAAGCCTTCTAACGATTCTGCAACTGTGTTTGTGTGTGTTTGTGTGTAAAAAGGACACGAAGCCAGAAGTCCTCTAGTGATTATCCTTGGTATAAGTGTGAATGTGTGTGTGTGTAAAAAGGAAACAAAATCAGAAGCCCTCTAGTGATTCTGCAAGGGTGTGTGTGTGTGTGTGTGTCTAAAAACACAAGAATTCAAGGGCTACAGATATTCTGCAAGGGTGTGTATGTGTGAGTGTGTAAAATGGACATGAAGTCAGAAGCCCTCTAGTGATTCTTCAAAAGTGTGTGAGGGTGAGAGTTTTTTAAAAGGACAAAGTTCGGAAGTACTCCAGAGATTCTGCCAGAGTGTGTGTGTGTATGTGTGCGTGTCTGAAAAGGACATGAAATCAGTTGCCCTCCAGATATTCTGCAAGGGTGCATGCATGTGTTTATGTGTCTGTGTGAGTGTGTAAAAAGGACAAGAAGTCAGAAGCCCTCCAGATGTTCTGCAAGTGTATGTGTGGGTGTGTTTAAAAAGGACACGACATCAGAATCCCTCCAGAGATTCTGCAATGGTGTGTATGTATGTTTTTATGTAAAAAGACCTTGAAATCAAAAGCCCTGTAAAGATTCGGCAAGGGTGTGAGTGTGTGTGTGTGTAAAAAGGACATGAAGTCAGAAGCCCTCCAGAGATTTGGCAAAGGTATGAGTGTCAGTGTGTGTGTGTGTGTGTGTGTATGTGTAAAAATGAGAAGATGTCAGAAATCCTACAGAGAATCTGCAAGGGTATGAGTGTGTGAGTGTGTAAGAAGGACACGAACAAAAGCCCTTCAGAGGTTCTGCAATTGTGTGTGTGTGTGTGTGTGTGTGTGTGTAAAAAGGACAGTAAATCAGAAGCCTTCTACAGATTCTGCAACGGTGTGTATATGTGTTTGTGTGTAAAAAGGACACGGAGTCAGAAGCCCTCCAGAGATTCTTCAATGGTGTGTATGTATGTGTTTATGTAAAAAGACCTTGAAATCAGAAGCCCTGTAAAGGTTCGTCAAGGGTGTGTGTGTGTGTAAAAAGGACATGAAGTCAGAAGCCCTCCAGAGATTCGGCAAAGGTATGAGTGTGAGTGTGTGTGTGTAAAAATGAGACTAAGTCAGAAGTCCTACAGAGAATCCTCAAGGATATGAGTGTGTGAGTGTGTAAGAAGGACACAAACAAAAGCCCTCCAGAGGTTCTGCTAGTGTGTGTGTGTGTAAAAAGGACAGTAAATCAGAAGCCTTCTACAGATTCTGCAATGGTGTGTATATGTGTTTGTGTGTAAAACATTCACGGAGTCAGAAGCCCACTAGTTATTCTTCAACAGTGTGTGAGGGTGAGAGTTTTAAAAAAGGACAATGGTCGGAAGTTCTCCAGAGGTTCAGCCAGGCTGTGTGTGTGTGTGTGTGTGTGTGTGTGTGTGTGTGTGTGTGTGTGTGTGTGTAATAAGGACACGACATCAGAATCCCTCCAGAGATTCTGCAATGGTGTGAATGTATGTGTATATGTAAAATGGACTTGAAATCAGAAGCCCTGTAGAGATTCAGAAAGCGTGTGAGTGTGTGTGTAAAAAGGACATGAAGTCAGAAACCCTCCAGACATTCGGCAACAGTATGAGTGTGAGTGTGTGTGTGCGTGTGTGTGTAAAAAGGAAACAAAATCAGAAGCCCTCAGGTGAATCTGCAAGGGTGTGTGTTTTTCTGTGTGTTTTTGCGTGTAAAAAGACACGGTGTAAAGTGCCCAGAGAATCTGGAAGTGTGTGTGTGTGTGAGTGTGTAAAAAGGACACGAAGTCAGAAGCCCTCTAGAGATTCTTCAACAGTGTGTGAGGGTGAGACTTTTTAAAAAGAACAAAGATTTGAAGTTCTCCAGAGGTTATGCCAGGGTGTGTGTGTGTATGTGTGAAAAGGACAGTATGTCAGAAGCCTTCCAAAGATTCTGCAACTGTGTTTGTTTGTGTTTGTGTGTAAAAAGAACACGAAGTCAGAAGCCCTCTAGTGATTCTGCCTGGGTATAAGTGTGAGTGTGTGTGTGTATGTGTGTGTGTGTGTGTGTGTGTGTATAAAGGAAACAAAATCCGAAGCCCTCTTGTGATTTTACAAGGATGTGAATGTATGTGTATATGTAAAACCGACTTGAAATCAGAAGCCCTGTATAGATACGGCAAGTGTGTGAGTGTGTGTGTAAAAAGGACATGAAGTCAGAAACCCTCCAGACATTCGGCAACGGTATGAGTGTGTGTGTGCGTGTGTAAAAATGAGACGAAATCAGAAGTCCTGCAGAGAATCTGCAAGTGTATTAGTGCGTGAGTTTGTAAATAGGACACGAACAGAAGCCCTCCAGAGGTTCTGCAAGTGTGTGTTTGTGTGTGTGTGTGAAAAGGACAGTAAGTCAGAAGCCTTCTAAAGATTCTGCAACTGTGTTTGTGTGTAAAAAGGACATGAAGCCAGAAGCCCTCTAGTCATTGTGCCTGGGTATAAGTGTGTGTGTGTGTGTGTGTGTGTGTGTTAAAAGGAAACAAAATCAGAAGCCCTCAGGTGATTCTGCAAGGGTGCATGTGTGTGTGTCTGTGTGTTTTTGCGTGTAAAAAGACACGATGTAAAGCGCCCAGAGATTCTGTAAGGGTGTGTGTGTGTGAGTGTGTAAAGAGGACACGAAGTCAGAAGCCCTCTAGAGATTCTTCAACAGTGTGTGAGGGTGAGACTTTTTAAAAAGAACAAAGATTTGAAGTTCTCCAGAGGTTATGCCAGGGTGTGTGTGTGTATGTGTGAAAAGGACAGTAAGTCAGAAGCCTTCCAAAGATTCTGCAACGGTGTTTGTTTGTGTTTGTGTGTAAAAAGGACACGAAGTCAGAAGCCCTCTAGTGATTCTGCCTGGGTATAAGTGTGAGTGTGTGTGTGTGTATGTGTGTGTGTGTGTGTGTGTATAAAGGAAACAAAATCCGAAGCCCTCTTGTGATATTGCAATGGTGTGTGTGTGTGTGTGTGTATGTGTAAAAAGACATGAATTCAAGGGCTACAGAGATTCTGTAAGGGTGTGTATGTGTGAGTGTGTAAAAAGGACAGGATGTCAGAAGCCCTCTAGAGATTCTACAAAAGTGTGTGAGGGTGAGAGTTTTTATAAAGGACAAAGGTCAGAAAGCCTCCTGAGGTTCTGCCAGTGTGTGAGTGTGTATGTGTGTGTGTGTAAAAAGGACACGATATCAGAAGTCATCAAGAGATACTGCAAGGGTGTGTGTATGTTTGTATGTGTCTATGTGAGTGTGTAAAAAGGACACGAAGTCAGAATCCCACCAGATGTTCTGCAAGGGTGTGTGCGCGTGTGTGTGTGTTTGTGTGTGTGTGTGTAATAAGGACACGACATCAGAATCCCTCCAGAGATTCTGCAATGGTGTGAATGTATGTGCAAATGTAAAACGGACTTGAAATCCGAAGTCCTGTAGAGATTCGGCAAGGGAGTGAGGGAGTGTGTGTGTGTGTGTGTGTGTGTGTGTTTGTAAAAAGGACATGAAGTTAGAAACCCTCCAGAGATTCAGCAACGGTATGAGTGTTTGTATGCGTGGGTAAAAATAAGAAGAAATCAGAAGTCCTGCAGAGAATCTGCAAGGGTATGAGTGCGTGAGTCTGTAAATAGGTCACGAACAGAAGCCCTCCAGAGGTTCTGCAAGTGTTTGTTTGTGTGTGTGTGTGAAAAGGACAGTAAGTCAGAAGCCTTCTAAAGATTCTGCAACTGTGTTTGTGTGTGTTTGTGTGTAAAAAGACCACGAAGCCAGAAGCCCTCTAGTGATTATCCTTGGTATAAGTGTGAGTGTGTGTTTGTAAAAAGGAAACAAAATCAGAAGCCCTCTAGTGATTCTGCAAGGGTGTGTGTGTGTGTGTGTGTGTGTGTGTGTGTAAAAATACATGAATTCAAGGGCTACAGATATTCTGTAAGGGTGTGTATGTGTGAGTGTGTAAAAAGGACACGAAGCCAGAAGCTCTCTAGTGATTATCCTTGGTATAAGTGTGAATGTGTGTGTGTGTAAAAAGGAAACAAAATCAGAAGCCCTCTAGTGATTCTGCAAGGGTGTGTGTGTGTGTGTTTGTGTCTGTAAAAAGACATGAATTCAAGGGCTACAGATATTCTGTAAGGGTGTGTATGTGTGAGTGTGTAAAATGGACATGAAGTCAGAAGCCCTCTAGTGATTCTTCAAAAGTGTGTGAGGGTCAGAGTTTTTTAAAAGGACAAAGTTCGGAAGTACTCCAGAGGTTCTGCCAGAGTGTGTGTGTGTAAGTGTGCGTGTCAAAAAGGACATGAAATCAGATGCCCTCCAGAGATTCTGCAAGGGTGCATGCATGTGTGTATGTGTCTGTGTGAGTGTGTAAAAAGGTCAAGAAGTCAGAAGAACTCCAGATGTTCTGCAAGTGTGTGTGTGGGTGTGTTTAAAAAGGACACGACATCAGAATCCCTCCAGAGATTCTGCAATGGTGTGTATGTATGTGTATATGTAAAAAGACCTTGAAATCAGAAGCCCTGTAAAGATTTGGCAAGGGTGTGAGTGTGTGTGTGTGTGTGTGTAAAAAGGACATGAAGTCAGACCCCTCCAGAGATTCGTCAAAGGTATGAGTGTGAGTGTGTGTGTGTGTGTTTGTGTGTGTGTAAAAATGAGACGAAGTCAGAAGTCCTGCAGAGAATCTGCAAGTGTATTAGTGTGTGAGTTTGTAAATAGGACACGAACAGATGCCCTCCAGAGGTTCTGCAAGTGTGTGTTTGTGTGTGTGTGAAATGGATAGTAAGTCAGAAGCCTTCTAAAGATTCTGCAACTGTGTTTGTGAGTAAAAAGGACACGAAGACAGAAGACCTCTAGTGATTTTGCGTGGGTATAAGTGTGAGTGTGTGTGTGTGTGTGTAAAAAGGAAACAAAATCAGAAGCCCTCGGGTGATTCTGCAATGGTGTGTGTGTGTCTGTGTGTTTTTGCGTGTAAAAAGACACGATGTAAAGCGCCCAGAGATTCTGTAAGGGTGTGTGTGTGTGAGTATTTAAAAAGGACACGAAGTCAGAAGCCCTCTAGAGATTCTTCAACAGTGTGTGAGGGTGAGACTTTTTAAAAAGAACAAAGATTTGAAGTTCTCCAGAGGTTATGCCAGGGTGTGTGTGTGTATGTGTGAAAAGGACAGTAAGTCAGAAGCCTTACAAAGATTCTGCAACTGTGTTTGTGTTTGTGTGTAAAAAGGACACAAAGTCAGAAGCCCTCTAGTGATTCTGCCTGGGTATAAGTGTGAGTGTGTGTGTGTATGTGTGTGTGTGTGTGTGTATAAAGGAAACAAAATCCGAAGCCCTCTAGTGATTTTGCAAGGGTGTGTGTGTGTGTATGTGTAAAAAGACACGAATTCAAGGGCTACAGAGATTCTGTAAGGGTGTGTATGTGTGAGTTTGTAAAATGGACATGAAGTCAGAAGCCCTCTAGTGATTCTTCAAAAGTGTGTGAGGGTGAGAGTTTTTTAAAAGAACAAAGTTCGGAAGTACTCCAGAGGTTCTGCCAGAGTGTGTGTGTGTATGTGTGCGTGTCTGAAAAGGACATGAAATCAGATGCCCTCCAGAGATTCTGCAAGGGTGCATGCATGTGTGTATGAGTCTGTGTGAGTGTGTAAAGAGGACAAGAAGTCAGAAGCACTCCAGATGTTCTGCAAGTGTGTGTGTGAGTGTGTTTAAAAAGGACACGACATCAGAATCCCTCCAGAGATTCTGCAATGGTGTGTATGTATGTGTTTATGTAAAAAGACCTTGAAATCAAAAGCCCTGTAAAGATTCGGCAAGGGTGTGAGTGTGTGTGTGTGTGTGTGTGTGTAAAAAGGACATGAAATCAGAAGCCCTCCAGAGATTTGGCAAAGGTATGAGTGTGAGTGTGTGTGTGTGTGTTAAAATGAGAAGAAGTCAGAAGTCCTACAGAGAATCTGCAAGGGTATGAGTGTGTAAGTGTGTAAGAAGGACATGAACAAAAGCCCTACAGAGGTTCTGCAATTGTGTGTGTGTGTGTGTGTAAAAAGGAGAGTAAATCAGAAGCCTTCTACAGATTCTGCAACGTAGTGTATATGTGTTTGTGTGTAAAAAGGACACGGAGTCAGAAGCCCTCCAGAGATTCTTCAATGGTGTGTATGTATGTGTTTATGTAAAAAGACCTTGAAATCAGAAGCCCTGTAATGATTCGGCAAGGGCGTGTGTGTGTGTGTGTGTGTGTGTGTGTGTGTGTGTGTGTGTGTAAAAAGGACATGAAGTCAGAAGCCCTCCAGAGATTCGGCAAAGGTACGAGTGTGTGTGTGTAAAAATAAGACGAAGTCAGAAGTCCTACAGAGTATCCTCAAGGATATGAGTATGTGAGTGTGTAAGAAGGACATGAACAAAAGCCCTCCAGAGGTTCTGCAAGTGTGTGTGTGTGTAAAAAGACAGTAAATCAGAAGCCTTCTACATATTCTGCAAAGGTGTGCATATGTGTTTGTGTGTAAAAAGGACACGGAGACAGAAGCCCTCTAATGATTCTTCAACAGTGTGTGAGGGTGAGAGTTTTACAAAAAGACAATGGTCGGAAGTTCTCCAGAGGTTCTGCCAGGGTGTGTGTGTGTGTGTGTGTGTGTAATAAGGACACGACATCAGAATCCCTCCAGAGATTCTGCAATGGTGTGAATGTATGTGTATTTGTAAAATGGACTTGAAATCCAAAGCCCTGTAGAGATTCGGAAAGCGTGTGAGTGTGTGTATAAAAAGGACATGAAGTCAGAAAGCCTCCAGAGATTCGGCAACGGTATGAGTGTGAGTGTGTGTGTGCATGTGTAAAAATGAAACGAAATCAGAAGTCCTGCAGAGAATCTGCAAGTGTATTACTGTGTGAGTTTGTAAATAGGACACGAACAGAAGCCCTCCAGAGGTTCTGCAAGTGTGTGTTTGTGTGTGTGCGAAAAGGACAGTAATTCAGAAGCCTTCTAAAGATTCTGCAACTGTGTTTGTGTGTAAAAAGGACACAAAGCCAGAAGCCCTCTAGTGATTCTGCCTGGGTATAAGTGTGAGTTTGTGTGTGTGTGTAAAAAGGAAACAAAATCAGAAGCCCTCAGGTGAATCTGCAAGGGTGTTTGTGTGTGTGTGTTAAAATGAGAAGAAGTTAGAAGTCCTACAGAGAATCTGCAAGGGTATGAGTGTGTGAGTGTGTAAGAAGGACACGAAGAAAAGCCCTTCAGAGGTACTGCAATTGTGTGTGTGTGTGTGGGTGTGTGTGTGTGTGTGTGTTTAAAAAGGACAGTAAATCAGAAGCCTTCTACAGATTCTGCAATGGAGTGTATATGTGTTTGTGTGTAAAAAGGACAGGGAGTCAGAAGCCCTCCAGAGATTCTTCAATGGTGTGTATGTATGTTTTTATGTAAAAAGACCTTGAAATCAGAGGCCCTGTAAAGATTCGGCAAGGGTGTGTGTGTGTGTGTGTGTGTGTGTGTAAAAAGGACACGAAGTCAGAAGCCCTCTAGAGATTCTTCAACAGTGTGTGAGGGTGACACTTTTTAAAAAGAACAAAGATTTGAAGTTCTCCAGAGGTTATGCCAGGGTGTGTGTGTGTATGTGTGAAAAGGACAGTAAGTCAGAAGCCTACCAAAGATTCTGCAACTGTGTTTGTTTGTGTCTGAGTGTAAAAAGGACACGAAGTCAGAAGCCCTCTAATGATTCTGCCTGGGTATACGTGTGAGTGTGTGTGTGTATGTGTGTGTGTGTGTGTGTGTGTGTATAAAGGAAACAAAATCCGAAGCCCTCTAGTGATTTTACAAGGGTGTGTGTTTGTGTATATGTAAAAAGACACGAATTCAAGGGCTACAGAGATTCTGTAAGGGTGTGTATGTGTGAGTGTGTAAAATGGACATGAAGTCAGAAGCCCTCTAGTGATTCTTCAAAAGTGTGTGAGGGTGAGAGTTTTTTAAAAGGACAAAGTTCGGAAGTACTCCAGAGGTTCTGCCAGAGTGTGTGTGTGTATGTGTGCGTGTCTGAAAAGGACATGAAATCAGATGCACTCCAGAGATTCTGCAAGGGTGCATGCATGTGTGTATGTGTCTGTGTGAGTGTGTAAAAAGGTCAAGAAGTCAGAAGCACTCCAGATGTTCTGCAAGTGTGTGTGTGAGTGTGTTTAAAAAGGACACGACATCAGAATCCCTCCAGATATTCTGCAATGGTGTGTATGTTTGTGTTTATGTAAAAAGACCTTGACATCAGAAGCCCTTTAAGATTTGGCAAGTGTGTGAGTGTGTGTGTGTGTGTGTGTGTGTGTGTGTAAAAAGGACATGAAGTCAAAAGCCCTCCAGAGATTTGGGAAAGGTATGAGTGTGAGTGTGTGTGTGTGTGTGTGTGTTAAAATGAGAAGAAGTCAGAAGTCTTACAGAGAATCTGCAAGGTTATGAGTGTGAGAGTGTGTAAGAAGGACATGAACAAAAGCCCTTCAGAGGTTCTGCAATTGTGTGTGTGTGTGTGTGTGTGTAAAAAGGACAGTAAATCAGAAGCCTTCTACAGATTCTGCAACGGTGTGTATATGTGTTTCTGTGTAAAAAGGACACGGAGTCAGAAGCCCTCCAGAGATTCTTCAATGGTGTGTATGTATGTGTTTATGTAAAAAGACCTTGAAATCAGAAGCCCTGTAAAGAATCGGCAAGGGTGTGTGTGTGTGTGTGTGTGTGTGTGTGTGTGTGTGTGTGTGTAAAAAGGACATGAAGTCAGAAGCCCTCCAGAGATTCGGCAAACGTATGAGTGTGAGTGTGTGTGTGTGTGTGTGTAAAAATGAGACTAAGTCAGAAGTCCTACAGAGAATCCTCAAGGATATGAGTGTGTGAGTGTGTAAGAAGGACACGAACAAAAGCCCTCCAGAGGTTCTGCTAGTGTGTGTGTGTGTAAAAAGGACAGTAAATCAGAAGCCTTCTACAGATTCTGCAACGGTGTGTATATGTGTTTGTGTGTAAAACGTTCACGGAGTCAGAAGCCCTCTAGTGATTCTTAAACAGTGTGTGAGGGTGAGAGTTTTAAAAAAGGACAATGGTCGGAAGTTCTCCAGCGGTTCTGCCAGGGTGTGTGTGTGTGTGTGTGTAATAAGGACACGACATCAGAATCCCTCCAGACATTCTGCAATGGTGTGAATGTATGTGTATATATAAAATGGACTTGAAATCAGAAGCCCTGTAGAGATTCGGAAAGTGTGTGAGTGTGTGTGTAAAAAGGACATGAAGTCAGAACTCCTCCAGACATTCGGCAACGGTATGAGTGTGAGTGTGTGCGTGCGTGTGTAAAAATGAGACGTAATCAGAAGTCCTGCAGAGAATATGCAAGTGTATTAGTGTGTGAGTTTGTAAATAGGACACGAACAGAAGACCTCCAGAGGTTCGGCAAGAGTGTGTTTGTGTGTGTGTGTGAAAAGGACAGTAAGTCAGAAGCCTTCTAAAGATTCTGCAACTGTGTTTGTGTGTAAAAAGGTCATGAAGCCAGAAGCCCTCTAGTCATTGTGCCTGGGTATAAGTGTGTGTGTATGTGTGTGTGTGTGTGTAAAAAGGAAACAAAATCAGAAGCCCTCAGGTGATTCTGCCAGGGTGTGTGTGTGTGTGTGTGTGTGTGTCTGTGTCTGTGTGTTTTTTCGTGTAAAAAGACACGATGTAAAGCGCCCAGAGATTCTGTAAGGGTGTGTGTGTGTGAGTGTGTAAAAAGGACACGAAGTCAGAAGCCCTCTAGAGATTCTTCAACAGTGTGTGAGGGTGAGACTTTTTAAAAAGAACAAAGATTTTAAGTTCTCCAGAGGTTATGCCAGGGTGTGTGTGTGTGTATGTGTGAAAAGGACAGTAAGTCAGAAGCCTACCAAAGATTCTGCAACTGTGTTTGTTTGTGTTTGTGTGTAAAAAGGACACGAAGTCAGAAGCCCTCTAGTGATTCTGCCTGGGTATAAGTTTGAGTGTGTGTGTGTATGTGTGTGTGTGTGTGTGTGTATAAAGGAAACAAAATCCGAAGCCCTCTAGTGATTTTGCAAGGGTATGTGTGTGTGTGTATGTGTAAAAAGACACGAATTCAAGGGCTACAGAGATTCTGTAAGGGTGTGTATGTGTGAGTGTGTAAAAAGAACAGGAAGTCAGAAGCCCTCTAGAGATTCCACAAAAGTGTGTGAGGGTGAGAGTTTTTATAAAGGACAAAGGTCGGAAAGTCTCCAGAGGTTCTGCCAGAGTGTGAGTGTGTATGTGTGTGTGTGTAAAAAGTCACGATATCAGAAGTCATCAAGAGATACTGCAAGGGTGTGTGTATGTTTGTATGTGTCTATGAGAGTGTGTAAAAAGGACACGAAGTCAGAAGCCCTCCAGATGTTCTGCAAGCGTGTGTGTGTGTGTGTGTATGTGTAATAAGGACTCGACATCAGAATCCCTCCAGAGATTCTGCAATGGTGTGAATGTATGTGCATATGCAAAACGGACTTGAAATCAGAAGTCCTGTAGAGATTCGGCAAGGGTGTGAGGGAGTGTGTGTGTGTATGTGTGTGTCTGTGTGTGTGTGTGTGTGTGAAAAAAGAACATGAAGTCAGAAACCCTCGAGAGATTCGGCAACGGTATGAGTGTTTGTGTGCGTGGGTAAAAATAAGAAGTCAGAAGTCCTGCAGAGAATCTGCAAGGGTATGAGTGTGTGAGTTTGTAAATAGGACACGGAGAGAAGCCCTCCAGAGGTTCTGCAAGTGTGTGTTGGTGTGTGTGTGAAAAGGTGAGTAAGTAAGAAGCCTTCTAACGATTCTGCAACTGTGTTTGTGTGTGTTTGTGTGTAAAAAGGACACGAAGCCAGAAGTCCTCTAGTGATTATCCTTGGTATAAGTGTGAATGTGTGTGTGTGTAAAAAGGAAACAAAATCAGAAGCCCTCTAGTGATTCTGCAAGGGTGTGTGTGTGTGTGTGTGTGTAAAAATACAAGAATTCAAGGGCTACAGAGATTCTGTAAGGGTGTGTATGTGTGAGTGTGTAAAATGGACATGAAGTCAGAAGCCCTCTAGTGATTCTTCAAAAGTGTGTGAGGGTGAGAGTTTTTTAAAAGGACAAAGTTCGGAAGTACTCCAGAGGTTCTGCCAGAGTGTGTGTGTGTATGTGTGCGTGTCTGAAAAGGACATGAAATCAGATGCCCTCCAGAGATTCTGCAAGGGTGCATGCATGTGTGTATGTGTCTGTGTGAGTGTGTAAAAAGGTCAAGAAGTCAGAAGCACTCCAGATGTTCTGCAAGTGTGTGTGTGAGTGTGTTTAAAAAGGACACGACATCAGAATCCCTCCAGATATTCTGCAATGGTGTGTATGTTTGTGTTTATGTAAAAAGACCTTGACATCAGAAGCCCTTTAAGATTTGGCAAGTGTGTGAGTGTGTGTGTGTGTGTGTGTGTAAAAAGGACATGAAGTCAAAAGCCCTCCAGAGATTTGGGAAAGGTATGAGTGTGAGTGTGTGTGTGTGTGTGTTAAAATGAGAAGAAGTCAGAAGTCCTACAGAGAATCTGCAAGGTTATGAGTGTGAGAGTGTGTAAGAAGGACATGAACAAAAGCCCTTCAGAGGTTCTGCAATTGTGTGTGTGTGTGTGTGTGTAAAAAGGACAGTAAATCAGAAGCCTTCTACAGATTCTGCAACGGTGTGTATATGTGTTTCTGTGTAAAAAGGACACGGAGTCAGAAGCCCTCCAGAGATTCTTCAATGGTGTGTATGTATGTGTTTATGTAAAAAGACCTTGAAATCAGAAGCCCTGTAAAGAATCGGCAAGGGTGTGTGTGTGTGTGTGTGTGTGTGTGTGTGTGTGTGTGTGTAAAAAGGACATGAAGTCAGAAGCCCTCCAGAGATTCGGCAAACGTATGAGTGTGAGTGTGTGTGTGTGTGTGTGTGTAAAAATGAGACTAAGTCAGAAGTCCTACAGAGAATCCTCAAGGATATGAGTGTGTGAGTGTGTAAGAAGGACACGAACAAAAGCCCTCCAGAGGTTCTGCTAGTGTGTGTGTGTGTAAAAAGGACAGTAAATCAGAAGCCTTCTACAGATTCTGCAACGGTGTGTATATGTGTTTGTGTGTAAAACGTTCACGGAGTCAGAAGCCCTCTAGTGATTCTTAAACAGTGTGTGAGGGTGAGAGTTTTAAAAAAGGACAATGGTCGGAAGTTCTCCAGCGGTTCTGCCAGGGTGTGTGTGTGTGTGTGTGTGTGTGTGTGTGTGTGTGTGTGTGTAATAAGGACACGACATCAGAATCCCTCCAGACATTCTGCAATGGTGTGAATGTATGTGTATATATAAAATGGACTTGAAATCAGAAGCCCTGTAGAGATTCGGAAAGTGTGTGAGTGTGTGTGTAAAAAGGACATGAAGTCAGAACTCCTCCAGACATTCGGCAACGGTATGAGTGTGAGTGTGTGCGTGCGTGTGTAAAAATGAGACGTAATCAGAAGTCCTGCAGAGAATATGCAAGTGTATTAGTGTGTGAGTTTGTAAATAGGACACGAACAGAAGACCTCCAGAGGTTCGGCAAGAGTGTGTTTGTGTGTGTGTGTGAAAAGGACAGTAAGTCAGAAGCCTTCTAAAGATTCTGCAACCTTGTTTGTGTGTAAAAAGGTCATGAAGCCAGAAGCCCTCTAGTCATTGTGCCTGGGTATAAGTGTGTGTGTATGTGTGTGTGTGTGTGTAAAAAGGAAACAAAATCAGAAGCCCTCAGGTGATTCTGCCAGGGTGTGTGTGTGTGTGTGTGTGTGTGTGTGTGTCTGTGTGTTTTTTCGTGTAAAAAGACACGATGTAAAGCGCCCAGAGATTCTGTAAGGGTGTGTGTGTGTGAGTGTGTAAAAAGGACACGAAGTCAGAAGCCCTCTAGAGATTCTTCAACAGTGTGTGAGGGTGAGACTTTTTAAAAAGAACAAAGATTTTAAGTTCTCCAGAGGTTATGCCAGGGTGTGTGTGTGTGTATGTGTGAAAAGGACAGTAAGTCAGAAGCCTACCAAAGATTCTGCAACTGTGTTTGTTTGTGTTTGTGTGTAAAAAGGACACGAAGTCAGAAGCCCTCTAGTGATTCTGCCTGGGTATAAGTTTGAGTGTGTGTGTGTATGTGTGTGTGTGTGTGTGTGTATAAAGGAAACAAAATCCGAAGCCCTCTAGTGATTTTGCAAGGGTATGTGTGTGTGTGTATGTGTAAAAAGACACGAATTCAAGGGCTACAGAGATTCTGTAAGGGTGTGTATGTGTGAGTGTGTAAAAAGAACAGGAAGTCAGAAGCCCTCTAGAGATTCCACAAAAGTGTGTGAGGGTGAGAGTTTTTATAAAGGACAAAGGTCGGAAAGTCTCCAGAGGTTCTGCCAGAGTGTGAGTGTGTATGTGTGTGTGTAAAAAGTCACGATATCAGAAGTCATCAAGAGATACTGCAAGGGTGTGTGTATGTTTGTATGTGTCTATGAGAGTGTGTAAAAAGGACACGAAGTCAGAAGCCCTCCAGATGTTCTGCAAGCGTGTGTGTGTGTGTGTGTATGTGTAATAAGGACTCGACATCAGAATCCCTCCAGAGATTCTGCAATGGTGTGAATGTATGTGCATATGCAAAACGGTCTTGAAATCAGAAGTCCTGTAGAGATTCGGCAAGGGTGTGAGGGAGTGTGTGTGTGTATGTGTGTGTCTGTGTGTGTGTGTGTGTGTGTGTGTGAAAAAAGAACATGAAGTCAGAAACCCTCGAGAGATTCGGCAACGGTATGAGTGTTTGTGTGCGTGGGTAAAAATAAGAAGTCAGAAGTCCTGCAGAGAATCTGCAAGGGTATGAGTGTGTGAGTTTGTAAATAGGACACGGAGAGAAGCCCTCCAGAGGTTCTGCAAGTGTGTGTTGGTGTGTGTGTGAAAAGGTGAGTAAGTAAGAAGCCTTCTAACGATTCTGCAACTGTGTTTGTGTGTGTTTGTGTGTAAAAAGGACACGAAGCCAGAAGTCCTCTAGTGATTATCCTTGGTATAAGTGTGAATGTGTGTGTGTGTAAAAAGGAAACAAAATCAGAAGCCCTCTAGTGATTCTGCAAGGGTGTGTGTGTGTGTGTGTGTAAAAATACAAGAATTCAAGGGCTACAGATATTCTGCAAGGGTGTGTATGTGTGAGTGTGTAAAATGGACATGAAGTCAGAAGCCCTCTAGTGATTCTTCAAAAGTGTGTGAGGGTGAGAGTTTTTTAAAAGGACAAAGTTCGGAAGTACTCCAGAGATTCTGCCAGAGTGTGTGTGTGTATGTGTGCGTGTCTGAAAAGGACATGAAATCAGTTGCCCTCCAGAGATTCTGCTAGGGTGCATGCATGTGTGTATGTGTCTGTGTGAGGGTGTAAAAAGGACAAGAAGTCAGAAGCCCTCCAGAGATTTGGCAAAGGTATGAGTGTGAGTGTGTGTGTGTGTGTGTTAAAATGAGAAGAAGTCAGAAGTCCTACAGAGAATCTGCAAGGTTATGAGTGTGAGAGTGTGTAAGAAGGACACGAACAAAAGCCCTTCGGAGGTTCTGCAATTGTGTGTGTGTGTGTGTGTGTAAAAAGGACAGTAAATCAGAAGCCTTCTACAGATTCTGCAACGGTGTGTATATGTGTTTGTGTGTAAAAAGGACACGGAGTCAGAAGCCCTCCAGAGATTCTTCAATGGTGTGTATGTATGTGTTTATATAAAAAGACCTTGAAATCAGAAGCCCTGTAAAGATTCGGCAAGGGTGTGTGTGTGTGTGTGTGTGTGTGTGTGTGTGTGTAAAAAGGACATGAAGTCAGAAGACCTCCAGAGATTCGGCAAACGTATGAGTGTGAGTGTGTGTGTGTGTGTGTAAAAATGAGACTAAGTCAGAAGTCCTACAGAGAATCCTCAAGGATATGAGTGTGTGAGTGTGTAAGAAGGACACGAACAAAAGCCCTCCAGAGGTTCTGCTAGTGTGTGTGTGTGTAAAAAGGCCAGTAAATAAGAAGCCTTCTACAGATTCTGCAACGGTGTGTATATGTGTTTGTGTGTAAAACGTTCACGGAGTCAGAAGCCCTCTAGTGATTCTTAAACAGTGTGTGAGGGTGAGAGTTTTAAAAAAGGACAATGGTCGGAAGTTCTCCAGCGGTTCTGCCAGGGTGTGTGTGTGTGTGTGTGTGTGGGTGTGTGTGTGTAATAAGGACACGACATCAGAATCCCTCCAGACATTCTGCAATGGTGTGAATGTATGTGTATATATAAAATGGACTTGAAATCAGAAGCCCTGTAGAGATTCGGAAAGTGTGTGAGTGTGTGTGTAAAAAGGACATGAAGTCAGAAACCCTCCAGACATTCGGCAACGGTATGAGTGTGAGTTTGTGCGTGCGTGTGTAAAAATGAGACGTAATCAGAAGTCCTGCAGAGAATCTGCAAGTGTATTAGTGTGTGAGTTTGTAAATAGGACACGAACAGAAGCCCTCCAGAGGTTCTGCAAGAGTGTGTTTGTGTGTGTGTGTGAAAAGGACAGTAAGTCAGAAGCCTTCTAAAGATTCTGCAACTGTGTTTGTGTGTAAAAAGGTCATGAAGCCAGAAGCCCTCTAGTCATTGTGCCTTGGTATAAGTGTGTGTGTGTGTGTGTGTGTGTGTAAAAAGGAAACAAAATCAGAAGCCCTCAGGTGATTCTGCCAGGGTGTGTGTGTGTGTGTGTGTGTGTGTGTGTGTGTGTCTGTGTGTTTTTTCATGTAAAAAGACACTATGTAAAGCGCCCAGAGATTCTGTAAGGGTGTGTGAGTGTGAGTGTGTAAAAAGGACACGAAGTCAGAAGCCCTCTAGAGATTCTTCAACAGTGTGTGAGGGTGAGACTTTTTAAAAAGAACAAAGATTTTAAGTTCTCCAGAGGTTATGCCAGGGTGTGTGTGTGTGTGTGAAAAGGGCAGTAAGTCAGAAGCCTACCAAAGATTCTGCAACTGTGTTTGTTTGTGTTTGTGTGTAAAAAGGACACGAAGTCAGAAGCCCTCTAGTGATTCTGCCTGGGTATAAGTTTGAGTGTGTGTGTGTATGTGTGTGTGTGTGTGTGTGTATAAAGGAAACAAAATCCGAAGCCCTCTAGTGATTTTGCAGGGGTGTGTGTGTGTGTGTATGTGTAAAAAGACACGAATTCAAGGGCTACAGAGATTCTGTAAGGGTGTGTATGTGTGAGTGTGTAAAAAGAACAGGAAGTCAGAAGCCCTCTAGAGATTCTACAAAAGTGTGTGAGGGTGAGAGTTTTTATAAAGGACAAAGTTCGGAAAGTCTCCAGAGGCTCTGCCAGAGTGTGAGTGTGTATGTGTGTGTGTGTAAAAAGTCACGATATCAGAAGTCATCAAGAGATACTGCAAGGGTGTGTGTATGTTTGTATGTGTCTATGAGAGTGTGTAAAAAGGACACGAAATCAGAAGCCCTCCAGATGTTCTGCAAGCGTGTGTGTGTGTGTGTATGTGTATGTGTAATAAGGACTCAACATCAGAATCCCTCCAGAGATTCTGCAATGGTGTGAATGTATGTGCATATGCAAAACGGACTTGAAATCAGAAGTCCTGTAGAGATTCGGCAAGGGTGTGAGGGAGTGTGTGTGTGTATGTGTGTGTCTGTGTGTGTGTGTGTGTGTGAAAAAAGAACATGAAGTCAGAAACCCTCGAGAGATTCGGCAACGGTATGAGTGTTTGTGTGCGTGGGTAAATATAAGAAGTCAGAAGTCCTGCAGAGAATCTGCAAGGGTATGAGTGTGTGAGTTTGTAAATAGGACACGGAGAGAAGCCCTCCAGAGGTTCTGCAAGTGTGTGTTGGTGTGTGTGTGAAAAGGTGAGTAAGTAAGAAGCCTTCTAACGATTCTGCAACTGTGTTTGTGTGTGTTTGTGTGTAAAAAGGACACGAAGCCAGAAGTCCTCTAGTGATTATCCTTGGTATAAGTGTGAATGTGTGTGTGTGTAAAAAGGAAACAAAATCAGAAGCCCTCTAGTGATTCTGCAAGGGTGTGTGTGTGTGTGTGTGTAAAAACACAAGAATTCAAGGGCTACAGATATTCTGCAAGGGTGTGTATGTGTGAGTGTGTAAAATGGACATGAAGTCAGAAGCCCTCTAGTGATTCTTCAAAAGTGTGTGAGGGTGAGAGTTTTTTAAAAGGACAAAGTTCGGTAGTACTCCAGAGATTCTGCCAGAGTGTGTGTGTGTATGTGTGCGTGTCTGAAAAGGACATGAAATCAGTTGCCCTCCAGAGATTCTGCAAGGGTGCATGCATGTGTGTATGTGTCTGTGTGAGGGTGTAAAAAGGACAAGAAGTCAGAAGCCCTCCAGAGATTTGGCAAAGGTATGAGTGTGAGTGTGGGTGTGTGTGTGTTAAAATGAGAAGAAGTCAGAAGTCCTACAGAGAATCTGCAAGGTTATGAGTGTGAGAGTGTGTAAGAAGGACACGAACAAAAGCCCTTCAGAGGTTCTGCAATTGTGTGTGTGTGTGTGTGTAAAAAGGACAGTAAATCAGAAGCCTTCTACAGATTCTGCAACGGTGTGTATATGTGTTTGTGTGTAAAAAGGACACGGAGTCAGAAGCCCTCCAGAGATTCTTCAATGGTGTGTATGTATGTGTTTATGTAAAAAGACCTTGAAATCAGAAGCCCTGTAAAGATTCGGCAAGGGTGTGTGTGTGTAAAAAGGACATGAAGTCAGAAGCCCTCCAGAGATTCGGCAAACGTATGAGTGTGAGTGTGTGTGTGTGTGTGTGTGTAAAAATGAGACTAAGTCAGAAGTCCTACAGAGAATCCTCAAGGATATGAGTGTGTGAGTGTGTAAGAAGGACATGAACAAAAGCCCTCCAGAGGTTCTGCTAGTGTGTGTGTGTGTAAAAAGGACAGTAAATCAGAAGCCTTCTACAGATTCTGCAACGGTGTGTATATGTGTTTGTGTGTAAAACGTTCACGGAGTCAGAAGCCCTCTAGTGATTCTTAAACAGTGTGTGAGGGTGAGAGTTTTAAAAAAGGACAATGGTCGGAAGTTCTCCAGCGGTTCTGCCAGGGTGTGTGTGTGTGTGTGTGTGTGTGTGTGTGTAATAAGGACACGACATCAGAATCCCTCCAGACATTCTGCAATGGTGTGAATGTATGTGTATATATAAAATGGACTTGAAATCAGAAGCCCTGTAGAGATTCGGAAAGTGTGTGAGTGTGTGTGTAAAAAGGACATGAAATCAGAAACCCTCCAGACATTCGGCAACGGTATGAGTGTGAGTGTGTGCGTGCGTGTGTAAAAATGAGACGTAATCAGAAGTCCTGCAGAGAATATGCAAGTGTATTAGTGTGTGAGTTTGTAAATAGGACACGAACAGAAGCCCTCCAGAGGTTCTGCAAGAGTGTGTTTGTGTGTGTGTGTGTGAAAAGGACAGTAAGTCAGAAGCCTTCTAAAGATTCTGCAACTGTGTTTGTGTGTAAAAAGGTCATGAAGCCAGAAGCCCTCTAGTCATTGTGACTGGGTATAAGTGTGTGTGTGTGTGTGTGTGTGTGTGTAAAAAGGAAACAAAATCAGAAGCCCTCAGGTGATTCTGCCAGGGTGTGTGTGTGTGTGTGTCTGTGTGTTTTTTCGTGTAAAAAGACACGATGTAAAGCGCCCAGAGATTCTGTAAGGGTGTGTGTGTGTGAGTGTGTAAAAAGGACACGAAGTCAGAAGCCCTCTAGAGATTCTTCAACAGTGTGTGAGGGTGAGACTTTTTAAAAAGAACAAAGATTTTAAGTTCTCCAGAGGTTATGCCAGGGTGTGTGTGTGTATGTGTGAAAAGGACAGTAAGTCAGAAGCCTACCAAAGATTCTGCAACTGTGTTTGTTTGTGTTTGTGTGTAAAAAGGACACGAAGTCAGAAGCCCTCTAGTGATTCTGCCTGGGTATAAGTTTGAGTGTGTGTGTGTATGTGTGTGTGTGTGTATAAAGGAAACAAAATCCGAAGCCCTCTAGTGATTTTGCAAGGGTATGTGTGTGTGTGTGTATGTGTAAAAAGACACGAATTCAAGGGCTACAGAGATTCTGTAAGGGTGTGTATGTGTGAGTGTGTAAAAAGAACAGGAAGTCAGAAGCCCTCTAGAGATTCTACAAAAGTGAGTGAGGGTGAGAGTTTTTATAAAGGACAAAAGTCGGAAAGTCTCCAGAGGTTCTGCCAGAGTGTGAGTGTGTATGTGTGTGTGTGTAAAAAGTCACGATATCAGAAGTCATCAAGAGATACTGCAAGGGTGTGTGTATGTTTGTATGTGTCTATGAGAGTGTGTAAAAAGGACACGAAGTCAGAAGCCCTCCAGATGTTCTGCAATGGTGTGAATGTATGTGCATATGCAAAACGGACTTGAAATCAGAAGTCCTGTAGAGATTCGGCAAGGGTGTGAGGGAGTGTGTGTGTGTATGTGTGTGTCTGTGTGTGTGTGTGTGTGTGTGAAAAAAGAACATGAAGTCAGAAACCCTCGGGAGATTCGGCAACGGTATGAGTGTTTGTGTGCGTGGGTAAAAATAAGAAGTCAGAAGTCCTGCAGAGAATCTGCAAGGGTTGAGTGTGTGAGTTTGTAAATAGGACACGAACAGAAGCCCTCCAGAGGTTCTGCAAGTGTGTGTTGGTGTGTGTGTGAAAAGGTGAGTAAGTAAGAAGCCTTCTAACGATTCTGCAACTGTGTTTGTGTGTGTTTGTGTGTAAAAAGGACACGAAGCCAGAAGTCCTCTAGTGATTATCCTTGGTATAAGTGTGAATGTGTGTGTGTGTAAAAAGGAAACAAAATCAGAAGCCCTCTAGTGATTCTGCAAGGGTGTGTGTGTGTGTGTGTGTGTGTAAAAACACAAGAATTCAAGGGCTACAGATATTCTGCAAGGGTGTGTATGTGTGAGTGTGTAAAATGGACATGAACACAGAAGCCCTCTAGTGATTCTTCAAAAGTGTGTGAGGGTGAGAGTTTTTTAAAAGGACAAAGTTCGGAAGTACTCCAGAGATTCTGCCAGAGTGTGTGTGTGTATGTGTGCGTGTCTGAAAAGGACATGAAATCAGTTGCCCTCCAGAGAATCTGCAAGGGTACATGCATGTGTGTATGTGTCTGTGTGAGTGTGTAAAAAGGACAAGAAGTCAGAAGCCCTCCAGAGATTTGGCAAAGGTATGAGTGTGAGTGTGGGTGTGTGTGTGTTAAAATGAGAAGAAGTCAGAAGTCCTACAGAGAATCTGCAAGGTTATGAGTGTGAGAGTGTGTAAGAAGGACACGAACAAAAGCCCTTCAGAGGTTCTGCAATTGTGTGTGTGTGTGTGTGTAAAAAGGACAGTAAATCAGAAGCCTTCTACAGATTCTGCAACGGTGTGTATATGTGTTTGTGTGTAAAAAGGACACGGAGTCAGAAGCCCTCCAGAGATTCTTCAATGGTGTGTATGTATGTGTTTATGTAAAAAGACCTTGAAATCAGAAGCCCTGTAAAGATTCGGCAAGGGTGTGTGTGTGTGTGTGTGTGTGTAAAAAGGACATGAAGTCAGAAGACCTCCAGAGATTCGGCAAACGTATGAGTGTGAGTGTGTGTGTGTGTGTGTAAAAATGAGACTAAGTCAGAAGTCCTACAGAGAATCCTCAAGGATATGAGTGTGTGAGTGTGTAAGAAGGACACGAACAAAAGCCCTCCAGAGGTTCTGCTAGTGTGTGTGTGTGTAAAAAGGACAGTAAATCAGAAGCCTTCTACAGATTCTGCAACGGTGTGTATATGTGTTTGTGTGTAAAACGTTCACGGAGTCAGAAGCCCTCTAGTGATTCTTAAACAGTGTGTGAGGGTGAGAGTTTTAAAAAAGGACAATTGTCGGAAGTTCTCCAGCAGTTCTGCCAGGGTGTGTGTGTGTGTGTGTGTGTGTGTGTGTGTGTGTGTAATAAGGACACGACATCAGAATCCCTCCAGACATTCTGCAATGGTGTGAATGTATGTGTATATATAAAATGGACTTGAAATCAGAAGCCCTGTAGAGATTCGGAAAGTGTGTGAGTGTGTGTGTAAAAAGGACATGAAGTCAGAAACCCTCCAGACATTCGGCAACGGTATGAGTGTGAGTGTGTGCGTGCGTGTGTAAAAATGAGACGTAATCAGAAGTCCTGCAGAGAATATGCAAGTGTATTAGTGTGTGAGTTTGTAAATAGGACACGAACAGAAGCCCTCCAGAGGTTCTGCAAGAGTGTGTTTGTGTGTGTGTGTGTGAAAAGGACAGTAAGTCAGAAGCCTTCTAAAGATTCTGCAACTGTGTTTGTGTGTAAAAAGGTCATGAAGCCAGAAGCCCTCTAGTCATTGTGACTGGGTATAAGTGTGTGTGTGTGTGTGTGTGTGTGTGTAAAAAGGAAACAAAATCAGAAGCCCTCAGGTGATTCTGCCAGGGTGTGTGTGTGTGTGTGTCTGTGTGTTTTTTCGTGTAAAAAGACACGATGTAAAGCGCCCAGAGATTCTGTAAGGGTGTGTGTGTGTGAGTGTGTAAAAAGGACACGAAGTCAGAAGCCCTCTAGAGATTCTTCAACAGTGTGTGAGGGTGAGACTTTTTAAAAAGAACAAAGATTTTAAGTTCTCCAGAGGTTATGCCAGGGTGTGTGTGTGTATGTGTGAAAAGGACAGTAAGTCAGAAGCCTACCAAAGATTCTGCAACTGTGTTTGTTTGTGTTTGTGTGTAAAAAGGACACGAAGTCAGAAGCCCTCTAGTGATTCTGCCTGGGTATAAGTTTGAGTGTGTGTGTGTATGTGTGTGTGTGTGTATAAAGGAAACAAAATCCGAAGCCCTCTAGTGATTTTGCAAGGGTATGTGTGTGTGTGTGTATGTGTAAAAAGACACGAATTCAAGGGCTACAGAGATTCTGTAAGGGTGTGTATGTGTGAGTGTGTAAAAAGAACAGGAAGTCAGAAGCCCTCTAGAGATTCTACAAAAGTGAGTGAGGGTGAGAGTTTTTATAAAGGACAAAGTTCGGAAGTACTCCAGAGGTTCTGCCAGAGTGTGAGTGTGTATGTGTGTGTGTGTAAAAAGTCACGATATCAGAAGTCATCAAGAGATACTGCAAGGGTGTGTGTATGTTTGTATGTGTCTATGAGAGTGTGTAAAAAGGACACGAAGTCAGAAGCCCTCCAGATGTTCTGCAAGCGTGTGTGTGTGTGTGTGTGTGTGTATGTGTAATAAGGACTTGACATCAGAATCCCTCCAGAGATTCTGCAATGGTGTGAATGTATGTGCATATGCAAAACGGACTTGAAATCAGAAGTCCTGTAGAGATTCGGCAAGGGTGTGAGGGAGTGTGTGTGTGTATGTGTGTGTCTGTGTGTGTGTGTGTGTGTGTGTGTGTGTGAAAAAAGAACATGAAGTCAGAAACCCTCGAGAGATTCGGCAACGGTATGAGTGTTTGTGTGCGTGGGTAAAAATAAGAAGTCAGAAGTCCTGCAGAGAATCTGCAAGGGTATGAGTGTGTGAGTTTGTAAATAGGACACGAACAGAAGCCCTCCAGAGGTTCTGCAAGTGTGTGTAGGTGTGTGTGTGAAAAGGTGAGTAAGTAAGAAGCCTTCTAACGATTCTGCAACTGTGTTTGTGTGTGTTTGTGTGTAAAAAGGACACGAAGCCAGAAGTCCTCTAGTGATTATCCTTGGTATAAGTGTGAATGTGTGTGTGTGTAAAAAGGAAACAAAATCAGAAGCCCTCTAGTGATTCTGCAAGGGTGTGTGTGTGTGTGTCTAAAAACACAAGAATTCAAGGGCTACAGATATTCTGCAAGGGTGTGTATGTGTGAGTGTGTAAAATGGACATGAAGTCAGAAGCCCTCTAGTGATTCTTCAAAAGTGTGTGAGGGTGAGAGTTTTTTAAAAGGACAAAGTTCGGAAGTACTCCAGAGATTCTGCCAGAGTGTGTGTGTGTATGTGTGCGTGTCTGAAAAGGACATGAAATCAGTTGCCCTCCAGATATTCTGCAAGGGTGCATGCATGTGTTTATGTGTCTGTGTGAGTGTGTAAAAAGGACAAGAAGTCAGAAGCCCTCCAGATGTTCTGCAAGTGTATGTGTGGGTGTGTTTAAAAAGGACACGACATCAGAATCCCTCCAGAGATTCTGCAATGGTGTGTATGTATGTTTTTATGTAAAAAGACCTTGAAATCAAAAGCCCTGTAAAGATTCGGCAAGGGTGTGAGTGTGTGTGTGTGTAAAAAGGACATGAAGTCAGAAGCCCTCCAGAGATTTGGCAAAGGTATGAGTGTCAGTGTGTGTGTGTGTGTGTGTGTATGTGTAAAAATGAGAAGATGTCAGAAATCCTACAGAGAATCTGCAAGGGTATGAGTGTGTGAGTGTGTAAGAAGGACACGAACAAAAGCCCTTCAGAGGTTCTGCAATTGTGTGTGTGTGTGTGTGTGTGTGTAAAAAGGACAGTAAATCAGAAGCCTTCTACAGATTCTGCAACGGTGTGTATATGTGTTTGTGTGTAAAAAGGACACGGAGTCAGAAGCCCTCCAGAGATTCTTCAATGGTGTGTATGTATGTGTTTATGTAAAAAGACCTTGAAATCAGAAGCCCTGTAAAGGTTCGTCAAGGGTGTGTGTGTGTGTAAAAAGGACATGAAGTCAGAAGCCCTCCAGAGATTCGGCAAAGGTATGAGTGTGAGTGTGTGTGTGTAAAAATGAGACGAAGTCAGAAGTCCTACAGAGAATCCTCAAGTGTATGAGTGTGTGAGTTTCTAAGAAGGACACGAACAAAAGCCCTCCAGAGGTTCTGCAAGTGTGTGTGTGTAAAAAGGACAGTAAATCAGAAGCCTTCTACAGATTCTGCAATGGTGTGTATATGTGTTTGTGTGTAAAACATTCACGGAGTCAGAAGCCCACTAGTTATTCTTCAACAGTGTGTGAGGGTGAGAGTTTTAAAAAAGGACAATGGTCGGAAGTTCTCCAGAGGTTCAGCCAGGCTGTGTGTGTGTGTGTGTGTGTGTGTGTGTGTGTGTGTGTGTGTAATAAGGACACGACATCAGAATCCCTCCAGAGATTCTGCAATGGTGTGAATGTATGTGTATATGTAAAATGGACTTGAAATCAGAAGCCCTGTAGAGATTCAGAAAGCGTGTGAGTGTGTGTGTAAAAAGGACATGAAGTCAGAAACCCTCCAGACATTCGGCAACAGTATGAGTGTGAGTGTGTGTGTGCGTGTGTGTGTAAAAAGGAAACAAAATCAGAAGCCCTCAGGTGAATCTGCAAGGGTGTGTGTTTTTCTGTGTGTTTTTGCGTGTAAAAAGACACGGTGTAAAGTGCCCAGAGATTCTGGAAGTGTGTGTGTGTGTGAGTGTGTAAAAAGGACACGAAGTCAGAAGCCCTCTAGAGATTCTTCAACAGTGTGTGAGGGTGAGACTTTTTAAAAAGAACAAAGATTTGAAATTCTCCAGAGGTTATGCCAGGGTGTGTGTGTGTATGTGTGAAAAGGACAGTATGTCAGAAGCCTTCCAAAGATTCTGCAACTGTGTTTGTTTGTGTTTGTGTGTAAAAAGAACACGAAGTCAGAAGCCCTCTAGTGATTCTGCCTGGGTATAAGTGTGAGTGTGTGTGTGTATGTGTGTGTGTGTGTGTGTGTATAAAGGAAACAAAATCCGAAGCCCTCTTGTGATTTTACAAGGATGTGAATGTATGTGTATATGTAAAACCGACTTGAAATCAGAAGCCCTGTATAGATACGGCAAGTGTGTGAGTGTGTGTGTAAAAAGGACATGAAGTCAGAAACCCTCCAGACATTCGGCAACGGTATGAGTGTGTGTGTGCGTGTGTAAAAATGAGACGAAATCAGAAGTCCTGCAGAGAATCTGCAAGTGTATTAGTGCGTGAGTTTGTAAATAGGACACGAACAGAAGCCCTCCAGAGGTTCTGCAAGTGTGTGTTTGTGTGTGTGTGTGAAAAGGACAGTAAGTCAGAAGCCTTCTAAAGATTCTGCAACTGTGTTTGTGTGTAAAAAGGACATGAAGCCAGAAGCCCTCTAGTCATTGTGCCTGGGTATAAGTGTGTGTGTGTGTGTGTGTGTGTGTGTGTGTGTGTGTGTGTGTGTGTTAAAAGGAAACAAAATCAGAAGCCCTCAGGTGATTCTGCAAGGGTGCATGTGTGTGTGTCTGTGTGTTTTTGCGTGTAAAAAGACACGATGTAAAGCGCCCAGAGATTCTGTAAGGGTGTGTGTGTGTGAGTGTGTAAAGAGGACACGAAGTCAGAAGCCCTCTAGAGATTCTTCAACAGTGTGTGAGGGTGAGACTTTTTAAAAAGAACAAAGATTTGAAGTTCTCCAGAGGTTATGCCAGGGTGTGTGTGTGTATGTGTGAAAAGGACAGTAAGTCAGAAGCCTTCCAAAGATTCTGCAACGGTGTTTGTTTGTGTTTGTGTGTAAAAAGGACACGAAGTCAGAAGCCCTCTAGTGATTCTGCCTGGGTATAAGTGTGAGTGTGTGTGTGTGTATGTGTGTGTGTGTGTGTGTGTATAAAGGAAACAAAATCCGAAGCCCTCTTGTGATATTGCAATGGTGTGTGTGTGTGTGTGTGTATGTGTAAAAAGACATGAATTCAAGGGCTACAGAGATTCTGTAAGGGTGTGTATGTGTGAGTGTGTAAAAAGGACAGGATGTCAGAAGCCCTCTAGAGATTCTACAAAAGTGTGTGAGGGTGAGAGTTTTTATAAAGGACAAAGGTCAGAAAGCCTCCTGAGGTTCTGCCAGTGTGTGAGTGTGTATGTGTGTGTGTGTAAAAAGGACACGATATCAGAAGTCATCAAGAGATACTGCAAGGGTGTGTGTATGTTTGTATGTGTCTATGTGAGTGTGTAAAAAGGACACGAAGTCAGAATCCCACCAGATGTTCTGCAAGGGTGTGTGCGCGTGTGTGTGTGTTTGTGTGTGTGTGTGTAATAAGGACACGACATCAGAATCCCTCCAGAGATTCTGCAATGGTGTGAATGTATGTGCAAATGTAAAACGGACTTGAAATCCGAAGTCCTGTAGAGATTCGGCAAGGGAGTGAGGGAGTGTGTGTGTGTGTGTGTGTGTGTGTGTTTGTAAAAAGGACATGAAGTCAGAAACCCTCCAGAGATTCAGCAACGGTATGAGTGTTTGTATGCGTGGGTAAAAATAAGAAGAAATCAGAAGTCCTGCAGAGAATCTGCAAGGGTATGAGTGCGTGAGTCTGTAAATAGGTCACGAACAGAAGCCCTCCAGAGGTTCTGCAAGTGTTTGTTTGTGTGTGTGTGTGAAAAGGACAGTAAGTCAGAAGCCTTCTAAAGATTCTGCAACTGTGTTTGTGTGTGTTTGTGTGTAAAAAGACCACGAAGCCAGAAGCCCTCTAGTGATTATCCTTGGTATAAGTGTGAGTGTGTGTTTGTAAAAAGGAAACAAAATCAGAAGCCCTCTAGTGATTCTGCAAGGGTGTGTGTGTGTGTGTGTGTGTGTGTGTGTGTGTGTGTGTGTGTAAAAATACATGAATTCAAGGGCTACAGATATTCTGTAAGGGTGTGTATGTGTGAGTGTGTAAAATGGACATGAAGTCAGAAGCCCTCTAGTGATTCTTCAAAAGTGTGTGAGGGTGAGAGTTTTTTAAAAGGACAAAGTTCGGAAGTACTCCAGAGGTTCTGCCAGAGTGTGTGTGTGTATGTGTGCATGTCTAAAAAGTACATGAAATCAGATGCCCTCCAGAGATTCTGCAAGGGTGCATGTATGTGTGTTTGTGTCTGTGTGAGTGTGTAAAAAGGACAAGAAGTCAGAAGCCCTCCAGATGTTCTGCAAGTGTGTGTGTGGGTGTGTTTAAAAAGGACACGACATCAGAATCCCTCCAGGGATTCTGCAATGGTGTGAATGTATGTGTATATGTAAAACGGACTTGAAATCAGAAGCCCTGTAGAGATTCGGCAAGGGTGTGAGTGTGTGTGTGTGTGTGTAAAAAGGACATGAAGTCAAAAACCCTCCAGAGATTCGGCAACGGTATGAGTGTGAGTGTGTGTGTGCGTGTGTAAAAATGAGACGAAGTCAGAAGTCCTGCAGAGAATCTGCAAGGGTATGAGTGTGTGACTTTGTAAATAGGTCACGAACAGAAGCCCTCCAGAGGTTCTGCAAGTGTGTGTTTGTGTGTGTGTGAAAAGGACAGTAAGTCAGAAGCCTTCTAAAGATTCTGCAACTGTGTTTGTGTGTGTTTGTGTGTAAAAAGGACATGAAGCCAGAAGCCCTCTAGTGATTCTTCCTGGATATAAGGGTGTGTGTGTGTGTGTGTGTGTGTGTGTGTGTGTGCGTGTGTGCGTGTGTGTGTGTTTGTGTGTGTGAAAAGGAAACAAAATCAGATGCCCTCCAGAGATTCTGCAAGGGTGCATGCATGTGTGTATGTGTCCGTGTGATTGTGTAAAAAGGACAAGAAGTCAGAAGCACTCCAGATGATCTGCAAGTGTGTGTGTGAGTGTGTTTAAAAAGGACACGACATCAGAATCCCTCAAGAGATTCTGCAATGGTGTGTATGTATGTGTTTATGTAAAAAGATCTTGAAATCAGAAGCCCTGTAAAGATTCGGCAAGGGTGTGAGTGTGTGTGTGTGTTGTGTGTGTGTAAAAATGACATGAAATCAGAAGACCCCCAGAGATTTAGCAAAGGTATGAGTGTGAGTGTGTGTGTGTGTGTGTGTGTGTGTGTGGAAAAATGAGAAAAAGTCAGAAGTCCTACAGAGAATCTGCAAGGGTATGAGTGTTTGAGTGTGTAAGAAGGACATGAACAAAAGCCCTTCAGAGTTTCTGCAATTGTGTGTGTTTAAAAAGGACAGTAAATCAGAAGCCTTCTACAGTGTGCAACGGTGTGTATATGTGTTTGTGTGTAAAAAGGACACGGAGTCAGAAGCCCTCTAGTGATTCTTCTACAGTGTGTGAGGGTGAGAGTTTTAAAAAAGGACAATGGTCGGAAGTTCTCCAGAGGTTCTACCAGGGTGTGTGTGTGTGTGTGTGTATGTGTATATAATAAGAACATGACATCAGAATCCCTCCAGAGATTCTGCAATGGTGTGAATGTATGTGTATATGTAAAACGGACTTGATATCAGAAGCTCTGTAGAGATTCGGCAAGGGTGTGAGTGTGTGTGTGTGTGTGTGTGTAAAAAGGACATGAAGTCAAAAACCCTCCAGAGATTCGGCAACGGTATGAGTGTGAGTGTGTGTGTGCGTGTGTTAAAATCAGACGAAGTCAGAAGTCCTGCAGAGAATCTGCAAGTGTATGAGTGTCTGAGTTTGTGAATAGGACACGAACAGAAGCCCTGCAGTTCTGCAAGTGTATGTTTGTGCGTGTGTGAAAAGGACATTAAGTCAGAAGCCTTCTAAAGATTCTGCAACTGTGTTTGTGTGTGTTTTTTTTGTCTACAAAGGACACGAAGCCAGAAGCCCTCTAGTGATTCTCCTTGGTATAAGTGTGAGTGTGTGTGTGTGTGTGTGTGTGTAAAAAGACACGAATTCAAGTGCTACATAGATTCTGTAAGGGTGTGTATGTGTGAGTGTGTAAAAAGGACACGAAGTCAGAAGTCCTCTAGATATTCTTCAAAAGTGTGTGAGGGTGAGAGTTTTTAAAAAGGACAAAGGTCAGAAGTTCTCCAGAGGTTATGCCAGAGTGTGTGTGTGTGTGTTTGCGTGTCTAAAAAGGACATGAAATCAGATGCCCTCCAGAGATTATGCAACGGTTCATGCATGTTTATATGTGTCTGTGTGAGTGTGTAAAAAGGACAAGAAATCAGAAGACCTCCAGATGTTCTGCAAGTGTGTGTGGGTGTGTTTAAAAAGGACACGACATCAGAATCCCTCCAGAGATTCTTCAATGGTGTGTATGTATGTGTTTATGTAAAAAGACCTTGAAATCAGAAGACCTGTAAAGATTCGGCATGTGTGTGTGTGTGTGTGTGTTTGTGTGTGTGTAAAAAGGACATGAAGTCAGAAGCCCTCCAGAGATTTGGCAAAGGTATGAGTGTGAGTGTGTGTGTGTAAAAATGAGACGAAGTCAGAAGTCCTACAGAGAATCCTCAAGGGTATGAGTGTGTGAGTTTCTAAGAAGGACACGACCAAAAGCCCTCCAGAGGTTCTGCAAGTGTGTGTGTGTAAAAAGGACAGTAAATCAGAAGCCTTCTACAGATTCTGCAACGGTGTGTATATGTGTTTGTGTGTAAAACGTTCACGGAGTCAGAAGCCATCTAGTGATTCTTCAACAGTGTGTGAGTGTGAGAGTTTTACAAAAGGACAATGGTCGGAAATTCTCCAGAGGTTCTGCCAGGGTGTGTGTGTGTGTGTGTGTAATAAGGACACGACATCAGAATCCCTCCAGAGATTCTGCAATGGTGTGAATGTATATGTAAAATGGACTTGAAATCAGAAGCCCTGTAGAGATTTGGAAAGCGTGTGAGTGTTTGTGTAAAAAGGATATGAAACCCTCCAGAGATTCGGCACTGGTATGAGTGTGAGTGTGTGTGTGCGTGTGTAAAAATGAGACGAAATCAGAAGTCCTGCAGAGAATCTGCAAGTGTATTAGTGTGTGAGTTTGTAAATAGGACACGAACAGAAGCCCTCCAGAGGTTCTGCAAGTGTGTGTTTGTGTGTGTGTGTGAAAAGAACAGTAAGTC
Organism: Tenrec ecaudatus; assembly: GCF_050624435.1. Taxonomy (NCBI): domain Eukaryota; kingdom Metazoa; phylum Chordata; class Mammalia; order Afrosoricida; family Tenrecidae; genus Tenrec; species Tenrec ecaudatus. The sequence continues at coordinate 907,199 of NW_027457903.1, forward strand.
AGAAGCCTTCTAAAGATTCTGCAACTGTGTTTGTGTGTAAAAAGGACATGAAGCCAGAAGCCCTCTAGTCATTGTGCCTGGGTTTAAGTGTGTGTGTGTGTGTGTGTGTGTGTGTGTGTGTGTGTGTAAAAAGGAAACAAAATCAGAAGCCCTCAGGTGATTCTGCAAGGGTGTGTGTGTGTGGGTCTGTGTGTTTTTGCATGTAAAAAGACACGATGTAAAGCGCCCAGAGATTCTGTAAGGGTGTGTGTATGTGAGTGTGTAAAAAGGACACGAAATGAGAAGCCCTCTAGAGATTCTTCAACAGTGTGTGAGGGTGAGACTTTTTAAAAAGAACAAAGATTTGAAGTTCTCCAGAGGTTATGCCAGGGTGTGTGTGTGTATGTGTGAAAAGGACAGTAAGTCAGAAGCCTTCCAAAGATTCTGCAACTGTGTTTGTTTGTGTTTGTGTGTAAAAAGGACACGAAGTCAGAAGCCCTCTAGTGATTCTGCCTGGGTATAAGTGTGAGTGTGTGTGTGTGTGTGTGTGTGTGTATACAGGAAACAAAATCCGAAGCCCTCTAGTGACTTTGCAAGGGTGTGTGTGTGTTTGTGTGTGTAAAAAGACACGAATTCAAGGGCTACAGAGATTCTGTAAGGGTGTGTATGTGTGAGTGTGTAAAAAGGACAGGAAGTCAGAAGCCCTCTAGAGATTCTACAAAAGTGTGTGAGGGTGAGAGTTTTTATAAAGGACAAAGGTCGGAAAGTCTCCAGAGGTTCTGCCAGAGTGTGAGTGTGTATGTGTGTTTGTGTAAAAAGGACACGATATCAGAAGTCATCAAGAGATACTGCAAGGGTGTGTGTATGTTTGTATGTGTCTATATGAGTGTGTAAAAAGGACACGAAGTCAGAAGCCCTCCAGATGTTCGGCAAGCGTGTGTGTGTGTGTGTGTGTGTGTGTGTGTGTATGTGTAATAAGGACTCGATATCAGAATTCCTCCAGAGATTCTGCAATGGTGTGAATGTATGTGCATATGTAAAACGGATTTGAAATCAGAAGTCCTGTAGAGATTCGGCAAGGGTGTGAGGGAGTGTGTGTGTGTATGTGTGTGTGTCTGTGTGTGTGTGTTTGTGTGTGTGTGAAAAAAGAACATGAAGTCAGAAACCCTCCAGAGATTCGGCAACGGTATGAGTGTTTGTGTGCGTGGGTAACAATAAGAAGTCAGAAGTCCTGCAGAGAATCTGCAAGGGTATGAGTTTGTGAGTTTGTAAATAGGACACGAACAGAAGCCCTCCAGAGGTTCTGCAAGTGTGTGTTTGTGTGTGTGTGTAAAAAGGACAGTAAGTCAGAAGCCTTCTAAAGATTCTGCAACTGTGTTTGTGTGAGTTTGTGTGTAAAAAGGACACGATGCCAGAAGCCCTCTATTGATTATCCTTGGTGTAAGTGTGAATGTGTGTGTGTGTGTTTGTGTGTAAAATGGACATGAAGTCAGAAGCCCTCTAGTGATTCTTCAAAAGTGTGTGAGGGTGAGAGTTTTTTAAAAGGACAAAGTTCGGAAGTACTCCAGAGGTTCTGCCAGAGTGTGTGTGTGTGTACGTGTTCGTGTCTAAAAAGGACATGAAATCAGATGCCCTCCAGAGATTCTGCAAGAGTGCATGCATGCGTGTATGTGTCTGTGTGAGTGTGTAAAAAGGACAAGAAGTCAGAAGTCCTTCAGATGTTCTGCAAGTGTGTGTGTGGGTGTGTTTAAAAAGGACACGACATCAGAATCCCTCCAGAGATTCTGCAATGGTGTGTATGTATGTGTTTATGTAAAAAGACCTTGAAATCAGAAGCCCTGTAAAGATTCGGCAAGGGTGTGAGTGTGTGTGAGTGTGTGTGTGTGTGTAAAAAGGACATGAAGTCAGAAGCCCTCCGTAGATTTGGCAAAGGTATGAGTGTGAGTGTATGTGTGTGTGTGTTTAAAAATGAGAAGAAGTCAGAAGTCCTACAGAGAATCTGCAAGGGTATGAGTGTGTGAGTGTGTAAAAAGGACACGAACAAAAGCCCTTCAGAGGTTCTACAATTGTGTGTGTGTGTGTGTAAAAAGGACAGTAAATCAGAAGCCTTCTACAGATTCTGCAATGGTGTGTATATGTGTTTGTGTGTAAAAAGGAAACGGAGTCAGAAGCCCTCCAGAGAATCTTCAATGGTGTGTATGTATGTGTTTATGTAAAAAGACCTTGAACTCAGAAGCCCTGTAAAGATTCGGCACGGGTGTGAGTGTGTGTGTGTGTGTGTGTGTGTGTGTGTGTGTAAAAATGGACATGAAGTCTGAAGCCCTCTGGTGATTCTTCAAAAGTGTGTGAGGGTGAGAGTTTTTTAAAAGGACAAAGTTCGGAAATACTCCAGAGGTTCTGCCAGAGTGTGTGTGTGTGTACGTGTTCGTGTCTAAAAAGGACATGAAATCAGATGCCCTCCAGAGATTCTGCAAGGGTGCATGCATTGGTGTATGTGTCTGTGTGAGTGTGTAAAAAGGACAAGAAGTCAGAAGTCCTTCAGATGTTCTGCAAGTGTGTGTGTGGGTGTGTTTAAAAAGGACACGACATCAGAATCCCTCCAGAGATTCTGCAATGGTGTGTATGTATGTGTTTATGTAAAAAGACCTTGAAATAAGAAGCCCTGTAAAGATTCGGCAAGGGTGTGAGTGTGTGTGTGTGTGTGTGTGTGTGTGTGTGTGTGTGTAAAAAGGACATGAAGTCAGAAGCCCTCCAGAGATTTGGGAAAGGTATGAGTGTGAGTGTGTGTGTGTGTAAAAATGAGACGAAGTCAGAAGTCCTACAGAGAATCCTCAAGGTTATGAGTGTGTAAGAAGGACACGAAGAAAAGCCCTCCAGAGTTTCTGCAAGGGTGTGTGTGTGTGTCTGTGTGTCTCTGTGTGTGTGTGTATAAAAAGGACAGTAAATCAGAAGCCTTCTACAGATTCTGCAACGGTGTGTATATGTGTTTGTGTGTAAAAAGAACAAGGAGACAGAAGCCCTCTAGTGATTCTTAAACAGTGTGTGAGGGTGAGAGTTTTAAAAAAGGACAATGGTCGGAAGGTCTCCAGCGGTTCTGCCAGGGTGTGTGTGTGTGTATGTGTGTGTGTGTGTGTGTGTGTGTAATAAGGACACGACATCAGAATCCCTCCAGAGATTCTGCAATGGTGTGAATGTATGTGTATATGTAAAACTGACTTGAAATCAGAAGCCCTGTAGAGATTCGGCAAGGGTGTGTGTGTGTGTGTCTGTGTGTATGTGTGTGTAAAAATTAGACGAAGTCAGAAGTCCTGCAGAGAATCTGCAAGGGTATGAGTGTGTGAGTTTGTAAATAGGTCACGAAGAGAAGCCCTCCAGAGGTTCTGCAAGTGTGTGTTTGTGTGTGTGTGAAAAGGACAGTAAGTCAGAAGCCTTCTAAAGATTCTGCAACTGTGTTTGTGTGTAAAAAGGACACGAAGCCAGAAGCCCTCTAGTGATTCTCCTTGGTATAAGTGTGAGTGTTTGTGTGTGTGTGTAAAAAGGAAATAAAATCAGAAGCCCTCTAGTGATTCTGCAAGGGTGTGTGTGTGTGTGTGTGTGTAAAAAGACATGAATTCAAGGACTACAGATATTCTGTAAAGGTGTGTATGTGTGAGTGTGTAAAATGGACATGAAGTCAGAAGCCCTCTAGAGATTCTTCAACAGTTAGTGAGGGTGAGAGTTTTGTAAAATGACAATGTTCGGAAGTACTCCAGAGGTTCTGCCAAAGTGTGTGTGTGTATGTGTGCGTGTCTAAAAAGGACATGAAATCAGATGCCCTCAAGAGGTTCTGCAAGGGTGCATGCATGTGTGTATGTGTCTGTGTGAGTGTGTAAAAAGGACAAGAAGTCAGAAGCACTCCAGATGTTCTGCAAGTGTGTGTGTGGGTGTGTTTAAAAAGGACACGACATCAGAATCCCTCCAGAGATTCTGCAATGGTGTGTATGTATGTGTTTATGTAAAAAGACTTTAAAAATCAGAAGCCCTGTAAAGATTTGGCAAGGGTGTGAGGTGTTTGTGTGTGTGTGTATATGTGTGTGTGTAAAAACGACATGAAGTCAGAAGCCCTCCAGAGATTCGGCAAAGGTATGAGTGTGAGTGTGTGTGTGTGTGTGTGTGTAAGAATGAGAGGATGTCAGAAGTCCTGCAGACAATCTGCAAGGGTATGAGTGTGTGAGAGTGTAAGAAAGACACGAAAAAAAGCCCTTCAGAGGTTCTGCAATTGTGTGTGTGTGTGTGTAAAAAGGACAGTAAATCAGAAGCCTTCTACAGATTCTGCAACGGTGTGTATATGTGTTTGTGTGTAAAAAGGACACGGAGTCAGAAGCCCTCTAGTGATTCTTCAACAGTGTGTGAGGTTGGGAGTTTTAAAATAGGACAATGGTAGGAAGTTCTTCATAGGTTCTGCCAGTGTGTGTGTGTGTGTGTGTTTTTGTGTGTGTGTGTGTGTGTGTGTGTAATAAGGACACGACATCAGAATCCCTCCAGACTTTCTGCAATGGTGTGAATGTATGTGTATATGTAAAACGAACTTGAAATCAGAAGCCCTGTAGTGATTCGGCATGCGTGTGAGTGTGTGTGTGTGTAAAAAAGACATGAAGTCAAAAACCCACCATAGATTCGGCAACGGTATGAGTGTGTGTGCGTGTGCAAAAATGAGACGAAGTCAGAAGTCCTGCAGAGAATCTGCAAGGGTATGAGTGTGTCAGTTTTTAAATAGGTCACGAACAGAAGCCCTCCAGAGGTTCTGCAAGTGTGTGTTTGTGTGTGTGTGAAAAGGACAGAAAGTCAGAAGCATTCTACAGATTCTGCAACTGTGTTTGTTTGTGTTTGTGTGTAAAAAGAACACGAAGCCAGAAGCACTCTAGTGATTCTACAAGGGTGTGTGTGTGTGTGTGTGTGTGTGTGTGTGTGTGTGTGTAAAAAGACACGAATTCAAGGGCTACAGAGATTCTGCAAGGGTGTATATGTGTGAGTGTGTAAAAAGAACACGAAGTCAGAAGCCCTCTAGAGATGCTTCAAAAGTGTGTGAGGGTGAGAGTATTTATAAAGGACAAAGGTCGGAAGTTGTCCAGAGGTTCTGCCAGAGTGTGAGTGTGTATGTGTGCGTGTCTAAAAAGGAAAAGATATCAGAAGTCATCAAGAGATACTGCAAGGGTGTGTGCATGTTTGTATGTGTCTATGTGAGTGTGTAAAAAGGACACGAAGTAAGAAACCCTCCAGATATTCTGCAAGCATGTGTGTGTGTGTGTATGTGTGTGTAATAAGGACACAACATCAGAATCCCTCCAGAGATTCTGCAATGGTGTGAATGTATGTGTATATATAAAACGGACTTGAAATCCGAAGGCCTGAAGAGATTCGGCAAGGGTGTGTGTGTGTGTGTCTGTGTGTGTAGGTGTGTGTGTGTGTAAAAATGAGACGAAGTCAGAAGTACTGCAGAGAATCTGCAAGGGTATGAGTGTGTGAGTTTGTAAATAGGTCACGAACAGAAGCCCTCCAGAGGTTCTGCAAGTGTGTGTTTGTGTCTGTGTGTGAAAAGGACAGTAAGTCAGAAGCCTTCTAAAGATTCTGCAACTGTGTTTGTGTGTAAAAAGGACACGAAGCCAGAAGCCCTCTAGTGATTCTGCATGGATATAAGTGTGAGTGTGTGTGTATGTGTATAAAGACACGAATTCAAGGGCTACAGAGATTCTGTAAGGGTGTGTATGTGTGAGTGTGTAAAATGAACATGAAGTCAGAAGCCCTCTAGTGATTCTTCAAAAGTGTGTGACGGTGAGAGTTTTTTAAAAGGACAAAGTTCGGAAGTACTCCAGAGGTTCTGCCAGAGTGTGTGTGTGTATGTGTGCGTGTCTGAAAAGGACATGAAATCAGATGCCCTCCAGAGATTCTGCAAGGGTGCATGCATGTGTGTATGTGTCTGTGTGAGTGTGTAAAAAGGACAAGAAGTCAGAAGCCCTCCAGATGTTCTGCAAGTGTGTGTGTGGGTTTGTTTAAAAAGGAAACGACATCAGAATCCCTCCAGAGATTCTGCAATAGTGTGTATGTATGTGTTTATGTAAAAAGACCTTGAAATCAGAAGCCCTGTAAAGATTCGGCAAGGGTGTGAGTGTGTGTGTGTGTGTGTGTAAAAAGACAGTAAATCAGAAGCCTTCTACAGATTCTGCAACGGTGTGTATATGTGTTTGTGTGTAAAAAGGACACGGAGTCAGAAGCCCTCTAATGATTCTTCAACAGTGTGTGAGGGTGAGAGTTTTAAAATAGGACAATGGTCGGAAGTTCTTCAGAGATTCTGCCAGAATGTGTGTGTGTGTGTGTGTGAGTGTGTGTGTGTGTGAATGTGTGTGTAATAAGGACACGGCATCAGAATCCTTCAGAGATTGTGCAATGGTGTGAATGTATGTGTATATGTAAAACGGATTTGAAATCAGAAGCCCTGTAGAGATTCGGCATGCGTGTGAGTGTGTGTGTGTGTGTGTGTGTGTGTGTGTAAAAGACATGAAGTAAAAAACCCTCTAGAAATTCGGCAACGGTATGAGTGTGAGTGTGTGTGCGTGTGTAAAAATGAGACGAAATCAGAGGTCCTGCAGAGAATCTTCAAGGGTATGCGTATGTGAGTTTGTAAATAGGTCACGAACGGAAGCCCTCCAGAGGTTCTGCAAGTGTGTGTTTGTGTGTGTGTGTGAAAAGGACAGTAAGTCAGAAGCCTTCTAAAGATTCTGAAACTGTGTTTTTGTGTGTTTGTGTGTAAAAAGGACACGAAGCCAGAAGCCCTCTAGTGATTCTGCCTAGATATAAGTGTGTGTGTGTGTGTGTGTGTGTAAAAAGGAAACAAAATCAGAAGCTCTCTAGTGATTCTGCAAGGGTGTGTGTGTGTGTGTAAAAAGACAGTAATTCAAGGGCTACAGATATTCTATAAGGGTGTGTATGTGTGAGTGTGTAAAATGGACATGAAGTCAGAAGCCCTCTAGAGATTCTTCAAAAGTGTGTGAGGGTGAGAGTTTTTTAAAAGGACAAAGGTCGGAACTATTCCAGAGGTTCTGCCAGAGAGTGTGTGTGCATGTGTGCGTGTCTAAAAAGACATGAAACAGATGCCCTCCAGAGATTCTGCAAGGGTGCATGCATGTGTGTATGTGTCTGTGTGAGTGTGTAAAAAGGACAATATGTCAGAAGTCCTCCAGATGTTCTGCAAGTGTGTGTGGGTGTACTTAAAAACGACACGACATCAGAATCCCTCCAGAGATTCTGCAATGGTGTGTATGTATGTGATTATTTTAAAAGACCTTGAAATCAGAAACCCTGTAAAGTTTCGGCAAGGGTGTGAGTGTGTGTGTGTGTGTAAAAAGGACATGAAGTCAGAAGCTCTCCAGAGATGCGGCAAAGGTATTAGTGTGAGTGTGTGTGTGTGTAAAAACGAGAGGAATTCAGAAGTCCTACAGACAATCTGCAAGGGTATGAGTGTGTGAGTGTGTAAGAAGGACACGAACAAAAGCCCTCCAGATGTTCTGCAAATGTGTGTGTGTAAAAAGGACAGTAAATCAGAAGCCTTCTACAGATTCTGCAACGGTGTGTATATGTGTTTGTGTGTAAAACATTCACGGAGTCAGAAGCCCTCTAGTGATTCTTCAACAGTGTGTGAGTGTGAGAGTTTTAAAAAAAGACAATTGTCGGAAATTCTCCAGAGGTTCTGCCAGGGTGTGTGTGTGTGTGTGTGTTTAAAAAGGACATGACATCAGAATCCCTCCAGAGATTCTGCAATGGTGTGTATGTATGTGATTATATTAAAAAACCTTGAAATCAGAAACCCTGTAAAGATTCGACAAGGGTGTGAGTGTGTGTGTGTGTGTGTGTGTGTAAAAATGAGAAGAAGTCAGAAGTCCTACAGAGAATCCTCAAGGGTATGAGTGTGTGAGTGTGTAAGAAGGACATGAACAAAAGCCCTTCAGAGGTACTGCAATTGTGTGTGTGTGTGTGTAAAAAGGACAGTAAGTCAGAAGCCTTCCAAAGATTCTGCAACTGTGTTTGTTTGTGTTTGTGTGTAAAAAGGACATGAAGTCAGAAGCCCTCTAGTGATTCTGCCTGGGTATAAGTGTGAGCGTGTGTGTGTGTGTGTGTGTGTGTATAAAGGAAACAAAATCCGAAGCCCTCCAGTGATTTTACAAGGGTGTGTGTGTGTGTATGTGTAAAAAGACACGAATTCAAGGGCTACAGAGATTCTGTAAGGGTGTGTATGTGTGAGTGTGTAAAATGGATATGAAGTCAGAAGCCCTCTAGTGATTCTTCAAAAGTGTGTGAGGGTGAGAGTTTTTTAAAAGGACAAAGTTCGGAAGTACCCCAGAGGTTCTGCCAGAGTGTGTGTGTGTGTATGTGTGCGTGTCTGAAAAGGACATGAAATCAGATGCCCTCCAGAGATTCTGCAAGGGTGCATGCATGTGTGTATGTGTCTGTGTGAGTGTGTAAAAAGGACAAGAAGTCAGAAGCACTCCAGATGTTCTGCAAGTGTTTGTGTGAGTGTGTTTACAAAGGAAACGACATCAGAATCCCTCCAGAGATTCTGCAATGGTGTGTATGTATGTGTTTATGTAAAAGACCTTGAAATCAAAAGCCCTGTAAAGATTCGGCAAGGGTGTGAGTGTGTGTGTGTGTGTGTGTGTAAATGACATGAAGTCAGAAGCCCTCCAGAGTTTTGGCAAAGGTATGAGTGTGAGTGTGTGTGTGTGTGTTAAAATGAGAAGAAGTCAGAAGTCCTACAGAGAATCTGCAAGGGTATGAGTGTGTGAGTGTGTAAGAAGGACACGAACAAAAGCCCTTCAGAGGTTCTGCAATTGTGTGTGTCTGTGTGTAAAAAGGACAAGAAATCAGAAGACATCAAGAGATACTGCAAGGGTGTGTGTATGTTTGTATGGGTCTATGTGAGTGTGTAAAAAGGACACGAAGTCAGAAGCCCACCAGATGTTCTGCAAGGGTGTGTGTGTGTGTGTGTGTGTGTGTGTGTAATGAGGACACGACATCAGAATACCTCCAGAGATTCTGCAATGGTGTGAATGTATGTGCAAATGTAAAACGGACTTGAAATCAGAAGTCCTGTAGAGATTCGGCAAGGGTGTGAGGGAGTGTGTGTGTGTGTGTGTGTGTGTGTGTGTTTGTAAAAAGGACATGAAGTCAGAAACCCTCCAGAGATTCAGCAACGGTATGAGTGTTTGTATGCGTGGGTAAAAATAAGAAGAAGTCAGAAGTCCTGCAGAGAATCTGCAAGGGTATGAGTGCGTGAGTCTGTAAATAGGTCACGAACAGAAGCCCTCCAGAAGTTCTGCAAATGTGTGTTTGTGTGTGTTTGTGTGTAAAAAGGCCACGAAGCCAGAAGCCCTCTAGTGATTCTCCTTGGTATAAGTGTGAGTGTGTGTTTGTAAAAAGGAAACAAAATCAGAAGCCCTCTAGTGATTCTGCAAGGGTGTGTGTGTGTGTGTGTGTGTGTGTGTGTGTGTGTGTAAAAATACATGAATTCAAGGGCTACAGATATTCTGTAAGGGTGTGTATGTGTGAGTGTGTAAAATGGACATGAAGTCAGAAGCCCTCTAGTGATTCTTCAAAAGTGTGTGAGGGTGAGAGTTTTTTAAAAGGACAAAGGTCGAAAGTACTCCAGAGGTTCTGCCAGAATGTGTGTGTGTGTATGTGTGCATATCTAAAAAGTACATGAAATCAGATGCCCTCCAGAGATTCTGCAAGGGTGCATGCATGTGTGATTGTGTCTGTGTGAGTGTGTAAAAAGGACAAGAAGTCGGAAGCCCTCCAGATGTTCTGCAAGTGTGTGTGTGGGTGTGTTTAAAAAGGACAGGACATCAGAATCCCTCCAGAGATTCTGCAATGGTGTGAATGTATGTGTATATGTAAAACGGACTTGAAATCAGAAGCCCTGTAGAGATTCGGCAAGGGTGTGAGTGTGTGTGTGTGTGTGTGTGTGTGTAAAAAGGCCATGAAGTCAAAAACCCTCCAGAGATTTGGCAACGGTATGAGTGTGAGTGTGTGTGCGTGTGTAAAAATGAGACGAAGTCAGAAGTCCTGCAGAGAATCTGCAAGGGTATGAGTGTGTGACTTTGTAAATAGGTCACGAACATAAGCCCTACAGAGGTTCTCCAAGTGTGTGTTTGTGTGTGTGTGTGAAAAGGACAGTAAGTCAGAAGCCTTCTAAAGATTCTGAAACTGTGTTTGTGTGTAAAAAGGACACGAAACCAGAAGCCCTCTAGTGATTCTTCCTGGATATAAGGGTGTGTGTGTGTGTGTGTTTGTGTGTGTGAAAAGGAAACAAAATCAGATGCCCTCCAGAGATTCTGCAAGGGTGCATGCATGTGTGTATGAGTCTGTGTGAGTGTGTAAAAGGACAAGAAGTCAGAAGCCCTCCAGATGTTCTAAAAGTGTGTGTGTGGGTGTGTTTAAAAAGGACACGACATCAGAATCCCTCCAGAGATTCTGCAATGGTGTGTATGTATGTGTTTATGTAAAAAGACCTTGAAATCAGAAGCCCTGTAAAGATTCGGCAAGGGTGTGAGTGTGTGTGTGTGTGTGTGTGTGTAAAAAGGACATGAAGACAGAAGCACTTCAGAGATTTGGCAAAGGTATGAGTGTGAGTGTGTGTGTGTGTGTGTGTGTGTGTGTGGGAAAATGAGAAAAAGTCAGAAGTCCTACAGAGAATCTGCAAGGGTATGAGTGTGTGAGTGTGTAAGAAGGACATGAACAAAAGCCCTTCAGAGGTTCTGCATTTGTGTGTGTGTGTAAAAAGGACAGTAAATCAGAAGCCTTCTACAGTGTGCAACGGTGTGTATATGTGTTTGTGTGTAAAAAGGACACGGAGTCAGAAGCCCTCTAGTGATTCTTCTACAGTGTGTGAGGGTCAGAGTTTTAAAAAAGGACAATGGTCGGAAGTTCTCCAGAGGTTCTTCCAGGGTGTGTGTGTGTGTGTGTGTATGTGTGTGTAATAAGGACACGACATCAGAATCCCTCCAGAGATTCTGTAATGGTGTGAAAGTATGTGTATATGTAAAACGGACTTGATATCAGAAGCCCTGTAGAGAATCGGCAAGGGTGTGAGTGTGTGTGTGTGTGTGTGTGTGTGTAAAAAGGACATGAAATCAGAAGCCCTACAGAGATTTGGCAAAGGTATGAGTGTGAGTGTGTGTGTGTGTGTGTGTGTGTTAAATGAGACGAAGTCAGAAGTCCTACAGAGAATCTGCAAGGGTATGAGTGTGTGAGTGTGTAAGAAGGACACGAAAAAAAGCCCTTCAGAGGTTCTGCAATTGTGTGTGTGTGTGTGTGTAAAAAGGACAGTAAATCAGAAGCCTTCTACAGATTCTGCAACGGTGTGTATATGTGTTTGTGTGTAAAAAGGACACGGAGTGAGAAGCCCTCCAGAGATTCTTCAATGGTGTGTATGTATGTGTTTATGTAAAAAGACCTTGAAATCAGAAGCCCTGTAAAGATTCGGCAAGGGTGTGTGTGTGTGTGTGTGTGTGTGTGTGTGTGTGTGTGTGTGTGTGTGTGTGTAAAAAGGACATGAAGTCAGAAGCCCTCCAGAGATTCGGCAAAGGTATGAGTGTGAGTGTGTGTGTGTAAAAATGAGACGAAGTGAGAAGTCCTACAGAGAATCCTCAAGGATATGAGTGTGTGAGTGTGTAAGAAGGACATGAACAAAAGCCCTCCAGAGGTTCTGCAAGTGTGTGTGTGTGTGTAAAAAGGACAGTAAATCAGAAGCCTTCTACAGATTCTGCAAAGGTGTGCATATGTGTTTGTGTGTAAAAAGGACACGGAGACAGAAGACCTCTAATGATTCTTCAACAGTGTGTGAGGGTGAGAGTTTTACAAAAGGACAATCTTCGGAAGTTCTCCAGAGGTTCTGCCAGGGCGTGTGTGTGTGTGTGTGTGTGTGTGTGTGTAATAAGGACACGACATCAGAATCCCTCCAGAGATTCTGCAATGGTGTGAATGTATGTGTATTTGTAAAACGGACTTCAAATCCGAAGCCCTGCACAGATTCGGAAAGCATGTGAGTGTGTGTTTAAAAAGGACATGATGTCAGAAACCCTCCAGAGATTCGGCAACGGTATGAGTGTGAGTGTGTGTGTGCGTGTGTAAAAATGAGACGAAATCAGAAGTCCTGCAGAGAATCTGCAAGTGTATTCGTGTGTGAGTTTGTAAATAGTACACGAACAGAAGCCCTCCAGAGGTTCTGCAAGTGTGTGTTTGTGTGTGTGTGTGAAAAGGACAGAAAGTCAGAAGCCTTCTAAAGATTCTGCAACTGTGTTTGTGTGTAAAAAGGACACGAAGCCAGAAGCCCTCTAGTGATTCTGCCTGGGTATAACTGTGAGTGTGTCTGTGTGTGTGTGTGTGTGTGTGTGTGTTTAAAAAGGAAACAAAATCAGAAGCCCTCAGGTGAATCTGCAAGGGTGTGTGTGTGTGTGTGTGTGTGTGTGTGTGTGTGTGTGTTAAAATGAGAAGAAGTCAGAAGTCCTACAGAGAATCTGCAAGGGTATGAGTGTGTGAGTGTGTAAGAAGGACACGAACAAAAGCCCTTCAGAGGTTCTGCAATTGTGTGTGTGTGTGTGGGTGTGTGTTTGTAAAACGGACAGTAAATCAGAAGCCTTCTACAGAATCTGCAATGGTGTGTATATGTGTTTGTGTGTAAAAAGGACACGGAGTCAGAAGCCCTCCAGAGATTCTTCAATGGTGTGTATGTATGTGTTTATGTAAAAAGACCTTGAAATCAGAAGCCCTGTAAAGATTCGGCAAGGGTGTGTGTGTTTGTGTGTGAGTGTGTGTAAAAAGATCACGAAGCCAGAAGCCCTCTAGAGATTCTTCAACAGTGTGTGAGGGTGACACTTTTTAAAAAGAACAAAGATTTGAAGTTCTCCAGAGGTTATGCCAGGGTGTGTGTGTGTATGTGTGAAAAGGACAGTAAGTCAGAAGCCTTCCAAAGATTCTGCAACTGTGTTTGTTTGTGTTTGTGTGTAAAAAGGACACGAAATCAGAAGCCCTCTAGTGATTCTGCCTGGGTATAAGTGTGAGTGTGTGTGTGTATGTGTGTGTGTGTGTGTGTATAAAGGAAACAAAATCCGAAGCCCTCTAGTGATTTTGCAATGGTGTGTGTGTGTGTATGTGTAAAAAGACACGAATTCAAGGGCTACAGAGATTCTGTAAGGGTGTGTATGTGTGAGTGTGTAAAATGGACATGAAGTCAGGAGTCCTCTAGTGATTCTTCAAAAGTGTGTGAGGGTGAGAGTTTTTATAAAGGACAAAGTTCGGAAGTACTCCAGAGGTTCTGCCAGAGTGTGTGTGTGTATGTGTGCGTGTCTGAAAAGGACATGAAATCAGATGCCTTCCAGAGATTCTGCAAGGGTGCATGCATGTGTGTATGTGTCTGTGTGAGGGTGTAAAAAGGACAAGAAGTCAGAAGCCCTCCAGATGTTCTGCAAGTGTGTGTGTGAGTGTGTTTAAAAAGGACACGACATCAGAATCCCTCCAGAGTTTCTGCAATGGTGTGTATGTATGTGTTTATGTAAAAAGACCTTGAAATCAAAAGCCCTGTAAAGATTCGTCAAGGGTGTGAGTGTGTGTGTGTGTGTGTGTGTGTGTGTGTGTAAAAAGGTCATGAAATCAGAAGCCCTCCAGAGATTTGGCAAAGGTATGAGTGTGAGTGTGTGTGTGTGTGAGTGTGTTAAAATGAGAAGAAGTCAGAAGTCCTACAGAGAATCTGCAAGGGTAAGAGTGTGTGAGTGTGTAAGAAGGACACGAACAAAAGCCCTTCAGAGGTTCTGCATTTGTGTGTGTGTGTGTAAAAAGGACAGTAAATCAGAAGCCTTCTACAGTGTGCAACGGTGTGTATATGTGTTTGTGTGTAAAAAGGACACGGAGTCAGAAGCCCTCTAGTGATTCTTCTACAGTGTGTGAGGGTGAGAGTTTTAAAATAGGACAATGGTCGGAATTTCTTCAGAGGTTCTGCCAGAGTGTGTGTGTGTGTGTGTATGTGTGTGTAATAAGGACACGACATCAGAATCCCTCCAGAGATTCTGTAATGGTGTGAATGTATGTGTATATGTAAAACGGACTTGATATCAGAAGCCCTGTAGAGAATCGGCAAGGGTGTGAGTGTGTGTGTGTATGTAAAAAGGACATGAAATCAGAAGCCCTACAGAGATTTGGCAAAGGTATGAGTGTGAGTGTGTGTGTGTGTGTGTGTTAAATGAGACGAAGTCAGAAGTCCTACAGAGAATCTGCAAGGGTATGAGTGTGTGAGTGTGTAAGAAGGACACGAAAAAAAGCCCTTCAGAGGTTCTGCAATTGTGTGTGTGTGTGTGTAAAAAGGACAGTAAATCAGAAGCCTTCTACAGATTCTGCAACGGTGTGTATATGTGTTTGTGTGTAAAAAGGACACGGAGTCAGAAGCCCTCCAGAGATTCTTCAATGGTGTGTATGTATGTGTTTATGTAAAAAGACCTTGAAATCAGAAGCCCTGTAAAGATTCGGCAAGGGTGTGTGTGTGTGTGTGTGTGTGTGTGTAAAAAGGACATGAAGTCAGAAGCCCTCCAGAGATTCGGCAAAGGGATGAGTGTGAGTGTGTGTGTGTAAAAATGAGACGAAGTCAGAAGTCCTACAGAGAATCCTCAAGGGTATGAGTGTGTGAGTGTGTAAGAAGGACATGAACAGAAGCCCTCCAGAGGTTCTGCAAGTGTGTGTTTGTGTGTGTGTGAAAAGGACAGTAAGTCAGAAGCCTTCTAAAGATTCTGCAACTGTGTTTGTGAGTAAAAAGGACACGAAGCCAGAAGACCTCTAGTGATTTTGCCTGGGTATAAGTGTGAGTGTGTGTGTGTGTGTGTGTGTGTGTGTTTAAAAAGGAAACAAAATCAGAAGCCCTCAGGTGATTCTGCAAGGGTGTGTGTGTGTGTGTCTGTGTGTTTTTGAATGTAAAAAGACACGATGTAAAGCGCCCAGAGATTCTGTAAGGGTGTGTGTGTGTGAGTGTGTAAAAAGGACACGAAGTCAGAAGCCCTCTAGTGATTCTGCCTGGGTATAATTGTGAGTGTGTGTGTGTGTGTGTGTGTGTGTGTGTGTGTGTATAAAGGAAACAAAATCCGAAGCCCCCTAGTGATTTTGAAAGTGTGTGTGTGTGTGTGTAAAAAGACACGAATTCAAGGGCTACAGAGATTCTGTAAGGGTGTGTATGTGTGTGTGTGTAAAAAGGACATGAAGTCAGAAGCCCTGGGCTTGGGGTTCCCCCTGGGAGGGGGAGCCCTAGGCTTAGGGAGCCCCCGCCCTGGGGAGCCCCGGGCCTGGGGTTCCCCCTGGGAGGGGGAGCCCCCCGGGCTTAGGGGTTCCCCCTGGGAGGGGGGGCCCCCCGGGTTTAGGGGTTCCCCCTGGGAGGGGGCGCCCCCCGGGCTTAGGGGTTCCCCCTGGGAGGGGGGGCCCCCCGGGCTTAGGGGTTCCCCCTGGGAGGGGGGCCCCCCGGGCTTAGGGTTTCCCCCTGGGAGGGGGTCCCCCCGGGCTTAGGGGTTCCCCCTGGGAGGGGGGGCCCCTCGGGCTTAGGGGTTCCCCCTGGGAGGGGGGGCCCCCCGGGCTTAGGGGTTCCCCCTGGGAGGGGGGCCCCCCGGGCTTAGGGGTTCCCCCTGGGAGGGGGGGCCCCCCGGGCTTAGGGGTTCCCCCTGGGAGGGGGGGCCCCCCGGGCTTAGGGGTTCCCCCTGGGAGGGGGGGCCCCCGGGCTTAGGGGTTCCCAGGGGGAGCCCCCCGGGCTTAGGGGTTCCCCCTGGGAGGGGGGGCCCCCCGGGCTTAGGGGTTCCCCCTGGGAGGGGGGGGGCCCCCGGGCTTAGGGGTTCCCCCTGGGAGGGGGGGCCCCCCGGGCTTAGGGGTTCCCCCTGGGAGGGGGGGGCCCCCCGGGCTTAGGGGTTCCCCCTGGGAGGGGGGCCCACCGGGCTTAGGGGTTCCCCCTGGGAGGGGGGGCCCCCCGGGCTTAGGGGTTCCCCCTGGGAGGGGGGGGCCCCCCGGGCTTAGGGGTTCCCCCTGGGAGGGGGGGCCCCCCGGGCTTAGGGGTTCCCCCTGGGAGGGGGGGCCCCCCGGGCTTAGGGGTTCCCCCTGGGAGGGGGGGCCCCCCGGGCTTAGGGGTTCCCCCTGGGAGGGGGGGGCCCCCCGGGCTTAGGGGTTCCCCCTGGGAGGGGGGGCCCCCCGGGCTTAGGGGTTCCCCCTGGGAGGGGGGCCCCCCGGGCTTAGGGGTTCCCCCTGGGAGGGGGGGCCCCCCGGGCTTAGGGTTTCCCCCTGGGAGGGGGGGCCCCCGGGTTTAGGGGTTCCCCCTGGGAGGGGGGGCCCCCCGGGCTTAGGGGTTCCCCCTGGGAGGGGGGGCCCCCCGAGCTTAGGGGTTCCCCCTGGGAGGGGGGGCCCCCCGGGCTTAGGGGTTCCCCCTGGGAGGGGGGGCCCCCCGGGCTTAGGGGTTCCCCCTGGGAGGGGGGCCCCCCGGGCTTAGGGGTTCCCCCTGGGAGGGGGGGCCCCCCGGGCTTAGGGGTTCCCCCTGGGAGGGGGGGCCCCCCGGGCTTAGGGGTTCCCCCTGGGAGGGGGGGCCCCCCGGGCTTAGGGGTTTCCCCTGGGAGGGGGGGCCGCCCGGGCTTAGGGGTTCCCCATGGGAGGGGGAGCCCCCCGGGCTTAGGGGTTCCCCATGGGAGGGGGAGCCCCGGGCTTAGGGAGCCCCCCGGGAGGGGGAGCCCCCTGGGAGGGGGAGCCCCAGGCTGAGGGAGCCCCCTGGGAGGGGGAGCCCCCTGGGAGGGGGAGCCCCAGGCTGAGGGAGCCCCCTGGGAGGGGGAGCCCCCTGGGAGGGGGAGCCCCCTGGGCCTGGGGTTCCCCCTGGGAGGGGGAGCCCCCTGGGCCTGGGGTTCCCCCTGGGAGGGGGAGCCCCCTGGGCCTGGGGTTCCCCCTGGGAGGGGGAGCCCCCTGGGAGGGGGAGCCCCCTGGGCCTGGGGTTCCCCCTGGGAGGGGGAGCCCCCTGGGAGGGGGAGCCCCCTGGGCCTGGGGTTCCCCCTGGGAGGGGGAGCCCCCTGGGCCTGGGGTTCCCCCTGGGAGGGGGAGCCCCCTGGGAGGGGGAGCCCCCTGGGCCTGGGGTTCCCCCTGGGAGGGGGAGCCCCCTGGGCCTGGGGTTCCCCCTGGGAGCCCCCTGGGAGGGGGAGCCCCCTGGGAGGGGGAGCCCCCAGGCTGAGGGAGCCCCCTGGGAGGGGGAGCCCCCTGGGAGGGGGAGCCCCAGGCTGAGGGAGCCCCCTGGGAGGGGGAGCCCCCTGGGAGGGGGAGCCCCAGGCTGAGGGAGCCCCCTGGAAGGGGGAGCCCCCTGGGAGGGGGATCCCCAGGCTGAGGGAGCCCCCTGGGAGGGGGAGCCCCCTGGGAGGGGGATCCCCAGGCTGAGGGAGCCCCCTGGGAGGGGGAGCCCCCTGGGAGGGGGATCCCCAGGCTGAGGGAGCCCCCTGGGAGGGGGAGCCCCCTGGGAGGGGGAGCCCCAGGCTGAGGGAGCCCCCTGGGAGGGGGAGCCCCCTGGGAGGGGGAGCCCCAGGCTGAGGGAGCCCCCTGGGAGGGGGAGCCCCCTGGGAGGGGGAGCCCCAGGCTGAGGGAGCCCCCTGGGAGGGGGAGCCCCCTGGGAGGGGGAGCCCCAGGCTGAGGGAGCCCCCTGGGAGGGGGAGCCCCCTGGGAGGGGGAGCCCCAGGCTGAGGGAGCCCCCTGGGAGGGGGAGCCCCCTGGGCCTGGGGTTCCCCCTGGGAGGGGGAGCCCCCTGGGCCTGGGGTTCCCCCTGGGAGGGGGAGCCCCAGGCTGAGGGAGCCCCCTGGAAGGGGGAGCCCCCTGGGAGGGGGAGCCCCAGGCTGAGGGAGCCCCCTGGGAGGGGGAGCCCCCTGGGAGGGGGAGCCCCAGGCTGAGGGAGCCCCCTGGGAGGGGGAGCCCCCTGGGCCTGGGGTTCCCCCTGGGAGGGGGAGCCCCAGGCTGAGGGAGCCCCCTGGGAGGGGGAGCCCCAGGCTGAGGGAGCCCCCTGGGAGGGGGAGCCCCCTGGGAGGGGGAGCCCCAGGCTGAGGGAGACCCCTGGGAGGGGGAGCCCCCTTGGCCTGGGGTTCCCCCTGGGAGGGGGAGCCCCAGGCTGAGGGAGCCCCCTGGGAGGGGGAGCCCCCTGTGCCTGGGGTTCCCCCTGGGCGGGGGAGCCCCAGGCTGACGGAGCCCCCTGGGAGGGGGAGCCCCCTGGGAGGGGGAGCCCCAGGCGGAGGGAGCCCCCTGGGAGGGGGAGCCCCCTGGGCCTGGGGTTCCCCCTGGGAGGGGGAGCCCCCTGGGCCTGGGGTTCCCCCTGGGAGGGGGAGCCCCAGGCTGAGGGAGCCCCCTGGGAGGGGGAGCCCCCTGGGAGGGGGAGCCCCAGGCTGAGGGAGCCCCCTGGGAGGGGGAGCCCCCTGGGAGGGGGAGCCCCAGGCTGAGGGAGCCCCCTGGGAGGGGGAGCCCCCTGGGAGGGGGAGCCCCAGGCTGAGGGAGCCCCCTGGGAGGGGGAGCCCCCTGGGAGGGGGAGCCCCAGGCTGAGGGAGCCCCCTGGGAGGGGGAGCCCGCTGGGAGGGGGAGCCCCAGGCTGAGGGAGCCCCCTGGGAGTGGGAGCCCCCTGGGAGGGGGAGCCCCAGGCTGAGGGAGCCCCCTGGGAGGGGGAGCCCCCTGGGAGTGGGAGCCCCAGGCTGAGGGAGCCCCCTGGGAGGGGGAGCCCCAGGCCGAGGGAGCCCCCTGGGAGGGGGAGCCCCCTGGGAGGGGGAGCCCCAGGCCGAGGGAGCCCCCTGGGAGGGGGAGCCCCCTGGGAGGGGGAGCCCCAGGCCGAGGGAGCCCCCTGGGAGGGGGAGCCCCCTGGGAGGGGGAGCCCCAGGCCGAGGGAGCCCCCTGGGAGGGGGAGCCCCCTGGGAGGGGGAGCCCCAGGCCGAGGGAGCCCCCTGGGAGGGGGAGCCCCCTGGGAGGGGGAGCCCCAGGCCGAGGGAGCCCCCTGGGAGGGGGAGCCCCCTGGGAGGGGGAGCCCCAGGCCGAGGGAGCCCCCTGGGAGGGGGAGCCCCCTGGGAGGGGGATCCCCAGGCCGAGGGAGCCCCCTGGGAGGGGGAGCCCCCTGGGAGGGGGAGCCCCAGGCCGAGGGAGCCCCCTGGGAGGGGGAGCCCCCTGGGAGGGGGAGCCCCAGGCCGAGGGAGCCCCCTGGGCGGGGGAGCCCCCTGGGAGGGGGAGCCCCAGGCCGAGGGAGCCCCCTGGGCGGGGGAGCCCCCTGGGAGGGGGAGCCCCAGACGAGGGAGCCCCCTGGGCGGTGGAGCCCCCTGGGAGGGGGAGCCCCAGGCCGAGGGAGCCCCCTGGGCGGGGGAGCCCCCTGGGAGGGGGAGCCCCAGGCCGAGGGGGCCCCCTGGGCGGGGGAGCCCCCTGGGAGGGGGAGCCCCAGGCCGAGGGGGCCCCCTGGGCGGGGGAGCCCCCTGGGAGGGGGAGCCCCAGGCCGAGGGGGCCCCCTGGGCGGGGGAGCCCCCTGGGAGGGGGAGCCCCAGGCCGAGGGAGCCCCCTGGGCGGGGGAGCCCCCTGGGAGGGGGAGCCCCAGGCCGAGGGAGCCCCCTGGGCGGGGGAGCCCCTTCGAGGGGGAGCCCCAGGCCGAGGGAGCCCCCTGGGCGGGGGAGCCCCCTGGGAGGGGGAGCCCCAGGCCGAGGGAGCCCCCTGGGCGGGGGAGCCCCCTGGGAGGGGGAGCCCCAGGCCGAGGGAGCCCCCTGGGCGGGGGAGCCCCCTGGGAGGGGGAGCCCCAGGCCGAGGGAGCCCCCTGGGCGGGGGAGCCCCCTGGGAGGGGGAGCCCCAGGCCGAGGGAGCCCCCTGGGAGGGGGAGCCCCCTGGGAGGGGGAGCCCCAGGCCGAGGGAGCCCCCTGGGAGGGGGAGCCCCCTGGGAGGGGGAGCCCCAGGCCGAGGGAGCCCCCTGGGAGGGGGAGCCCCCTGGGAGGGGGAGCCCCAGGCCGAGGGAGCCCCCTGGGAGGGGGAGCCCCCTGGGAGGGGGAGCCCCAGGCCGAGGGAGCCCCCTGGGAGGGGGAGCCCCCTGGGAGGGGGAGCCCCAGGCCGAGGGAGCCCCCTGGGAGGGGGAGCCCCCTGGGAGGGGGAGCCCCAGGCCGAGGGAGCCCCCTGGGAGGGGGAGCCCCCTGGGAGGGGGAGCCCCAGGCCGAGGGAGCCCCCTGGGAGGGGGATCCCCCTGGGAGGGGGAGCCCCAGGCCGAGGGAGCCCCCTGGGAGGGGGAGCCCCCCGGGGCCTGGGGTTCCCCCTGGGAGGGGGAGCGCAAGGCCGAGGGAGCCCCCTGGGAGGGGGAGCCCCCTGGGCCTGGGGTTCCCCCTGGGAGGGGGAGCCCCAGGCCGAGGGAGCCCCCTGGGAGGGGGAGCCCCCTGGGCCTGGGGTTCCCACTGGGAGGGGGAGCCCCAGGCCGAGGGAGCCCCCTGGGAGGGGGAGCCCCCTGGGCCTGGGGTTCCCCCTGGGAGGGGGAGCCCCAGGCCGAGGGAGCCCCCTGGGAGGGGGAGCCCCCTGGGCCTGGGGTTCCCCCTGGGAGGGGGAGCCCCAGGCCGAGGGAGCCCCCTGGGAGGGGGAGCCCCCTGGGAGGGGGAGCCCCAGGCTGAGGGAGCCCCCTGGGAGGGGGAGCCCCCTGGGCCTGGGGTTCCCCCTGGGAGGGGGAGCCCCAGGCTGAGGGAGCCCCCTGGGAGGGGGAGCCCGCTGGGAGGGGGAGCCCCAGGCTGAGGGAGCCCCCTGGGAGTGGGAGCCCCCTGGGAGGGGGAGCCCCAGGCTGAGGGAGCCCCCTGGGAGGGGGAGCCCCCTGGGAGTGGGAGCCCCAGGCTGAGGGAGCCCCCTGGGAGGGGGAGCCCCAGGCCGAGGGAGCCCCCTGGGAGGGGGAGCCCCCTGGGAGGGGGAGCCCCAGGCCGAGGGAGCCCCCTGGGAGGGGGAGCCCCCTGGGAGGGGGAGCCCCAGGCCGAGGGAGCCCCCTGGGAGGGGGAGCCCCCTGGGAGGGGGAGCCCCAGGCCGAGGGAGCCCCCTGGGAGGGGGAGCCCCCTGGGAGGGGGAGCCCCAGGCCGAGGGAGCCCCCTGGGAGGGGGAGCCCCCTGGGAGGGGGAGCCCCAGGCCGAGGGAGCCCCCTGGGAGGGGGAGCCCCCTGGGAGGGGGAGCCCCAGGCCGAGGGAGCCCCCTGGGAGGGGGAGCCCCCTGGGAGGGGGAGCCCCAGGCCGAGGGAGCCCCCTGGGAGGGGGAGCCCCCTGGGAGGGGGAGCCCCAGGCCGAGGGAGCCCCCTGGGAGGGGGAGCCCCCTGGGAGGGGGAGCCCCAGGCCGAGGGAGCCCCCTGGGCGGGGGAGCCCCCTGGGAGGGGGAGCCCCAGGCCGAGGGAGCCCCCTGGGCGGGGGAGCCCCCTGGGAGGGGGAGCCCCAGACGAGGGAGCCCCCTGGGCGGTGGAGCCCCCTGGGAGGGGGAGCCCCAGGCCGAGGGAGCCCCCTGGGCGGGGGAGCCCCCTGGGAGGGGGAGCCCCAGGCCGAGGGGGCCCCCTGGGCGGGGGAGCCCCCTGGGAGGGGGAGCCCCAGGCCGAGGGGGCCCCCTGGGCGGGGGAGCCCCCTGGGAGGGGGAGCCCCAGGCCGAGGGGGCCCCCTGGGCGGGGGAGCCCCCTGGGAGGGGGAGCCCCAGGCCGAGGGAGCCCCCTGGGCGGGGGAGCCCCCTGGGAGGGGGAGCCCCAGGCCGAGGGAGCCCCCTGGGCGGGGGAGCCCCTTCGAGGGGGAGCCCCAGGCCGAGGGAGCCCCCTGGGCGGGGGAGCCCCCTGGGAGGGGGAGCCCCAGGCCGAGGGAGCCCCCTGGGCGCGGGAGCCCCCTGGGAGGGGGAGCCCCAGGCCGAGGGAGCCCCCTGGGCGGGGGAGCCCCCTGGGAGGGGGAGCCCCAGGCCGAGGGAGCCCCCTGGGCGGGGGAGCCCCCTGGGAGGGGGAGCCCCAGGCCGAGGAGCCCCCTGGGAGGGGGAGCCCCCTGGGAGGGGGAGCCCCAGGCCGAGGGAGCCCCCTGGGAGGGGGAGCCCCCTGGGAGGGGGAGCCCCAGGCCGAGGGAGCCCCCTGGGAGGGGGAGCCCCCTGGGAGGGGGAGCCCCAGGCCGAGGGAGCCCCCTGGGAGGGGGATCCCCCTGGGAGGGGGAGCCCCAGGCCGAGGGAGCCCCCTGGGAGGGGGAGCCCCCCGGGGCCTGGGGTTCCCCCTGGGAGGGGGAGCCCAAGGCCGAGGGAGCCCCCTGGGAGGGGGAGCCCCCTGGGCCTGGGGTTCCCCCTGGGAGGGGGAGCCCCAGGCCGAGGGAGCCCCCTGGGAGGGGGAGCCCCCTGGGCCTGGGGTTCCCACTGGGAGGGGGAGCCCCAGGCCGAGGGAGCCCCCTGGGAGGGGGAGCCCCCTGGGCCTGGGGTTCCCCCTGGGAGGGGGAGCCCCAGGCCGAGGGAGCCCCCTGGGAGGGGGAGCCCCCTGGGCCTGGGGTTCCCCCTGGGAGGGGGAGCCCCAGGCCGAGGGAGCCCCCTGGGAGGGGGAGCCCCCTGGGAGGGGGAGCCCCAGGCTGAGGGAGCCCCCTGGGAGGGGGAGCCCCCTGGGCCTGGGGTTCCCCCTGGGAGGGGGAGCCCAAGGCTGAGGGAGCCCCCTGGGAGGGGGAGCCCCCTGGGAGGGGAGCCCCAGGCTGAGGGAGCCCCCTGGGAAGGGGAGCCCCCTGGGAGGGGGAGCCCCAGGCTGAGGGAGCCCCCTGGGAGGGGGAGCCCCCTGGGAGGGGGAGCCCCAGGCTGAGGGAGACCCCTGGGAGGGGGAGCCCTCTGGGCCTGGGGTTCCCCTGGGAGGGGGAGCCCCAGGCTGAGGGAGCCCCCTGGGAGGGGGAGCCCCCTGGGAGGGGGAGCCCCAGGCTGAGGGAGCCCCCTGGGAGGGGGAGCCCCAGGCTGAGGGAGCCCCCTGGGAGGGGGAGCCCCCTGGGAGGGGGAGCCCCAGCTGAGGGAGCCCCCTGGGAGGGGGAGCCCCCTGGGAGGGGGAGCCCCAGGCTGAGGGAGCCCCCTGGGAGGGGGAGCCCCCTGGGAGGGGGAGCCCCAGGCTGAGGGAGCCCCCTGGGAGGGGGAGCCCCCTAGGAGGGGGAGCCCCAGGCTGAGGGAGCCCCCTGGGAGGGGGAGCCCCCTGGGAGGGGAGCCCCAGGCTGAGGGAGCCCCCTGGGAGGGGGAGCCCCCTGGGAGGGGGAGCCCCAGGCTGAGGGAGCCCCCTGGGAGGGGGAGCCCCAGGCTGAGGAGCCCCTGGGAGGGGGAGCCCCCTGGGAGGGGAGCCCAGGCCGAGGGAGCCCCCTGGGAGGGGGAGCCCCCTGGGAGGGGGAGCCCCAGGCCGAGGGAGCCCCCTGGGAGGGGGAGCCCCCTGGGAGGGGAGCCCCAGGCCGAGGGAGCCCCCTGGGAGGGGGAGCCCCCTGGGAGGGGGAGCCCCAGGCCGAGGGAGCCCCTGGGAGGGGGAGCCCCCTGGGAGGGGGAGCCCCAGGCCGAGGGAGCCCCCTGGGAGGGGGAGCCCCCTGGGAGGGGGAGCCCCCTGAGAGGGGGAGCCCCAGGCCGAGGGAGCCCCCTGGGAGGGGGAGCCCCCTGAGAGGGGAGCCCCAGGCCGAGGGAGCCCCCTGGGAGGGGGAGCCCCCTGGGAGGGGGAGCCCCAGGCCGAGGGAGGCCCCTGGGAGGGGGAGCCCCCTGGGAGGGGGAGCCCCAGGCCGAGGGAGCCCCCTGGGAGGGGGAGCCCCTGGGAGGGGGAGCCCCAGGCCGAGGGAGCCCCTGGGAGGGGGAGCCCCCTGGGAGGGGGAGCCCCAGGCCGAGGGAGCCCCCTGGGAGGGGGAGCCCCAGGCCGAGGGAGCCCCCTGGGAGGGGGAGCCCCCTGGGAGGGGGAGCCCCAGGCCGAGGGAGCCCCCTGGGAGGGGGAGCCCCCTGGGAGGGGGAGCCCCAGGCCGAGGGAGCCCCCTGGGAGGGGAGCCCCCTGGGAGGGGGAGCCCCAGGCCGAGGGAGCCCCCTGGGAGGGGGAGCCCCTGGGAGGGGAGCCCCAGGCCGAGGGAGCCCCCTGGGAGGGGGAGCCCCCTGGGAGGGGAGCCCCAGGCCGAGGGAGCCCCCTGGGAGGGGGAGCCCCCTGGGAGGGGGAGCCCCAGGCCGAGGGAGCCCCCTGGGAGGGGGAGCCCCCTGGGAGGGGGAGCCCCAGGCCGAGGGAGCCCCCTGGGAGGGGGAGCCCCCTGGGAGGGGGAGCCCCAGGCCGAGGGAGCCCCTGGGAGGGGGAGCCCCCTGGGAGGGGGAGCCCCAGGCCGAGGGGAGCCCCCTGGGAGGGGGAGCCCCAGGCCAGGGAGCCCCTGGGAGGGGAGCCCCCTGGGAGGGGGAGCCCCAGGCCGAGGGAGCCCCCTGGGAGGGGGAGCCCCCTGGGAGGGGGAGCCCCAGGCCGAGGGAGCCCCTGGGAGGGGGAGCCCCCTGGGAGGGGGAGCCCCAGGCCGAGGGAGCCCCCTGGGAGGGGGAGCCCACTGGGGGGGGGAGCCCCAGGCCGAGGGAGCCCCCTGGGAGGGGAGCCCCCTGAGAGGGGGAGCCCAGGCCGAGGGAGCCCCCTGGGAGGGGGAGCCCCCTGGGAGGGGGAGCCCCAGGCCGAGGGAGCCCCCTGGGAGGGGGAGCCCCCTGGGAGGGGGAGCCCCAGGCCGAGGGAGCCCCCTGGGAGGGGGAGCCCCCTGGGCCTGGGGTTCCCCCTGGGAGGGGGAGCCCCAGGCCGAGGGAGCCCCCTGGGAGGGGGAGCCCCCTGGGCCTGGGTTCCCCCTGGGAGGGGGAGCCCCAGGCCGAGGGAGCCCCCTGGGAGGGGGAGCCCCCTGGGCCTGGGGTTCCCCCTGGGAGGGGGAGCCCCAGGCGGAGGGAGCCCCCTGGGAGGGGAGCCCCCTGGGCCTGGGGTTCCCCCTGGGAGGGGGAGCCCCAGGCCGAGGGAGCCCCCTGGGAGGGGGAGCCCCCTGGGCCTGGGGTTTCCCCCTGGGAGGGGAGCCCCAGGCCGAGGGAGCCCCCTGGGAGGGGGAGCCCCTGGGAGGGGGAGCCCCAGGCCGAGGGAGCCCCCTGGGAGGGGAGCCCCCTGGGAGGGGGAGCCCCAGGCCGAGGGAGCCCCCTGGGAGGGGGAGCCCCCTGGGAGGGGGAGCCCCAGCCGAGGGAGCCCCCTGGGAGGGGGAGCCCCCTGGCAGGGGGAGCCCCTGGCCGAGGGAGCCCCCTGGGAGGGGGAGCCCCCTGGGAGGGGGAGCCCCAGGCCGAGGGAGCCCCCTGGGAGGGGGAGCCCCCTGGGAGGGGGAGCCCCATTCCGAGGAGCCCCCTGGGAGGGGAGCCCCCTGGGAGGGGGAGCCCCAGGCTGAGGGAGCCCCCTGGGAGGGGGAGCCCCCTGGGCCTGGGGTTCCCCCTGGGAGGGGGAGCCCCAGGCTGAGGGAGCCCCCTGGAGGGGGAGCCCCCTGGGAGGGGGAGCCCCAGGCTGAGGGAGCCCCCTGGGAGGGGGAGCCCCTGGGAGGGGGAGCCCCAGGCCAAGGGAGCCCCTGGGAGGGGGAGCCCCCTGGGCCTGGGGTTCCCCCTGGGAGGGGGAGCCCCAGGCCGAGGGAGCCCCCTGGGAGGGGGAGCCCCCTGGGCCTGGGGTTCCCCCTGGGAGGGGAGCCCCAGGCCGAGGGAGCCCCCTGGAGGGGAGCCCCCTGGGAGGGGGAGCCCCAGGCCGAGGAGCCCCTGGGAGGGGGAGCCCCCTGGGCCTGGGGTTTCCCCTGGGAGGGGGAGCCCCAGGCTGAGGGAGCCCCCTGGGAGGGGGAAGCCC